>NW_027527955.1:11042553-11152317 GCF_008692635.1 Crocuta crocuta
CCCCAAGGATTCTTTTTTGTTCTCTGAATTTTTAAAACAGAATGCTTAGTTTAAAGCATGTTTCTGAGGTTCCATGGAACCAAGTAGAATAATGATAGGGGACCCTCAAGTGGAGGATGTGTCGTAACAGCCAGAGGGTTCATGTTCTATTTTCTGAGTTAGTGAAGTCTGCCTTCTTCAGGGTATTACGTAGTCTGTTTCCCAGCATGGAGCTCACCAGCCTGCTTCTCCTGGCTCCTATTTGCCTCCTTGGGATAGAAGATCGTTAATGTGTGCAATGATTACACTGTGGACAGATGAAGGAGCATAGAACATTCACCAACATAGATCATATGGTGGGCTACAAGTCTCAATAATTATAAAAGAATTGAAATCACACTGAATATATTCCTGTGTGTCACCACAGTGGAATTAAGGTAGCAATAAATACTGGAAAAATATCTGTAAAATGCCCCAATTTGGGGGAAATTAACCTATTTCTAAATAGCCCAAAAGTCAAAGAAGAAATTGCAATGGAAATAAGAAAATATTTTGAGGGGTATCTGGATTGCTCAGTTGGTTGAGCGTCCGACTTCGGCTCAGGTCATGATCTTACCACTCATGAGTTCGAGCCCTGCGTCCGGCTCTGTGCTGACAGCTCAGAGCCTTGAGCCTGCTTCAGATTCTGTGATTCTTTGTCTCCCTTTCTCTCTGTCCCTCCACAGCTCACACTCTGTCTATCTCCCTAAAAAATATATAACCATTAAAAAATTTTAAAAAAAGAAAATATTTTGAACTGAATTAAAAGGAAAATACAACATGTTAAAATTTGTGAGTTATAGCAAAAGCCTGGGAGAATTTATACACTTAAATGCTTATATTATAAAAGAAGAAAGATGTAAAATCAATTAAGTGACAGAAAAAAAGCAAACTAAATACAAAATAAGCAGAAGAAATAAAAAATAATCAAAACAAGAATGAAAATCAACTAAATAGAAAAAAAGAGAAAATGAACACAGTCAAAAGTTGGTTCTTTGAGGGGCGCCTGGGTGGCTTAGCCGGTTAAGCGTCTGACTTTTCGCTTAGGTCATGATCTCACAGTTCGTGGGTTCGAGCCCCGCGTCGGGCTCTGTGCTGACTGCCAGCTCAGAGCCTGGAGCCTGTTTCAGAGTCTGTCACTCCCTCTCTCTCTGACCTTCCCCTGCTCACGCTGTCTCTCTCTCTCTCTCTCCTAGAAATAAATAAAATATTTAAAAAAATTTATTAAAAAAAGTTGGTTCTTTGAAAAGATTAATAAGATCAATAAACTGATAAGGTTGATTAAGAAGAAAAGAAAATCATGAAGGATAAAAAAGGTACTTCACTATCAATTTTAGACAAATAAAACTGACAAGGAAAATATTATGGATAGTCTTTTTTTTTTTAATGTTTGTTTATTCTTGAGAGAGAGAGAGACAGAGCATAAGCAGGGAAGGGGCAGAGAGAGACACAGAATCAGAAACAAGCTCCAGGCTCTGAGTCTTATGCCAAAAGAACCAATAACAGATGAACTGAATACATACTAATTATTGAAAAAGCCATCTTTTTTCTGGGCTAACTTGAAATACCTTTATTGTACACTAATTTATATATTGAGATGTAGGTGTGGGTTTGGATGCTTTTACCGTCTATATCACATTCTGTTACTGTATTGGCTCTAAAAGTGCCACAGTCAACCAGTGGGAAGTTGTATCAGCTTTTCTGACCAGGCTCAGAAGTCACAAAGGGCTATTTCTGCTGCATTTGATTAGCTACAAGCAAATGATAAGCCCATTTGGAATCCAGGGGAGGATACATAGACTCTGTCTCTCAGTTGGAGGAGTACCAAAGAATATGTGGCTATTAAAAAAGAAAAACCCATGCTGTCTTAAGTGGTAATGCTGCTAATGTTTTTGTAGTGTAATATTTCTCCAGATTTTGGACAAATATCTTTTCTAAATTTGAGGACCTTTCAGATTAGGTTATGTAGAGATAGAAACAGCAGTTGTCATTTGTTTTTCTCATAGACAAGTAGTATAATTCATGGAAAATAGGTTTGGTGTTTTTTTTTTAAGTATAATTGACATACAATGTTATATTGGTTTCAGGTATACAACTTAGTGATTTGACAGTACTGTACATTACTCATCGTTCACCATTATTAGTATAGTCACTATCTGTCACCATACAACATTATTATGATATTATTATTTTAAAAAATTTTTAATGTTTTTTTTCTGAGAGAGAGAGAGAGAGACAGTGTGAGCAGGGGAGGGCCAGAGAGAGAGGGAGACACAGAATGCAAAACAGGCTCCAGGCTGAGCTGTCAGCACAGAGCCCGACATGGGGCTCGAACCCACGAACTGTGAGATCATGACCTGAGCTGAAGTCGGATGCTTAACCGACTGAGCCACCCAGGCGCCCCAACATTATTATGATATTATTGATCATATGTTGTACTTTTCATCTCCATGGCTTATTTATTTTACAACTGGAAGTTTGTACCTCTTAGTCCTCTTTATTTTACCCATCCCTTCACCCATCTCCACTCTGGCAACTACCTACCAGTTTGTTCTCTGTATTTAAGAGTCTGTTTGTTTTTTAATTGTTCATTGTTTTGGTTTATTTTAGATTCTACATATGAGTGAAATCATATGGTATTTCTTTTTCTCTGTCTGACTTATTTCACTTAGCCAAATATTCTCTAGATCCATCCATGCTGTCTTAAACGGCAAGATCTCATTTTCTTTTGACTGAGTAATATGGAGAATAGTTTTTAAGGGTAAATTTATATTGCCAGATTTGTGAAATCTGGCTTACACAGATGAAATTTACTACACAATACCAAATATTATTTAGATTCTAAACCTTGGGAATTAAATCTTTGGAATATTTTACAATGTAAGTGGGACAGTTTTCTTCCTAAATTGTAATTTGACTGATAGTATTTGGCAATATCCAGCACATACCTCAAAGAGATTCACAGAAAAAGAATGATTTTCTAAAATGAAAATTTTCTTATAGAAACTATACATTCATTTTTCACACAAAGGAGCATGAATAGGGAATGTAGACAATGGTGAACTAAGTAACACATTTAATTTCTCTAAAGCTTCAAATCCCACTATAGAATCCTGCTGAGCTAGATTAAATTAGACCACATGGTGAGCTCTTTAAGCAAAATTAAGTGGCCTTGTTCCTACACTTACCACTTCAGTTATAAGAAAGTACTGATTAGGAGCATTTAGACCAAAGAGGAAAATGGACAAGAACCAGAATATATGCCCCAATCTCTAAGCTGATTTAGACCATTTGAAGGAGAACTTTCTGGAATAGGGAGTGGTAACAGCCTTCCCTGGGCCAATTTTACCTAGCTGCACAGGTAGTGATAGGAAGGGGATTAATGGCTGCTCTAGAGGGAAGGCAGAGAACTCCTTCAAGGAATGGATATTTACACAATATAGGATTATTTATATACTTATGTCCTCTAAAAAAATATATAGCCCAAATGGTATTCCTGAGCTTGGTATATATGCACCCATGCTTGGGAAAGATGTGGAGGTTGGGGGAAGTGAATAGGTGAGGAGAAATCTGGAGTGTAAAGGAGCTTGGATTTCCACTGGAACCCCCGTTTTTTCCCAAAAGAGATACTGGCAGAGTCACAGGGTTAATGTTCCCATCTCAGTTAACCCATTAGGTGGGAATAATACATTTACACACCAATGTGTGAGCTTATCTTCATGAACCTTCCATTCCCCCCCACCAAAAAGAGAGAGAAAAGGGTGCTAAGCGTTTTTTAATGTATTCTCAAATGTTAAAAAGCTCTTCCTTTTAATTGCTCTACCCACTTATATGTGAAATGAATATTTCAGAGTTTGCTGCGGTAGGAAGAGAAATAATAATAGGACCAAAGAAAAGGAGCAGCATTTTATTTTATTTTTTTAAAATGTATTTATTTCTGAGAGAGAGAGAGAGAGAGAGGCAGCATGAGCAGGGGAGGGTAGAGAGAGAGGGAGACACAGAATCAGAAGCAGGCTCCAGGCTCTGAGCTAGTTGTCAACACAGAGCCTGATGCGGGTCTCGAACCCACGAACCATGTGATCATGACCTGAGCCAAAGTTGGACGCTTAGCCGACTGAGCCACCCAGGCGCCCCAAGGAGTGGCATTTCAAAACTGCATCAGCATATGACCTGTCCGCAATCATTTGTAACAAGTGTTAGAAGATTTCCATTTAGCCACCTGCTGGATCTATTGCCTTTTAAACCACTTTTGAGGTTATTCCTGTTTTGCCAAATGCAGGAAGAGGGCTGGGAAATATCTGCCTGGCATGTTATATTAAGCTTATGTATTGTTAAAACTCTAGGAAATGTTGAACTTTATACAAATTCTGACTCTCCTTCATATGGCTGTTATATTCATATTTGAACAGCCAATATATATGGCGTTTGCATGATTGGGAAATTTGTTTTCTCATATGGCTCACTGATTAACTTCTGGGTGGTTTGAGCTAAATCCTACTAATTGCTGAGTTTGTTTCCTTGTTTGTGAAGCACTGAAGTGACCCTTTTGTTAATGTGGCTGGGCCACATTTTAAAAGTTGGCCATTCTTGTAGCAGGTTTGGAAATAATGCAATAATTTTAGAATTGGATGAAGAAATATATCTTGAAATAAAAAAACCTATATAATTTGAATTAGGTGTGAATTTCTTATGAGGCAGCATCAAATCTAGGTTGGTTAGTAAATAAAGTAGAAGCAAACAAAATAAAAGAAATAAAAGGGAAGGAGACATTTAACAGACTCTAGGTTTGGGCCTGACCACATGGTGGCAGGGTTACTCTGCGTTGTGCTCCCTCTTCAGGGCCAAAAAAAAAAAAAAAAAAAAAAAAAAAAAAAAAACAAGAGGAGAANAAAAAAAAAAAAAAAAAAAAAAAAAAAAAAAATCGAAGGTAGAAGGGGGCGGGGCATGGATGGAAACAAACTTATACGAAACCAATCTTAGCGCTTAGATTTCACTATCTTACTTAAGGAAGTTAACTTTTAGAAAGGATGCCACACGTTCTTAGTTTGTCAAGATTATATATACATATTAAAATGTTTTAGGGGCTGCCTTATGTAGGTCACTGGGTGGCTCAGTGGGTTGAGCCTCCAGCTTCGGCTCATTCTGCTCAGATAATGATCTCACAGTGTTCAGGTTTGAACCCTTCCTCAGGCTTGGCTTGCTGCTGTCAGCGCCGAGTGCTCTTGGGATCCTCTGCCCTTCTTCTCTTTGCTCCTCTCCCGCTTGCACTTGTGCTCGCTCTCTCTCTCAAAAATTAAAAAAAAAATTTTTTTTAAATGTTCTTTACAGTGGATGTATCTGAGCAGCAGTGATCTGACCTTCAATAGGACATTCTCCCTCTAGATCTCACTTTCATCATTACTGCCATGATGGTTTTGGATTACTTATTAGGTAAGCAACTTAGCCTATAAAAATTTTCAGTTTCCTTGTCTGTAAAGGGTTACAAATTACAGTACATATCTCATGGGGTTGTTAGGATTAAATGGAAAAAAATGTATGTGTGGAAGAGACTGGCACACTGTTCACCAAACCATTTCTTTTTCTTCCAGGGCAAACAGCTAAACCACATTTCCCATCCTCACTTGCAGTTATCTGTGGCCATTTGACTGAATTCTAGCCAATGAATGGAATGTGAGAAGAGAATCATGAGCCTATTTGTAGGCTCAGCTCACAAAAATCTCCCATTATGATCTTCCTTATTCTTTTCCCTTCTGCAGGTTTCTCATGGAAGCCATGTGTTAAAGATACTGGAATCACAAAACAGTAGGAAACTTGGTCCCTGAATCACATCTTGGAGGAGAGCTTTGTGTCCGTTAGGAACTGTCCTTCTGGATTTTCTGAGTGAGAAATAAACTTCTATTTTGTTAAGCCATGGAGATGCTGGGGCTTATCCACTATGGCAGCTAGTATTAACTAAAATAGTATGCAGGGCACTTAACATAATACGTGCTTAATAAATGTTAGATGTTATCAGTATCATGACTCTAAATCAAAACCAAAAGCCTAAAACTCTCAGCTTCAAACACAGCACTAATATGGAGATTCCTTCTGCAGTCTGTAAGATCTAGCTTTTTTTTAACTAGAGAAGATTTAGGAAATAAAGTTATATATGGAAGTAGTAAAAATCTAAGTTCTTCTTGTATGTAATATGCAGAAAGTCACTACTAATAGTTTGTATTTATATTTCCTACTTTAAAAAAAACTTAACAGAATATAATGGAAAGAAAATCAAATTAAAATTCAAGTTGGTACTATCTTTGAAATAATATTTAAAGTTTTTCTTCCTTGTGATGACATTAATGTTGTGATTCAGTCTCTCTCAGTATTTCACATAATGTTTACCCTTTTTTCTTAAAAATGGCTTGACTCCAAAACTTTTTGATATTTTAGTGCTTTTATTTATTTATTTTTATTTTTAAGATTTTATTTTTAAGTCATCTCTACACCCAACATTGGGCTCAAACTCAATAACCCTGAGATCAAGTCACATGCTATACCAACTGAGCCAGCCAGGTGTCCCTTGAGTGCTTTAATTAATGCCTATTCTCAGTTTTCTCTAAGGAAATTCTACTCTTAAAGCTGAGATCAAATTTCATGTATTGGGTCAAAGCCTTCCAGGACATCCTGGTTAGAAGGGATCCCACCTGGGCTGAACTGAAACATTTACACAATCCAAGGCTCTTACTAATTGCTGTGTTCTGTGCTAGAGCTTGTTTTCAGATGAATTTATATACCTTGTTTCCCCCTAATCAGATTGCAAGCTATTTGATGACAGGGACTCTGCTTTTTTGATTTCACACTGCCCGCAGAAAATAGTAGAGTCTGTGCAAACAGTTATTGATAACTGACTCATTGGTTTGAAAGCCCCAAGTTTATGAGATTTCTCCTAATATCTTAACATCTCTCTTTCATGGAGTTTTATAAGAATAAAGAACAACAGCTTTCATAAAATTTTCTTCATAGATAAATAATAATTTATAGTTGGGGAACAATTGAAGCAGAGGTGATACGTATTTTATGGTCAGTGGTTTGGATTAGTGGAAATTTACAAAGAACAAATTAATGCCTAATTTTCTATATTGAAATGAGGACAATTTTATATGTATTACCAATTAAGCTTATTTTGCTTTTTTTGTCCTTCATCCTGACTATTCACTTTTTAAATTTCTGTTTTGCATATTTGTTTAAGATGTTTACCTTAAAAATATTAAAAGTTATAGGTTAAAAGCGTTTCACAATGTACATACAACATCATAAGGACTGTAGAATGTTTTAACTCTGAATCTTGACTTTCATTTTCAATGTGATTGCTAGTTTCATCCTGTTTTAACTTCTAAAAATTGGCAATTTTCTGTAGTCAGTGTTTACTTAGGTTTACCAATGTTCTATTAATATCTTTGCTCATCATTGATTCTCGCATTCTGATCTTTTCTTCTGGGTTTGTTTTTCCACCTTCTTCCAGGATCTGTGAGTGGGAAATTCTCTTAGTCTTCGTTTGAAAATGCCTTTATCCTCACCTTTGAATGCTAGTTTAACTGGATGGAGAATTTCAGATTAATGGATATTTCCCCCCACTGTTTTGAGGATATCGTTCCATTATCCTCCAGCACCTACTGCTTGTAAGAAGAAGCCAGCTTTGTCCATATATCATTCTTTGTAGGTAGTGTGACTTTTGCACTCATTCTAAACATTCCTAGAAACCAGGTAAAAATTACAAATGAAAGTCCCCATACAATATGTCTTAAAATTTTTAAGTTCAAAAACAAGCTATCAACTTATTAAATGAAATATATTCTATCCTCTTATCTTGATAAAGATACCTTTTTAAGGACCTGGATGACCAAGCCTTGAATTTAGGACTCTTAGAATCCTTGAGATGGTAGGGAGAGATCACCATCTTGGTTCCTGCCTCACAGCTCACCCTCCATGTTTTCCAGTCTGGGCTTCATCCCACACTTCAAGGGGCTTCACACACATACTTGTGGACACTCCACTTCCAAGCCCTACAAACAGCCACTTCCCAGACACCCCGCGGCCCAAAGGGTGTGCAGTCTGTTCTTGGGAGTTGGATACAGGGAAGAAGCTCATGAAGGTCCTGAAAGTGGGTTGGATCTGTTTGGGCAGGGAATGCTAGGGTCCTTTGCCCCTGGAACGTTGTTTGGAGGAAAAGGGCAAACTTTGGGTTACGCTTCTTGACATTGCGATAGCCTCCTTAATGGCTTCCTCCCATCCAATCTGTTCTCTACACTGTATTAGAGAGAATTTTATTTTAATGTAAGCCACAGCATTATACTATCCCCTAAAAAATCCTTTAAAGACTTCCTATTGCATTTGAAATAAAATCCTTTAAAAGGCTGCAAAGCTCTAAGTGGTACTTCAGTGTGCCAAGCTCTTTGGGAAGAGCCTTCATCTAAGATGTTTCTCTTTCTGAAACACACTTTCCTACCTGCTCCTCGCATGGTTGACGTCAGTCTGTTGTATCGCTCCTGGCTTAACTGCCACCTCCTCTCCAAGTACAGCTTCCCTGTTATTTGCTTTCACTGCATTTTGTTTACTTCCTTCAGAGTACAAATAACAAATGTAGTCACCTATTTTTTCCCCATACTGTCATCTACACAAGAGAGACTGTCACATATGAGTCAATTCTGAGATGGAGATTAGCACATAGTAAGTTACTTGGGAGTACTCTACTCAACCCCTGTTGAACAAAAGAAAGTAGGATGGGGCAGCAATCAGGCAGTGGATGCTGGCTGCCCAAAAAGAGGCCTGACTTTGGGTAAAGTAAAATTCTCTTCAGCCAAAGTGCTTCCTTAAGAGGGCTGACAGCTTTGTTCTGGATTAGGCAGCATAGAACCCAAATAAATGGTCCATGGCTTGTGCAGATCTATTTTCCTTACATGAGTTCTGGAAGTAGCTTCTGCAGAATTCTGGCAGACTTGTTCTGTGGGGAAAACCTATAAAACGAAGGTTGGTAAGGGGAACCACCCCCTGTTATTGCAGCTGGTATTAGGCTGCAACCAATACTCACCCTCTCTTCTGTGGTCCATTCTAGATGCTCTTCACTCTTGATCAACAGTGCTGAAGGCTTAGGTGACTTGCCTAGTGGAGTGACAGATTCTTAAAACTGATGAGTTCCAGTTCCTGTTTATCATGTCCTTCTCAGGCTGCACCTGCTACACCTGTCCATTTGCCATCAAAATTGCACAAGTACTAAAAGATGTCCTGGTTGATTACCTGGTGAAAATGAAGATCTTTTTCTTGCCTGCTGGTCTTTGGCATGAAGGGCTCAAAGTACTGGGTGGTGATATAGTTTAAAGTTCATTGAAGACTCTTGTTGTGCTCTCTGGTAGAAATGTTTTGCCTTTGGGAACTAAGACCTTTAAACCTGTGGTTACACTTGTGAGGATGAAAAGCATAAATTCCTCAAGTGGGTCACTCGGATTGATGGTACATAGGGATGCTCCTGCTTCCATACCTTTGATTCCACTCCCAGTTATTCTCCTAGGGGGGATACAGCATCATATAATGGTGATTGATATAGAACATGACTGTTTCTGGAAGGTAGCACTTTATCCTCACAGGGTATCATCTCCAAGATGGTAGTTTAACCAAGCTTTCTGGTGGTATGCCATGTGATAGGTCCAATGGTGTCTATGGTCATATGCCCACTGCTACATTTACTTTGCTATGTAGTGGGTTCCTTGGTCAGATGCAGCAATATGTGCGATGCCATAAAGGTGGATCAAATACAGTATAATCCCTTGGATAGTCATGTTGGCTGAGACTCAGCAGACAGGAAAGACAAATCTATAGAATATGTGTCTATTCATGTTAAAGTGAATGACTACTTCATCCAGGGAGAAGGAGTCCGATATGGTCGCCTTTTCACCAAGTGGCTGTTTGGTATCTTCAAGACATAGTGCAGTAATGAGTCTCAGCAATAGTTCCTGTTACTGGCAGGTTGATCACTTGGCTTTGGGATTAACCTTAGTGAGTGGGAGTTCATGCTGGTGGGCCCAAGAATAGCCTTCCTCCTTGTTACCATGTCTTCTCTATTCATGAATCTATTGTGCCAGTACTGGGGTGGCTGATGGAAAAGCTGGCTGGTGCCAACTGGTTAAGTCATTCTACTTGGGTGTTTAATGCCTCTTCAATGGTAGGTGCTCTCAGAACCTGTGGAGGAAAGGGACGGAAGCAAGACTGGGCAGAAAGAGAAAATGGGCTTCAGTACTTCACAGCCAGGCCTCAGCCAACCCTGTGGGAAGTTCGAAGCTGGGATGATTCTTTGGAATCTTCCCTTGTTGAGGTGAGAGAGTCAGATCTTAACAATCCCTCATTGACCAGTCATTTGTTGCAGGCTGCTCCTAGAAGTGGCATGACCTTGGGTAAGGTAGCATTCTTTAGTTAAGAAAATGACTAAAGAGGTTTGTCAGTGCACAGCCTTCCCAGAAGCTAAGAAAGTTGTTCAGTCTTAAAGGAGACATAGGTTGGTATAACACAGACTTCACGAAAGAGACCATTACTATTTTTTTTTTAAGTACACTTCACTCCCAACATGGAGCTCAGTGCAAGGCTTGAACTCATGACCCTGAGATCAAGACCTGAGTTGAGATGAGTCAGATGCTTAACCGACAGCCACTCAGGCACCCTGAGACCATTATTTTTTTTTTTTCACCATTATATACCCAAGTTTAATTAGTGTTTAGCGCATAGTAGAAATTCAAAAGATCTTTTTGAATAAATAAATTACTGAAATGTCCTGCTTTCTTAGTTCGGAGTATAAAGGTCACATCTCACTCCACTCTCCAACATTTTACTATGAGAACTTCAAAATTTAAAGGAGAATGCAAAAAGGACACCTGGGTGGCTTAGTTGGTTGAGCATCCTGCTCTTGATTTTGACTCATGTCATGATCCCAGAGTTGTGGGATCAAGCCCGTTATCTGCATGGAGCCTGCTTAAGATTCTCCCTCTCTCCCTCTGCCTCTCCCCTGCCATGCCCTCCCCTTTTTCTCTCTAAAATAAATAAAAATAAAAAAAATATAAAATAAAGGAGAGTACAAAAAACATTTCTTAGATATAACATTTTGTCATATTTGCTCTTTTTTCATGGATAAGTATGTGTATAGTATTGGGTTTTTTAATTTGTTTTTGTTTTGTTTTGTTTTTGCTGAGCCTCATAACACTTTGTCCTTAAATACCCTGGTATGTATCTCCTAACAATAAGGACATTCTCAATACTACTATGATCATGTCTGAAAAACAACAGAAAAAAAAAAAGCATATATGCTTCTCCATGAAATATCTTTTATAGCTTTAAAAAATTTTTCAACTACGATTCCACCCAAGGTTCATATATTACATTTGAACATCATTTTTCTTTAATATATTTTAAACTGGGAACAGTCTCCCTTTTTCCCCCCATAGACTTAACTTTTTGAAGAGACCAAGACTAGGAGCGTTCTTATACCCCATTCTGGATTTGTCTGTTCCCTCATAGTGTCATTTTGTTTATTCCAGGTAACATCATCTTCAATATTCCAAACCGATGAGAATATTTTTACTATCCCCCCTCAGCACTGTGGTGTCATTCCAAGAAGTCACCAGGATACATTCTAATATCCAGAGGATCAATTCTGCTTCACAGTGAATTGCATCCAAAATTCTAGCTCCCTGGAAGACAAAAGACCTCATAACTCCTGTCAGAAGCCGGTGGCTTCCTAAATGAACCATGTTGCTCCTGGTGGTGTTACCATTGCTAACAATAAAAGTGTATTACTTTTATGCGGAAGGTGATCTTATGTAGGAGTGACATAGCACTCACGAGAGGTGCTGTGCTTGGAATGGTCTCATGCTGGTCTAGGGGCAGAATGGGCTTATCTCTTGATGCCATCTGTTCAGCATAGCATCTGCCTGAATGCAGGGGAAGAAATCAATCAGCACAGTACTTTACTACTTTCCTTCATTTAGCCAGGACCAAGATACTTGTTAGCTTAATTATGTGTTCTTGGGGGTGATGGGAAAAAGAAATTAGAACAAAAATTATTTTCCCATTCTCAATTGCTACTTCTCTCAATCTTCCCTCCTCCCTGTTTATGCTATGTTTATTTATCCCAGCTATAAGAACAGAAATTATCCCAAAGTAGTTGGCTCAATAATGATTGAGGTTGTAAAACTCATTTTGATTGATTATGTTTACCTGCTTGGTTATCTAACTGAAAATCAAGGTGGAATCTCTCTCTAGGTAGATTCTGTATTTTATTACATTTGTAAAATCCTAAGACACTTATGCAATCCTCAGTTCTCAAAAATGATTATATTGTTTTTGCAGGTATCAGAAAAGATATCTGTGTATTAAGACTTTGTATTACATTAAATAGGTAAGCAATCTTATAGAGTGATCTAAATGTTTCCATTACAAGAGTTGGTGGTTCTCCAGATTATTTCTCTCCATCTTGACCGGCTACAAGAAAAGAAAAGGTGGATACAATCTGGGTGCTCCTAGCTGTTTTTATTCTCTCAGAAGAACTAATATTCAAGTCTCTGAGGAAGTAACTGAAATCTCTTAATTTTGCTCATCCAATATCAAGAACATTCCAGTGGCCTGTGGAAAGCAAATGTCTGCCTAAGGGGCCTTTGGAAGATTTTCTTGGCAAAGAATATTATGTAAGAGGTGGACTCCATCAGGCATTAGCTAGCCCAGCCGAAGGAAGTGGCACTGAATTGGCTGACCCACACCTGGCCAAATTACAGCTCACAGATGAGCACAGTGGAGGAAAAGGGAGCAAACAAAAGATAGTGTTCTCCTAATTTTCCATTTACCAAGAGATTCCTTTTAAAATGAAATTCTGAAGCCCGCAAGAGTGATTAGAACTGTTCTCCTGTGTCCCATGTTCTTGACAGATACTTTTTACCCGCATAGTCATGTGTTAGCATGAACATGAAGAGGAGTCCTCACTCAGTCCTAGAGGTAGAGCCCCGTTTCTACCTTACAGTAGCACTTGTAAATTGAGTTATTTTGCCCAGGAGAAAAAGTTTAGAGTGCTCTAAAATAATCTTGTTTGGAATAAGTCATTTTGCTATTTTTAGATAAAAATTATAGAGAACTTTTGAAACTGGAAAAAAAAAGTTAAAAGATCACCTAGCACTAGTCCACAGGCCAGTGTTAGGTGAAGAGCCTGTGTTTTGTCTGAGGGAAGGTTACTCAATCCAGTGAATAATACTAACACATGTGTCAGTCATGCAAGTACATCATTGTTAACCTAATTAGGTTTCCTTTGTCCCAGAGGTAAATGAGGTCACCAAGTCCAACCATATAGTGTTATTTGGAAATGATTCTATCTCCTGGAAGGTCTTTCCCTCCCTTCCATATATTACTTGTCCTCCAGATTCACTTTCTCCGGAAGTTTTTTCCTAACCTTCCAATTGCGGTCCTTGCTTTGTGCTCACTTGGCACCCTGTATCATGATACTTTTCACCCCGTGCTGGAATAATGAAACAAGCTACATATTCCTTGAGATCAGCAACCATGTCTTATCAAATGTTTATCCTCCAAGATGTTCCAAGTATGACATCTGGCACATGATAAGCAGTGAGTGCTCAGGAAATAGTTGAGGACTCAAAACCCAAAACATTTTTTTTTCTCAAACAAATGTTTTCCGGAAACCCTTTTGGTTAGATCATAACCTAAAGAAATTGACTTTTTTTTTTTTTAAAAAAACAGAGTAGGCTCAAAGAATTTTTAGTAAATTCAGTGAGCTGCTACAATTTTGGTTGAGCCAGTTCACTTAGTGGATACTGAGGGTCAACCACATAGACCTCCATTCAGTGGATATTGAGGGCACTGTAGTAAGCCCAGCTGTCTCATTTCAAAGACTTCACAATCTAGAGAAGATAGTGATGGACAATTTACCTCTTACAGGAAATGTACAGTACATTTCTGGGAAGTCTGAGATTTATTTATCAGAATATGTGGTTGCCAGGAAATTAGGAAAGAAGTTACATCAGACACGGTCTGATGCTGGAGCTGTTGAATCAGGGAGGAGGATGCAGAGAAGGAAGACAAGAGTGGGTGGTATTTGACCTGGATTCTAAAAGATATGAGTAGGAGATTGTACCTTGGGGGTGTTGTTAAAGATAACCAGAGCCCCACAGTAGTTAAAGCAGTAAAAGCAGATTTTATTCAGGAACTATTGCAATAGAAGAGAGGCCTCAGTCTAGAACTAGGCTTAATTGCACTGTTGCAATAGTTTGTGAATAAAATCTGGTTTAATGCTTTAAGTACTGTCTGACTCTGGTTTTCTGTAAGTGGGAAAGAAGGTAGTGATTCAGGGCATTTCAGATAGAGGCAAGATAATGAACGAATGCAAAGGCGAGAAAAACAACTTAGGGAACAAGTAATCCAAAGAAAGCTGAGTAGTCAAGGAAAACAGGAAATCTCTAGCCAGACCCTAGAATACTGTTGAGGAAGTGCTGGAAGATGTGGAAAAGCAGCCTTCTTCTAGTAGATTAACTGAATTGTTTGGGGGATACTTAGAAAATCTTTTTCTGTTTATTCAGGAAAGCTCAAGTGGAAAAGGTAAGTTTGAACAAGATTGCTTAGAAAGTTATGCCAAGACGTTTGGACTTTATCCTGTGGAGCGAACTGGAGTTTTCAAAGGGCTCTGCAATACTTTACGAAGAGGATTGTGGTCTCAATAGATGACAGGCTAGAGCAGCATGAAGCTCTCCCGGCCTCAGTTTACTCATTTATAATAAGAAAAGGGTTGTGTCATTTGCTGTCTTAGGTCCTCCCCAATCCTGACAGCCTGCTTCATCTGCCTTCCTTTCATCATCTAGGCCCCGCGCCTCACTTCTTCCTTCTGATCGTGGTCCAGTTGCCCTGCGCAGGTGCTCTTCGACCGGTAGGTCAGTGCGCAGGGGCGGGGAGGGCGTCTCTGGAGTATCAGGAGTAACTCCTCCGACCTTTGTCCCGGGGAGCACCACCGGGGTAGTGCCTAGAGGAGGCAGGACGCGCTACGGGACAGGAAAAGGGAGTTTCGCGTCGCTTTTCCCTCCTAGGTCCCTCAGGGTGGCTGGCTAGCGGTCCCCACGGCCAAGCCCCCGGGCTCCCTGAAACAAAAGCCTGCGAGTCGCGGCAGTCGCCACGCTCCACCACGACTCTCCGCAGAGCCTGGGGGCAGGACTCGGATGGCCAATCCGCTTCCAGAGAAGCCCCAGGCCCTCCGGCATAGACCCCAACAATACCAACGCCAGGCTGGCGGGTCAGCCCAGCGCGCCCAGCGCGCCCAGCGTCGGCGTCACGTGAGGCTGCCCGGCCACGTGACCCGGCGGCCCGGCCCCTGGCGCCCTCCTCCCCCACCCCCTCCCTCCGCTCCTCCCCTTCGCCGGCCGTCCGCACCGCTGCTGGTTGGCGGTTCTCCCGGCCGCGGAGCCTCTGAGGTCCCTGCGGCAGGGCCCGGCTGGACGGCGCGAGGCAGCAGCTGGCTTCCCAGGTAGCCGGTGGGGCGCGGGCCCGCGCTCGCGGGCGGCGCTTCCGGCCCTGCCCTTCTCCTTGCTCGCTTTCCCCCCGGGTCGCTGAGCCCCCGTTCTCCTGCCCCCTCCCTCCCTCCCTCCGGCCGCGGGCCTGGGCCTCCCGGCCCCGGGTCCGCGGGGCGCCGCGACCGGGCGAGTGTCGGCGCGGCCGGCGCGGCACAGTTACAGCTCTGCTGGCGTTTCCTCCAGGAGGCAGAGGGTGCAGGAGGCTAGGGAAAGTTTTCCCTGCTCCCTCTCTTTTTTGAGCGGCTAGGACGCGGCTTTGCTCACAGCTGCAGCCTGTTACCGCCCTGGGCGCTGTTTTGCTGAGAAGAGACCTCCCCTCCGACTCTCCTCCCCATCCTCTCTCGGCCTTTCCCAAGATCTTAGCATCTCCTCCTTCTCCGGAGGGCGGTGGTGTCACAAACCGTATTCTGCACCGTTTCCCTTTCCCCCACAACACGGCATCCACAAAAGGGCATTCGCTC
This sequence comes from Crocuta crocuta, assembly GCF_008692635.1. Taxonomy (NCBI): domain Eukaryota; kingdom Metazoa; phylum Chordata; class Mammalia; order Carnivora; family Hyaenidae; genus Crocuta; species Crocuta crocuta. The sequence goes on from NW_027527955.1 coordinate 11,058,611, forward strand.
AGGGACCTTTATCCAGGAGTGCGGCGAGCTGAGTGAAAGATTTCTCTTGTCCTGCCTCGGGGATACTACCTGCTCTGTTTTATGTGAGATGACCATCTGCTCTGTTCCTCTCCCGTTAGGGCTTTTTGTGAATGTTTGCCTGCGAGACGTTCCGACGCCCTCTTTGCAGCTGGGAATTACAGTTTTTAAAACAATATTGTAATGTTGCTTAAAAAGAAAGATTCAGAGTCTTATTTGACTTTGGCCTATTGCCTTTGGGGGGAGGGGATTATAGTTCCTGGAGGCAAAACCTGCGAGTTTCTGATACGGTTGTGCATTGTGGGATAGTAACATCAAAACACCAAAGTATACATCATGCAAAAAAAAAATGAAAAAATGAGCTAACCGTGAGGGAGGTTTCTGATGTGCTTTAAACTTAAGAAATAACCATTTGAAGTGAGCACTGGGTGAATTTCACCGCTTTGAAGTGCTTTCAGGGTTGAGTAGGTAACTGTGTATTTCCATTCTATTAATATAGAACTTAATCCGTCGGATGGAAATTTTTTAATCCATTGTGTGGAGACCGTCTATTAACTACTTCTAGACAGGTCCTATTTTTTCATTCTAGAAGAAGAAGAAGGGTATTAATCAGTAAGGAGGTTTCTTCTGCAGTGATTTTTATGTGTGTTATCCAAATGGTGAAGTTCTGGGAACTTCAGAAAGCAAATAGCTTTAAAAACCTATCAAGTTTGCAGCTTAAAAAAAATCTTTAAAAGCTTTTAAAATAAAGATTGCTTATGTGTTCCAGCAAGAGCTTGGTTTCATCTTAATAATCAGCAGCTGAGGGCATCAGGTGGCTCAGTCGGTTAGGCATTCGACTTTAGCTCAAGTCGTGATATCACAGTTAGTGGGTTCCAGCCTGCTGTCTGGCCCTGTGCTGACAGCTCAGAGCCTGTAGCTTGCTTTGGGTTCTCTCTCTCTCTCTCTCTCTCTCTCTCTCTCTCTCNGTTTAAAAAAATTTTTTTTTAATTCAGCTCAAGCTGGGAAGTCTGAGACCATGTCCTCCTCTCTCTGAAAGTTAGAGTGGGGAAGATGAAACTGAAGGGAAGTCAAAGATAATAATAATAATTATTATTATTTTCTTTCTCTGTGTACTGTATTAAACAGTAAGTCAAACATGGAAAACAAGGTTTGGGCCCTCATGCAGTCTAGAGCCCAGGCAGGTCCTTATGACACATTTTAAAAATATTCTGTGGTTTAAGAAAAATCTAAAAATGTCACATATTATATACATGTTGAGAAATGCACAGGAGGTATATGAAGAATGTTTGAGTTTAACCAGAATATAGGTCATAGAAAAGGTCAGTTAATCATGTTGGTTATGTAAATCAATTATGTATTTGACCCATAACATTTTAAAACTTAAAAAATATTTCCAAATACATTAAGTCCACAATATAGACTTTTAAAAAAAATCTTGAAGCAAAGAAAATTCAGAAACTAAAGCAAAAAGAAGAATGTACATCCTATAATTATATCATCTAAAGATAACAGTTAATATTTTGGAGCATACATCCTTTTTACATATGAATTTACTGGGTTGCTATGTTCAGATAGTGAGATTTCAGGTTGTAAGGGATACTGTGATATCTGAATCTAGTTCATACCTGAGTCGAGGAGAGCCACTATCAAACGTTTCAGTGTTTGGAGGACTTAGCCAAATCTATTTGATTTTGAGTTTAGATAGATTTTGATAGCAAAAGTTCAAATAGCTAGGGATTTTTTTAAGTATTAGATTTTATTTTATTTTATTTATTTTTTTAATGTTTTTATTTATTTCTAGGAGAGAGAGAGACAGCGTGAGCAGGGGAGGGTCAGAGAGAGAGGGAGTCACAGACTGAAACAGGCTCCAGGCTCTGAGCTGGCAGTCAGCACAGAGCCCGACGCAGGGCTCGAACCCACGAACCGCGAGATCATGACCCAAGCGAAAGTCGGACGCTTAACCGACTAAGCCACCCAGGCGCCCCTTAAGTATTAGATTTTAATAAATGAGGTCATACCCATGCATACCTAATAAATTGTAAGGCATGAAAGAACTTCTGGAGATAATGAATTTCATTATCTCAGAGTGTTCCTGAAACATGGTGTCTCTCTTCCCCAAAACCCCAGAAAAGAAGATTCCATGGCTTTCCTGAGATTAGCATTCCATGGGGGCAAAAGAGTATGTTTTTGGAGATGTTCTTTTTGATACTTATGAAAATGTTTTAGTTTTGGAGATAGTCTGTCCCCCCTTCTAGTGCTTCAGCCATGAACTCCAATAGTGTAGTGGAAACATCTAGTAATATTGTTTACAGCTGTGGTAAAGTGTTTCCAGCCATTATTGGTAGTTCCTCCCATCCCTAGGCTTGACTGCTGCACTTCGCATTAAGAGATGGAGTCTATATCTGCTCCATTTGAACCTAGGAGAAGAGGAGGCCATCCACAGTGGCTCAGATATGTGAGTGGGGCCTCTGTCAGCCTTAGTTAAGCTCCCAGTGCCTGTGACCTCATGAGCAACCTCAACTGAGTTATTCAAAACACAGAACTGAAAGAAGTACCAAGTTGCTCACTTTAAGCCACTGAGTCTTGGGATGGTATGTTACTCAGCACAAGATGATTGAAACAGCAACATAACACCTGTGGCAAAAACCCTTGTTTTTTATAACTCAGTCCCAGAATGTGATCCCTGAGGACAAAATTGTGGTCAACATATGGAGTAGCATGCCTTAGTGATAAATCTCTAAATTATTAAGTTTTTAACTTCATATTTACATTAAGGATATACTTACTGAATTAGTTTAAATGAATATGTGGCTGTATCTTGTACTCTGCAAGGTAACTGGGTAAGTCAGGATCATTTTATGTAATTGGTTATTATCATTTTTTTAATGTTTATTATTTTTGAGAGAGAGAGTGCTAGCAGGGGAGGGGTAGATAGAGAAGGAGTACAGAGGATCTGAAGCGGGCTTTGTGCTGATAGCAGTGACCCCAATGTGGGGCTCAAACTCCCGAACCCTGAGATGGAGACCTGAGTGGAAGTCAGATACTTGACTGGCTGAGCCACCCAGGTGCCCCTGGTTATTAGCATTCTTAAGTTAACATGTTTTAAAGGAATTCTCTATTATTGAGATGATGGATGTGTGGTGTTTTCTTGCAGTTTGTCATTTGATGAATTTAGTACCATGATTGTAGTTGTAAGTACTTACAGTACACATAAAAGATCTGCAGTGAACTCATATATAAGAGGTGTTTTGTTGTCAAGGGTGAAGGAGAGTGAATCTTACGCAAACTGTCATTTCAAATGTGGATATAACTGGACTTTCAACAAACAGATGATGTATTGTCCAGAAGCACTTCTCTCATTGTGTTTAAATGAGCAACTGCCCATTTCAATTCTGGTTAGATCAGTTTAAGAAAAAAACCACTTCACTGGAGAAGAAAAACTTAGAGATCAGGGGGTACTTCGGGGTTCAGACTTCGGGTTTCCAGCTTCCACTGGGCTCTGTCTTAGCCCCTTTATTGGTTTCTCTGGTCAGTACTCTTCCCCTCTAATGCCTGTTTTAGATTTTAGACCTTATATATATATATTATATACATATATAGTATGTGTTATATAAATATGTTCTATATTTAAATAATATATACTTATTTTATATATTATATAATGTATATATATATTTAAAATTTTTTTAATGTTTTATTTATTTTTGANAGAGCATATGACTCTTGATCTCAGTGTTGTGAGTTTGAGCCCCACATTGGTGTAGCGATAACTTAAAGTTGAAAAATAAACCTTTTTAAGTCTCTAATATGTTTAAAATAAAAAGATCACCCAAAATATGTCTTTCAATTTCAGCCAATTTTACGTTTATTCCTAGCTAATGTCTCTTTTCCTTCACAGTCAGACTTCATGAGCAAGTTGTTTATATTCATTGTTTCCTCCTCTTCACCTTTCACATGCTCCTCAACCTGCTGCAATCTGGTCTTATCCACCCACAACTTCACTGAAACTCATCTTGTGAAGGTCATCAATAATTCTTGGCTAAATCCAGTGGACATTTAGTCCTTACCTTGTTTGGTCTCAGCAGCATTAGACTTTGACAACACCTCCTTTGTGTGATGCTCATGCCCCTAGGCTTCCATGACACTATTCTGGTTTTCTTCCTACTCTGCCTGTTCCTTTACAGTCTCTTCCACAGGGGTGTTCTTTGTCTCTCTGCCACTGGACTTTCTTAAAGTTCTGTCCAACATCCTCTTCTTATTCCACACTATTTTTCCTGGGAAATCTCATGCCAGATTTCCAAATCTCCAGTCCAGATCTCTTTCTTGATCTTCAGATTTGTAAATCTAGCTATTGGACATATCCACTTTGATATCCCAAAGGTAGCTAAACTTAAAATGTCCGGGGTAGAATTCCTCACCTTCCCCTGAAATTTGCTGCGTTCTCTGCCCTAGTGAGTGATGCTGCAGTTCACTCAGTTACTTAAGGTGAGCAGCTGGGTATAATCCTTGGCTCTCTTTTTCCCTTATTCAGCTCCTCTTCTCCCATTCAGTCAGTTACAGAATCCTCTAGAGGTTGTCTCCTGTCCCGGTTTCTCCATTTCCATTTCCTTGGTACAGGCTGCTTTTCTTTCTTTCCTGGCTTACTGCAGCCACCTTAGGGTCCCTCTGAGTTTCTTCATCACCACCTGGTCTCTACATTCAGTCAAAGTAACCTTTAATAGACCTACATCTGATCACACCACTTCCCTGCTTAAGGTCTTTCAGTGACTAAATGTTGTTCATAAAGGCTAAGCTTTCTGGCTACAGCCATGCTAAATTTCTTTTAGTTCTTCCACCTGGCATATACATTCACTGTTCTGGGTGCCTGTCTTCTCACAGGTAGTTGACACTTCCTCAATTCAGGTGTTTCCATGGCATTGAGACCTACCCATGAGAGCAGTGGCCACTCTGGGTGAACATCTGTTTATTTGCCTTGACCCCATTAAGTTCTGCCAGGGTCAGGGGAGGGTGTCGTGGTGTTGGCTTTGTGTCCTTTTTACTTAGAGGACATTCAGTAAACTTATTGAAAGGCCACAGTATGGTTCTGCCTGTCCATTGTAGGAATTTTTAATTTGGCATTAGGCCATTGCAAGGTATGGTTGATACTGTTCATATGGCAGAGAGTAGTAAATAGAACCACATTAGAGCTATCCACGTGACAGGTTCATGATACTGTAAATAGCTTTGAGCTTGGGTCCCTCTATTCCAGCTTTGAACACGTTAGAAAATAAAGTATAACTGTGCTCTGTCCATTTTTATCCTTTTGGCCCATCTATATTTATGTAATTTATTTTACCAAACCTTATATGTTTGGTGCAACAAAGAACAAAACTATAGAAATAATTTTAAATCATGGAAGGTTTTTGTTTTAAAAATAAAAGTATCACATAGAAGCAATACTTCTATAAGATTATAGTCAGCTTCACAACCCCAGATATCTTTTTTTTTTCCCCTGCTAATACTTTTACCACTTGGGTTGTTTGCTTTTAACCTGAGCACGTGGCTTCATTTGAATTATTTCTTCACTAACAATGAGCTGTCAGATTCTCTATGTCCTAGAATTGCCTGAAGTTTCTGTGCAATGAAATGAACGTGGCCTTTTGGATGATGAAGATAAAGTATTGCTTCCAGAGGCCATAATTGCAAGTTGTGTTTCAAGTAAAGTAACTTCCTGGCAGTTGGCAAATGACAGATGTCTTCTCCAGTGAGTAACACATTTGAACAAAAGTGATGGAGCCCTCTGCCTCATCACTTTTATGTTAGGAGATTCTATAACAGCAATCTGTTTTTAGTTTTATTTTTTAAAGTTTATTTTTGAGAGAGAAAGAGAGCGTGAGGAGGGGGGAGCAAAGAGAGAGAGGGAGAGAGAACCCCAAGGTGGCAGCCCAGAGCCTGTTGTGGGGCTCCATCTCACAAACGCTGAGATCATGACCTGAGCTGAAGTCAAGGGTTGGACCCTTAACCAGATGAGCCACCCCAGCAGCAGACTGTTTTTAATTGAAGGTAGGAGGATGTCCTTGTCACCTGTTCATAGGTATCTTCATGAAGGATGGCATAAACTCTTTTGGAGAATGCCTCATTCTCAAAGCCCCTCTCTCTTTGTGGATTTTGTCAGGTGTTTAGGACATTCTCTTTCATTCTTGTAGTAAGGGAAGCTTGCAGAAGAGAGATGTGGATGATAGCTGTCCTAGCAGCTGGGGCACTAAGAGCATCAGTATCTCAGCAAATCTTCAAAACTTTGCTTCTTTGCAGTACTTATACCACAGAATGGATGCAGTAGTTAAAGTGTATTTTTTTTTAAGTTTATTTATTTTGAGAGAGAGAGAGTGCAGGGGAGGGGCAGAGAGAGAGAGAATCTGAAGCTATCTCTGTGGTGTGAGTACAGAGCTTGCATGGGGCTTGATCCCATGAACTGTTAGATCATGACCTGAGCTGAAATCAAGAGTTGGATGCTCAACCAACTGAGCCATTCAGGTGCCCCTAAAGTGTAATCTTATTTCTAAAAATTTGAGGCTGAGTCTGTCTTAGATGCTCGTCTGGACCTAGAAAATACTTTTGGTGTCTAAGTCTGAGGCATAGCATCTGCTCAATTTCAATAAGCTCATCAGAATAAGTATGGAAGTGGGGCACCTGGGTGGCTCAGTCGGTTGAGTGTCTGACTCTTAATTTCGGTTCAGGTCATGGTCCCAGTGTCGTGGGATTGAGCTCCACATTGGACTCTGTGCTGAGCATGGAGCGTGCTTAAGATTCTGTCTCTCTTTGCCTCTCTGCCTTTCTCCTCCACTGCGCTCTCTGCCCTTCTCCTCCACTTACGTGCACGCTCTCTTTTAAATGAACAAAAAATTAAGTATGGAAGAAATTGTTGAGAGTTAACATTTGACTCTTCTGTAACGTGAACGGTCTTTTTGAATTTCTTTTGCTGTAGTATAGATGTATGACATGGCAAGTTGTAAAGCTGAACCCCAAAAGTTTACCTAAAACCTTAGAACTTATTTTTGAAAGGCTTACTAGCATTGTAATAAAATACTCAAAAACAAAAAGATGGCTACACACTTAAATCTTTTGTGTTCCAACAGGAACTTCCATTGGTAGGGAAGAAATCTATGAAAAACACTCATTCCTGCAGGAAATTGAGTGATCTTCACTGAGGAACTGCTTATTACATTTTATTATCTGCTAGAATGCTAAGAATTTGATTTCTGGGATTTCATGTAGCAGTTTTCTGGGATATATAATTTTCCTATAGTTGTAACCTTTGTGCACATATTTTTTTTCCACGTATACATGAACGTGTATCACAGAGACTATATATTTGTATGTTGTATTCCATTGTTAGTTACTCTACTTGTATTTGTATTCTACTTTCTAGGATTGGACTTTCTATTAGACCATAATCTCCTCAGAAGCAGGGACCATGAACATATTGCTCTTTATAATTCCCCCAGCCGTCTTGATGTGTGGAGCTGTTGTCAGAAGAAGTAATATATGCTGTTGTTTTGTTTACATTATCATACAGTAGTGCTTATTTTGTAAAGCATCTTAGACTTTATCAGTAGCTCGTTAACTATATAAATAAATTTCCATTATAAGGCAGCTTAGCGCTTTAAACTGATAACAAGTAATTACCCATCCAGCTCCTGAAAATAGAAAAACCCTATTAGAGATCTTCAGTGTACATGGAAGTGCTTTAACTGAAGTAAATATTTTTGCAATTAAACAAATATTTTTTCATATTTGACAATAGCTGTTTCAAATAGTCTACACCAGGCTATATATTGTATGTTAAAGAACATATTGTCCACTTTTAAACAGATTGGTTCAGCTTTCAGAGTCTTTTATGTTTACGGTGAGAATATCGGCTTCCACACTAAAGAACGATATAAGCTCACTCCATGCCCTAAGAATGACACCAGGAAGAGTTAGAATCTTGGTGCTCACCAGTCTGCAGGGTTGTTCACACTGTTCTGACCTCTTTTCCTCAGCAAGCTTTTAGATCAGCGGAAGACAGGCTCTGAGATATACGGTCCCATTGGTTGCATCCATCTCCTTTATGCCAAACACCTCTGGTTGGAACGAGGGTAGAGATCTGTGTGGAGGCCACATGCTTGTAAGTCATAATTCTAACTTCTAGTGTTGTTTAATATTGAGAGCATTTTATTATCAAAAACAAAGTTTTCCTTACTGTTTTCTCCATTGCCTGTTTTTTTAATTTTGTAAATGTATTCAAATATATTTTTGCTATATCACTAAAGCAAAACATTCCCCACCTTCCTTTAACACTGAGTTCCTAGAGGAAGGGAAAATGAATTTGCTCTGAGAGGGAACAAAAGATTGGTTGCTACTTTACTCCTTTAGTCTTCGAGTTCTAAATGTAGATTTCTAAAATTGGAAGGTCTGTGTTTGTCCTCTTGACTAAATTTGCTTTCAGAGTGTAAAATAAAATAACCTTTTCTTCTCCGTTCCACAAACTCTCTGAGAGACAGTGCTGGTTGCTAGGAAAAACCATCCCAGGAAATGGGAATTTGATCTACAGTGTCACTGGACACAGAAAAAGTCTATGGGAATACAGGATATATTTTCAAGTGCCAGAGGAAATAGGGAGATCCAAGTGGGTTGGCATATTATCCTTTGAGAGCATTGTATACAACTCTTTTCCATCCTCTGCTTGCATTTCTCATTTCTGTGCTTCTCCTCTTCCTTTATCTCCATATAAGAACAAAAAAGTCATTGATATACCTATTAATGCACAATGAGTGATAAGTGAGACTGAACATATCAATGCTTTTTACAAGAAAGTACTTCCTAAATAGTGGACAGAAAAAATGTTTCAGAAAGAAAAGAGATTGTTTTATTGAAGTACTTCAGAGATGGTTAATATAATTGACCTGCTAATTACAACTCATTTTTATGATTGTCAACTCATGGGAGGACTGGTCGTCATAACAATTGGTTTAGTTTGAATTGCTGTATATCCTGGAAGGCCATATATCTTTTAGAAATGTTCATTCAGGATTTCTCTAATCTGAACTTGCTTAACCAAGACAGAGTTAATGAATTATGATTGTACTTTTCCAAAAACATTTTTTAGGACTGAAATGCTTTTATATTAAAAAAAATACATCTGTGAATTTATTAATGCAAGTTTGTTGTAAACCCATGAAATCATAATTTGATTTTTAAAAATTGTGGTAAAATATACATAAAATTTATTTTAGCCATTTCTAAGTGTACAGTTTAGTGACAAATACATTCAGATTATTGTGCAGCTGTTACCACTGTCTCCACAGAACTTTTTCATCATCCCAAACCGGTACTCTGGATCCATTAAACAATAACTCGCCATTCTCTTCTCCCCCTGTTCCTGGCAGCTGTTAACTCTACTTTCTGTCTCTAATGAATTTGACTAGGCTAGGTACCTTGTGTAAGTGGAATCATACAATTGTGTTCTTTTGTGTCTGGCTTGTTTCACTTAGGGTGATGCCTTCAAGGTTCATCCCTGTGGCAGCATGTATCATTTCTTTTCAAGGCTAAATAATATTCCATTGTATGTAGACAACCACATTTTGTTTATCTGTTGCTAGATATTTGGCTTTTTCACCTTTTGGCTATTGTGAATAATGTTCTTTTGTGTATATACTAGACGTGGAATTGCTAGACCACATGGTAATTCTGTCTTTAAATTTTGAGGAACTGACATAATGTTTTCAACATTGGCTATAGCATTTTACATTCCCACTTTCTACATGTAATTTTATATTAATAATTCATTTTGCATGTTTGCAGCACTCTGCCAGCCTAGCGTTAAGGCAAGAATTCTTGTTTAAACTTTAACAGTTTAAGGAGTAAATATAATTCAAATTTAGCTATTTTAATTATAAAATTAGTTATAGTTAGCATTACAATTATAACTGTTTATTTTTTGGTCACAAAATGTTTGTTATAGAAATTTGAGATATATTTGAACAAATATTCAAAGAAAGAAATGTCACCTCTAATCTCTCCAGAGAGGTACATTTGGTGTGTATATCCTTTTGTCTGTATGTTTTACACTTTAAAAAATTGTAATCATATAGTACATATTGTCTTCTAACATAGTTAAGCCATACAGGGTACACTTGTTTTTCTGCAGGGCGTTTTTGTTTGTTTTTGTTTTGTTTTTAACCTGGGAATAAACTCATAGTTTAGCTTTTTGTTAGCATCTCCCTTGGGATGCTTCATTTAAGGTATGCTTAGTACTATGGAGGGAAGAGCATTGGTGTACCTTTCTTAAGATACTTAAATTACTGTTGAATACTTAGCAAAGTATGTGACTATCCAGGATGGCCTAGGTTGAGCAGGCCTTTTGAAGGTTGTTCCCTATTAGTAGTACCTCTAGTACATTAATAGAATAACTCCACATAATACTGTTTGAAGCATTTAAATTATCTTACAACCTCTGGAGTGATGATTTACATGAAATGTAATTGAACTATATTTATATTTCTTTAAAGTGAAATCCATCCAATTAGAACCAAATGTTAATACTACTTCATGTTTAGGCAAATTTAGTAGATGTTATAAGACATCAGAGCTGTCCTAATACTGCTCTCCTTGTGACAGATTCTTGCATTTCTTTTCTTTTTAATGTTTATTTTTGAGAGAGAGAGAAGGAGAGCATGTGTGGGGGAGGGGCAGAGAAAGGGGGAGACAAGATCTAAAATGAGCTCCCCACTGACAGCAGAGAGCCTGACCTGAACCTACAAACCGCGAGATTATGATCTGAGCGAGTCAGACACTTAACCAATCTCGCCACCCAGGTGTCCTGGATCCTTATATTTCTGAGTCATTGATAGCTACAACAGTCTTATGTCTGATACTGATTTCATAACAGATTAAATGCTGATTAATTTCTAGTGATTCCACCTGTTCTAGCTTTTTGGATTAACATACTATATTAATACACACTATAATTTTGTGGTAGAGGGCCAAACATATGAAGTTGGTAGAATGATCTTTAGTATGATTTTCTTTCTAAATGTTTTATTTATTTCTGAGAGAGAGAGAGGGGCAGTGTGAGCAGGGGAGGGTCAGAGAGAGGGAGATACAGAATCCGAAGCAGGCTTCAGGCTCTGAGCTAGCCGTCAGCACAGAGCCCGACGCAGGGCCTCGAACCCACGAACCGTGAGATCATGACCTGAGCCGAAGTCGGACGCTTAACTGACTGAACCACCCAAGCATCCCTATAATTTTCTTAACCATTATCCCCAGGAAAATGGAGAAATTAAACATCTCCCCAGCAGCAATCTAATTGTAATGATAATGGTGGTAATTTTGAGTCAGTTAGAAAATGTTGATGGGATTTGCATTTACATTATACTGCCTTAGTACAAGATCAACCCCCTGCCCAAGTTCAGGGCTGATCTGTTGTATACAGAATATAGCACATCCTGAGTTTTAATACCTCCATAAACCTCTTGGAGAACCTTGTCTGAATTCTGAGGATACCCTCTTCATGTCCTCAGCTGCCCAGATTGAGCACTGTCGAATGAAGACTTAATTTGTCCCTTAGCAGCCACAGCCCAGAGAGGCACCTTGTGCTCATCCACTCCTATGAGCTCTTTGAGGACAGGAGTGCATTTGTTCCCCCTGGGCTTGCCTCTTAGTGGTTTTTGGAAGAAGCAAGGAAAGAGTGACAATCACAAGGTTTAACCAGGCAAATCTAGCTAGATGCATATTGGTAACATTTTTTGGCAGGGGTGGGGGGAGTACTTTTTGTATTTGAAGCATTTTAAAAAACAAATGCTGGTATACATTGTTAGACAAAGTGAAGTCAGAAGGAGGTAATATTGAAGAAGTTTAGACACTGAAGGGCCAGGACTGAAGTTCTCTGATGTAAGAAGTATCAGAGCGGTGGGGGTTGAGTCCTGACCATGTCACTTACTGCTCTGTGACCTTGGAAAGTCATTTCACCTCTAAGCCTCATTCTTCATCTGCTAGGAATGGATTGTGACCTTTCCTCCTTATAAGACTATTGTGGAGAGTAATTTAAATAGTGTGTGTAAAGCTGCCCAACATAGTGTCTGCAGCAGCTCTTTGTTTCTTCCTTCCTGCTTTTGATTATTTCACGGGATTGTGTTGCTGGGAGTACTTACTTGCTTGCTTGGGCAGCATTACTGCGCATGCTCTCATGTATTCAGAAATCCCCTGTGGCTTGCTCATTGCATCTTGAACATAACATTATTGAATTTTATGGGACAGACTTTTGAGAAACCCAGGCTCAGAAAGGTAGGTGGCATGTCACACTGATTAAAAGCCAACCTGGGAATAAAACACATGCCTCAGGATTCTCCATGCTTTCTACTATGCCAAGGCTATTGGTGATGCTTTCTGCTTTTATAACAGGTGTGGACGTGTAAGATACATGACCTGGTTTTATATTAACTTCTAAATTACAAGTCTTTGGGAAAAGATCTTGTAAAATAAAACCTCAAGTAATTTAGCAGTGGGTAAACTCTGTTCATATAATAAACTGTCATTATGAAAGGCTCATTTTTCAGTAGATTACCATTCCCTTGGGGGCAGAGTTGCCTGTGCCTGATTAATGACTTCAGAATAATTGTATGGTTGTCAGGAAATTGATAGAAGTTTGAATGGTAATATCCTTTTGTGTTGTCATTTTTAAATATGGTGAATCACATTTTTTGGCTCATTTAATTCCCTCCCTCCTTTCCCTATTTATTTAAAATTCTATATTACATACAATATCAAATTTTGAGAACTTGTTTTCATGTGGTTCATAGTCTAGGAAAATAAAGTTCTGGATTTTTTTTTAGAATTTATATGTCTGTTTATAGACATTTACACTGTTTCATTTCTGGTGACTCCTTTCCCTGTCTGCTTTGTAAGAGGCATAAGGCAGGCCATTTGGGCACAGCAGAGAGGCCTCTTTTTTGTTACTTCTTTTTGTTTTTAATGTTTTATTTATTTCTAGGAGAGAGAGAGAGACAGCGTGAGCAGGGGAGGGTCAGAGAGAGAGGGAGTCACGGACTGAAACAGGCTCCAGGCTCTGAGCTGGCAGTCAGCACAGAGCCCGACGTGGGGCTCGAACCCACAAACCGTGGGATCATGACCTAAGCGAAAGTCGGATGCTTAACCGACTAAGCCACCCAGGCGCCCCTCTTTTTTGTTACTTTTAAGAGCATTTAAGATCATCATCCCCAGGGTGCTTAGGTGGCTCAGTTGGTTGAGTATCCAATCCCAGCTCAGGTTATGATCTTGCAGGGGTGGGGGAGTTGGGGGGACGGCATCTCGCTTGCTGCAGTCAGCCTGATCGGTGCAGAGCTTGCTTCAGAACCTCTGTCTCCTCTCTCAGCCCCTCTCCCACTTGCGCTGTCTCAAAAAAAAGACGATCATCTTGCCATACAAAGAACACAAAAAATTAAGGACAAAGCAAAGAACAATAATAGTCCAGTAGAAAAAATAGGGACTTTATCTAAAAGGATGATGCATAGGTTCTTAACCATGAGGTAAAGTGTGCCCTTGCAAATTCTGGATTGTATGACTTCAGGCCCTGACTCAGCTACTTCCTGGACATGGGTAACCAAGTGCTGCCATACATTGTGAGTTACTTCAGTAGACGACAATTTGAAATAGCTGTTAAAGATAAAATAGCAATTAGACCTTGACTCAGTAGTTCCATTTTTAGGAGTTTATCTTACAATTTTTTTAATGTTTATTTTTGAGAGAGAGAGAGAGAGAGAGAGAGACATACACAGCGTGAGCAGAGGAGGGGCAGAGAAAAAGGGAGACACAGAATCTGAAGCAGGCTCCAGGCTCCAAGCTGTCAGCACAGAGCTCAATCCAGAGTTCAAACTCCCAAACGGCAAGATCATGACCTGAGCTGAAGTCAGACACGTAACTCACTGAGCCACCCAGGTGCCCCTAGGAGTTTATCTTATAAATTTATGTATCAAAAAAAGATGTGTATGCAATAATATATATAGACAATAATTGCAGTATTGTTTATGTTAGTAAAAGACTAGCAGTGACCTAAACAGTCTCTCAGTAGAAGCAGGTAAATTAAGTTGATGTAATAGAATGTTATATAGTACCATTGAAAAGAAATAAAGTAAGTCTGCATGTGCTAATGTAGAATGATTTTCAAGATGTACTGTTAAGAAGGGAAAAAAAGACTTCAACACATACATATGTATAATGATTTTGTAAGCATACACTATCCCTGGAAGGAATTAGAAACAACTGTTAACAGTGGTTGCCTTTGAGGAGAGGGTCAGAGAGGGATGGTAGGGAAACTTACTTTCCTTTACCACTTTATATCAGTTGAAACAAATTTTTTCAACATGCCTATTAGCTTTTATTTATTTATTTATTTTTTGAGAGAGAGAGAGAATCCCAAGCAGGCTCCTAGCTATCCGTGCAGAGCCCAACACGGTGCTTGAACCCACAAACCAGGAGATGGTGACCCAAGCCAAAATCAAGAATTGAACACTCAACCGAGTCAGGCAGGCACCCCTGTATATTTGTTTTTTTTGCCCTTCCCCAGATCTTTTACCTGTTCCCACCACCACACATGTACATGCGTGTGCGTGCGCGCACACACACACGTTTCAGAACATTCAAATATTCTAGGAGTCTGGGTATGTAATGGTGGGGATTAGCCTGTCCTGTTAGTGTTAAATGCTTATTGAATATGTGTGTGACTCTTGGGGCATAGCAGTTATCTGGTCCTTGTCATCCAGGTTGGTGCTGATGTGAAAAATCTCCCTGGATGGTGGAAACTGAGGCCTTGATTATGTATACCTAAGTCCAAGGCTCTGTCTCTAGGTGCTATCAGAGGTGCCAGAGCCTGGAACACCTTGGTCTTGAGCCTGGTTCTCTTGGCTGCTTTTAGAGATCTGAGAAGAGAGTGAGTAGGAAGGAAGAAGAGTTCTGTCCCTCATTAGGAAACCCTGGTTGTATTTATAAACTGTTTAGTTGTATTTCAGTTTCCAGAGGTGAGAGCCAGAATGGAAACTCACTTGGCATGGTAGGGTTTTGTGACTGTGTACCTCCCTGGAATTTCTAGATGTACTTTTTAAGCCTAGAAGAAAGTGGGGCCATGACAAGGATTCTTTGTGTAAAATACTTTAAACAGGTCAAGTTTAGAATTTTATGGAAACGTATGTATGTCTACGTTTTATAGGATACTATTTAAGGTAATTGCTGCTTGCATGAAGGCAATAGTCATTAGTTTGAAAACCAAGATTAGGGTGAATTGTCTTCCTTTGTTCATATAATAACTTTTTTCATTATGAAATGAAATGTAATCTGTAATTATATAGAAAACGTAATCATAGAAATTAGGATCAGAATATAATACTTAACGTTTCTTTCAGTATATCTTAGTCTCGTGCTTCTTAATATTTTTGCCACTCTAGACTTAGTGAGGGATGTCCCATTCCAATCATTCAGCAGTGGCTTGGTGTGGCAGTGATTTTCTACAACAGATGGGGGGGGGGTCTTTGAGTGTAACTGGGGGTGTTGGTGGGAGAGTGGGGAGGTAGAGATAATGATTTTGATTTGTAGAACATTCACGTGTGTGCATACACTCACTCTCTCTCAGGCAAGAATTCGCTGTCTTAGACAAACTGGTATTGTAACCTTTAACTTTATCTCAATATTCTAAGGAAAAAATTCCTGATGAGAGACCCTGGTTTTATCCAGTTAGCATGGTTTCTCTCAATTTTCTGCTATCTGGTTGCAAATAAGCATGAATGTAACAGATAAGCACCGACTTTAAGTGGGCAAGACAAACAACTGGTCCTAGGAAGTTGTTCCTCTTCGTTGCAGGGAAAGGCCCAGGTTTGACCGTGGAGGAGGGATTGGACAGGTTGCTGGGGAAAGTGAGTGATCCATTTAATCAAAGGTAGATAGATTTTTTTTGGAATTAGCTTTTGTTTCCATTTATTGTCTTTTTTTTTTTTTTTAAAGTTAGTATAGTGGTTGATTCTTCTTTGTTATCTGTTTTGTTGTAGCAGAGATGTCGACTTATATATAGGAATTACTTGAAGCCAGAGTCATGGTGGATGTAGGAAAGTGGCCAATCTTCACTCTGCTCTCCCCTCAAGAAATTGCATCCATTCGGAAAGCATGTGTCTTTGGCACTTCAGCCAATGAAGCACTGTATGTTACTGACAATGATGAGGTAAGAATCTCTCAAAACCCAGAGTGTAATTTTAGGCGGTGAGCTTTAAAAGTGTACAGCTGGAAGACCAAGAAAAGGCTGTGGCCAGTAGATTTTAACAGGATGCAGGCTTATTCCTATCAATCTGTGTTTTGAAATATTTCAGTGGAAGATCCATAGACACGTTCATTTCACTTTCCCTGGTATGTTTTTTGGTTCTTTATCCCCTTGGCCCTTACCTTTCTTTCCAGTCTTTTCTCCTACCAGTACCCAGCTGTATCCAGGAAGGCCTGCCTCCTTGTCTTCTGAAAAGGTTGTGGATAAAAAGAAGTCCATATCTTTGATATAATTTCTCTCTTTTTAAAAATTTTTTTAATGTTTTTTATTTATTTCTGAGAGAGAGAGAGAGAGAGACAGTGTGAGCAGGGGAGGGTCAGAGAGAGAGGGAGACACACAATCTGAAACAGGCTACCTGTGAGCACAGAGCCTGATGCGGGGCTCGAACCCACGAACTGTGAGATCATGACCTGAGCCGAAGTCAGACGCTTGCTTAACCGACTGAGCCACCCAGGCGCCTCTAATTTCTCTCTTCTTGCGTTTCTTGATTTAATACTCCTCTACCGGTTACTACTCTGAATTTTATAGAGTAGTATAAAACATTCTAAAACTTAAGTAATGTCAGCAGAGGTTGAATTTTTCTTAATTTGATCGGTCTCTTCTACCTACTGAGCTGTCACCCTGAACTTGAGTGTGTCTTATTTTCAGAGTGGAGAAGGGAGCCTTTGTGTAACTTTAGGCCAAGTGACTTAGACAAAACTGTTTGTTTTCTAGGTCTTTGTATTTGGACTGAACTATAGTAACTGTCTAGGAACTGGAGATAACCAGAGTACACTTGTACCCAAAAAGCTGGAAGCCTTATGTGGAAAGAAGATTAAAAGCCTTAGTTATGGGAGTGGACCACATGTTCTTCTCAGCACTGAAGGTAAAGAGGGAACAACGTCAGCTTTTCAGTTTGTGGGAAATCAAACATTGATTCTAATCTAAGGGGAGGTGGGGCTGTATGAAATAATCTCGAATGGTTTATTTCTTAATTTCTGAGAACCATACCAAACTGATAAAAGCTAAACACTTCAAGCTAACTCTGGAACAGAGTACTGCTAGCACATCAGGCAAACGTTAGAATACTTATGTAAACTTGTGGGAGGTTAGATATAGCAGACGAAGTGGTCCGTCAGCCTAGTTTTTCAGTGGATTTATGGTAGCAAGGCAACTTTCAGGTTTTACTTGGTACATTTTTATAAAGACAACATAATGCTGGTTTTCCTTTGAATGTGTAGTTCCTGAATCTCAAAGTTAAGAAATCTTAGTTTATTCCCTGTCATTCATGTGTGTGCCATACGGAAAGAGAGGAGGATAGATTCTTTTCGTTTTAATCTCTGCTTCCCCAAGATCACTGACGAAGGAGAGTCTACATTTCTTCTTTGGTAATTTATCTGCACTGTGGACAACCAGAACTCTCTGGAAATAGATTATATATAACCTACATTCTTCCCTTTGTATTTTAAGCACATTAATTCTTGTGGTCTCTCTAGCAGAGGCTGTCTGCTTTTTGTGGGGAAGTTTTCTGCTTGTTTTTCTCTCTGCTTTCCATTTCCAGACTGAGGAATCACAGCTTCCTTGGGTGTTGCCAGAGGTCTCCGTACTGACCTTTTTAATTGTCTTTAACTCCTATCTGAATGCACTCCAAGTTGTCTGCATCTGTCTCAAGCTGTGAGATCCAGATCTGAGAGTGATTGTCTAGTGAGAATATAACTGGTATTGAGCTAATGAGGTGATGATCTCACTTCCATGTTGTGTAACCATGCTTTCTGGCATCACACTGGCTCTTTCAAGCGGTTACTACTTTGCTGACTGGTTCTGCTTGTCATCCTTTATGACCTAATGGTTTGATTTTTTTTCCTAACAAATAATCAATTTTAACTAGTCATTGGTTTCTGACTGTGAAACACTGGGCAGGTTTTTAAAGCAAACACATTAAAACATACACATTTAAATTCTTGGTTTTCTTCAAAGTGGTGACCTTAGGAAATTACAACTCTTAGAATTATTTTCAGAATCCAGATCATAACCGTCTTAACTGTTAAACTAAAGATAAACATAAATATAAAACAAAAATAAAAATATAATAACTGATATTCTTGGAATATTTTTAGTTTTGTTAATTTTGATATACATTTTATATATTTTAAACATGCTCTACATTATCAGATGTATATATAGTACATATATTTGTGCATGTTATATATGTACTACAGTCAAATAGTTTTAAAATAAATGAACACTTTAAACGTCAACTAGGATATGGCTGTGAGTAAAACGCAGAATGACATCTGCCTCACCCCTCCTCAGCTTAGAAACTGTTCTTGAGAAGGAACCACTTTTATCTCCTTTGGATATTTCTTCTCATATTTAATCTCAAATTTTTAACATGCTTACAGCTGTTCTTTCTGAATTTTCAGTTTTAGATATTATCCTTCCACTTTTTATAATGGCAGATAGAAGTTAGCTTTCTTTCCCCTTCCTTTCCTCTGCTGATCCTTTCAACACAATGATATCCCCATTTTAGTTCAATCAATATTTACATTATTAGGACTCTGTACATGTGATTGAGAGCTGAGCCATCGCCTTTCTATACCACTGTTTGTTTTCCTGGGGTTCATTCACTTATTTTTCTAAAGGTCTATCATTATGCCCAGACTGGTCCATAGAGCAGTGTTGCGTCTCAGCACATCTGAGCTCATCCTGATGGCTCTGGAGCCCTCTGTCCCCGTGTCCCAGTGGAACTGGTCACTGTGGGCCTGCTGCATGGCTGTCAGCCTAGAACTTCATTTACCATCATCTCTGGAAGTCCCTTCACCTTTATCCTTTCTGGATCCCTATTTCTTGTGTCCCGTGTCTTCCTCTTGGGATTATACCTTTATTTGAGTGAAACATTATCTCTGGCAGCTTCCCAAGGAAGAGGGTGTGAGAGAAATCTTTGAGACACTCTTGTAACATGTCTTCATTTTACTCATGCAGATTGCTCGGTGGTTTGGCTGGGCTTAAAATCCCTGATTGAAAATCCTATTTCCTCAAAATTTTGAAGTCATTGAGCCTCTTGAGTTTCAGGGTTGCTTTTGAGATTCTGATGCCATTCTGGCTTTGGCTATTTTTGCATATGACTGTTTTTTTCCTCTTTGGAACCTTTTTTCCTTCTTCCCAGTTTTCTGGAAAAAATCATGGTTATGTACTCTGGTGTGGATAATTTTTAATTTATTGTATTGATCATTCTGTTGACTCTTCAATCTGGAAATTCCTTCATTTCTAGAATATTTTCTTGTCATACTACCTGGGTAATTTCCCTTCTTTGTTTTCTCTGTTCTCTTCTGTTTGGAATTTTTCTTAAAAGGAAGTTATAAGGTTCTGAACTGACCCTCTTAAGTTTCTTATATTTTTTCTCCAGTCTACTTTTTGGAAAATTTCTTCAGCTTTATCTATCTTACACCTCTTCTGTCACATTTTCACATTTCTGTTGTTACATTTCCCCATTCTCTTTCTTGTTCTCCAGATGTGCCTTTCTAGAGCTTCCTCTCCGTGCTTCATGGCCTCACTATCTTCTTTGAGGCTGGCGTAGGTTACTTTCAAGTCACCCTCTCTTCTCTGCTTTCTTTTTTTTCCCCTCCCATATTGCTTCTTTCTCTTTTCTTTTGGTCTCTGGCTTTCTTTGTTAGAGGGTTTCTTTATGGGGCGCCTGGGTGGCTCAGTTGGTTAAGTGTCTGACTTTGGCTCAGGTCATGATCTCACGGTTCGTGGATTTGAGCATCGCATTGGGCTCTGTGCTGACAGCTCAGAGCCTGGAGCCTGTTTGGATTCTGTGTTTCCTTTTTCTCTATCCTCCCCCACTTGCGCTCTGTCTTTCTTGCAAAAAATAAATAAACATTAGGAAAAAAATTTTTAAATTTGTGATCCTTGGGTATCTGTCCACAGGTGAGATGCAGGCACTGATCTACATGCTGAGAATACTGGATTCGTGGGTGCGGCTTGTCAAGTACTGAGCTTCACTTTAGGGAAATAATAACTGCTTCATTAGGAATGCTCCCAGTGTCACTCCCAGTGTCAGTATATGAGCTTCTGGAGGGTGGAATCTTCCAGATCCCTGATCAGGATATGGGTTTTTGTCAGCTTTCCATGCACAGGAAGGGCAGGGATCTCACTATTTAGTATCGGACTTCCCCTTCTCCTTTCCTCACTATGGTGTCTTACAGCTGTCTTCAAGGCCTCTTTAGATTATTCTCCTAGCTCATTTTCTTTGTCCTGTCATGTGGGAGAAGGGAGGGAAGGAGGTTTGGGCAAAGGGAGAAGTTGGGCTATAGTGCAGTTATAGAAAGAAATTCATAGTAAGTAAGTGCTGTAGGTCTCTTGTCTTGTACACGCGTCCTGACCCCACAGGAGGAGGACGAGGGTTTAGGGTCTGACTGCTTTTGTTCTTAGTTACACTGGCCCTTAACACCATCTCCCTGGTGCCTGCTTCCCCCCAGCCCCTGGGTCTTCCTGAGTTTCCAGGGCTGTGATTGGCTTCTCCTTTTGCAGATGTACCTGTCACCTTCTCTGGTCGGCCATGTTACCATATCCACCTGCTTTCCTTCTTCCAGAATTTTGTTGATCTCTCTCCAGTTGTATTTTCTTCTTTATTGTTATTTTTGTCCTCAACTGGTTATGCCTTTTTTTTTTTTTTTAATTCTCCTCACTATCATTTCAGTAGGATTTTGGGGAGAGAATAAAGATAAAAACATGTTCAATTCTCTATGTTTTACTGACTTGTGTGCTCTTCTAAAAGACATTTTAGGAATGTTTTGATGAATACTACGTTATTAAACTGAAAATCTAGGATGTGAGGGTGATCTGGCAGTGACGTCTGTCACCACATTGATCTCTAGGGTTGATACGGCTGATGTGGCTGGGTAGGCGGGCGTCCCCTTCCTCCCTTCTCCATGTGTGTCCCTCCCGAAGCTGGCACTCGGTGGAAGAGGATGATCTTCCCCGATAGAGGAGGACCTTTCTTCAGTCAAGGGTATACAGGTAGCTGTGCTCCCTGCTAGAGCCTCCAGAGAAGTCTCACGGTCCATCTGTAGGGGCATGTAGGGTAGTCAGGCTTCCAGGACCCCAGACACATACAAATGAGGTGCATGTGGCACCTTTAAAAAATAAAATCTTGTCCCATCTGGTGACTGTTCTGAAGATCTATATTCATTTAGTATTATTGCTTTACATACAGACCTAGGGCTTGTGGATTTCTTTTTTGTCCTCTAAAGTAACATTAAATAGGTTACTTATAAAATTAGTTGTTTCTGATCACTTCTCCAATCCGTGTCCAGTCTCTGAAGGCCAGCTGCATTCTCTTGAAGGTTAGAACTTCATGAGGTGCTTCTCTGTGCTCTCCCTTTCTCATGCTCTTCCCACTCCCCGCTCTCCCTGCTAGCCTGGTATGGTTTCACTGTCATCGTTTGGTAATTTTGTTTACCTCTTGAGCCTCAGGTGATCCTGAAGTTTCATCCTTTGTTTGCCAGAAACGGTGTGGCAAGAGCAGGGCTGGGCAAAGTGGATGCTGGTGCCCAGTTGGGTGGTGTTGCTTTGAAAGTTTCCTGGGAAATTGGGACTAAGAGCCATCTCATGAAACTCACTTTTCCTATGTTTTATCAAATAAAAAGGGAAGAAATAGGTTCATATATAATTTTAAAATAGTGAAATAATGCATTAACGAGAAGGTGATTGCCAGGTGCAGATCTGGAGAGGACGGCTGAGAAGCAGCAGCTGGCAGCAGTCCTAGCATCTGGGGAAGAAGGTCCTTAATCCTGAGGGGCATCTGGGTGACGCTGCACGGCGTTCACACATTATGTCCCGTGCAGTACCCAGATCCATGTCTTCTGTATATTTTGGGTGTAGGTCCTCCAGGATTCTGGCAGGCCTCTATTCCCTGGGAAGACTTCCTGGAAGACTGGTAGTGGGATGAGTTCCAGCCTCTGTGCTGCACACAGCTGGTCTCATGGCCACAACTAATACTCATTGCCGCCTTCCTCCAGTGCTCCTTCTAGATTCTCTTCACATTTGGCTAGCCTGTGGCTCGGGGGGCTAACCTCATTGTGTATGCAGACTCTCATCCTTGAGGAATACAAGCCCCTAACCATGCTGTACTCTGGCCATGACTGCTGTATGTTTCTATTTACTAGTACTTTTGGGCAAATGTGCACCAAAAGTTCCAGGTTTTACCTCCTTGCCAAGCATATTCCTCTCTCGCCCCATTATAAAATAGCAGTCCCACCTCTTTCTGCTGACTGGGTCAGTTGTCCCTGTCAGGAGAGTGACTCCTCTTTTTTCCTGTCAGTTCTTTGACAGGAGGAACACAGAGAGCCTATGGCAGCCATAATTTAAAGTTCAGTGGGATTCCTGCTGTATTCCTTAGTGGAAGTGTTTCTGCTTAGGGAGCCCAGACTTCTAAACCTGTAGAACCTACAATTGCAGGGGGCAGGAGCATCAGATTCCCCAAGTCGGTCACTGGGAATGTGGGTCAGTAGGGTCCACTTTGGTTCCTGGACCCATGTGTTCTACCTGTTAGGGACACAGCACCATGTAGTGCTCACTGAGTTCGAATCTGTGCCTGGAGCTTAGCATCCCACCCTCACACAGTCTCATCTCCAGGCTGATGCATCAGCTGTGCCATCAGCCAGCTTGTCATCGCTGTGTCAAGCTGGCATCTTTGAGATGCTGCAGTGTATGACATAGGACCGGGAGCCCCATGTTCATGTGAGTAGTGCTGCATCTCTTTTGCTATAAAGGGGGGTCCCTTGGTCTAATGAAATGTTTTCTGGAATCAGATACTCTGTGGATTAAATACTCCATAAGCCCTCATACAGCTGTGCTTAGCTCAGGCCCTGTGGGCAGGAAACCTGTACCCCAGTTAAAGGTTGATTTCTGTTAATGTGAACTGCTGCTCCTTCCAGGATGAAGAGGGCCTGTTGGAGTCACCTTGCTACCAAATACCTAGCTAGGTTCTGTGAAAGAGTGATGCTATTTCAGGGACTCTGCAGTGGTTTTTTTTTTTTTTTTACTGGCACAGCAGGCATTTGGCAATGGTAGTAGCCTTGTTGAGTAGGAGTCCCACCTTCTGAATTTGTGTCTTCTTCCTAGGAGTGAGGTGGAGTGTCTTTTCATATGGTTAAGAGTCATTTACATTTTTTCCCTTGCGCACCATCAGTTCATATTTCTAGCAGATTCTTGGTCTTTTTCTTTTGTACTTCTAGAAGCTCTCTTTATATTAGAGATAACTGTCTCTTGGTAATTTAAATTAGAAATATTTTTTTAAATATTTTTTTCTTTGCCCATGATGTCTTTCTTTGTAAAGTTTTAAAAAATATGTAACTAGATTTTTTTTTTAGATTTTTTTTTTCATTTTTATTTATTTCTAAGAGAGAGAGAGAGAAAGACAGCGTGAGCAGGGGAGGGTCAGAGAGAGAGAGGGAGATACAGACTCTGAAACAGGCTCCAGGCTCTGAGCTGGCAGTCAGCACAGAGCCCGACGCGGGGCTCGAACCCACGAACTGCGAGATCATGACCTAAGCGAAAGTCAGATGCTTAACCGACTAAGCCACCCAGGCGCCCCATAACTAGATTTTTTAGTTACATATCTAGTTATGTAACTAGATGTGTTTTTATTGCTTCTGATTAAAAAATTTTTTTAAATGTTTTTATTTATTTCTGAGAGAGAGACACACACAGCGTGAGCAGGGGAGGGTCAGAGAGAGAGGGAGACACAGAATCGGAAGCAGGCTCCAGACTCTGAGCTAGCTGTCAGCACGACGCAGGGCTTGAACCCACAAACTGCGAGATCATGACCTGACCTGAAGTCAGACGCTTATTTGACTGAGCCACTCAGGCGCCCCTTGTGGCTTCTGATTTTTGAATCATAGGAAAGTTTTCCCTATTCCCACGTTATGGAGGAATTCACTAATTTTTTTCCTCCTAATTCTTGTATGGTTTTATTTTCCACATTTAAAATTTTGATTCATTAGGAAGTTATCGTGTGAGGAATGAATGTAATTTTTCAGTATGACACAAATATCTCAACCCAATTTATATAAAGTCCTTTCTCCCCCAAATGACAGAGCTTTTATTTCTGTATGCAGTTGGTTTATTTCTAGAACTTCAGTTTCATTCCACTGGTTTTTCTGCCCGTGTCCTAGTATTAATCTTAGTTTTAGAAACTTTTTATAGGTTTTAATAACTGGTAGAGCTAGCTGTCTTCTCTCTGCTTAGAGTTTTTCTATTTATTCTCATTTGTTCTTCCCACTGAACTTTTCTAATCAGTGTGTGTAGCTCCAGAAAGTAACTTAATCATTCCATTGCTTTTATTTTAAATTTACCAAGTTACGTAGGGAAAGCTAACACCTTTGTGATACTGAGTTTTACTATCCAGGAACAAGGTATGTATTTCTATCTGTTCAGGTCTATTTTTTGTCTCTTAGGAATGAAAACATAAGTTTCGACATTTCTGTCACCTGATATAACTTTATCATGATACTGTGGATCTTCTTTAGGTATTATACTTTTTCAATCTATGGCCTCATCCTTCTTAGGATGAAATTTCCCATTTATGGTTTCTATTATAATTTCCATAATAGGGAAGACCTCTTAGGAGAAACACACAACCAGATTCTAGATTAGATGATCAGAAACCTACTTATTTATGAGTACCTTTCCCTTGATTTCTTAGGGACCATTTCAGTGAGTTAGCAGTCTCACAGTAACACTTGGATTTCTGCTGTTGCTCTTGGATATCATTATTTCCTGGCCTAGACTGTCCTTCATAGGTTAGGATGTTTTACTACCATGGGAAAGATGTGAAAAGAGTGTATAAGTTGGGGATATCTACTCTCCATACTTAGGCATGCTATGGGAGGAAATGCATGAAACAATGATACTTCTAGAGGGGGCACAAAACCAAAAAGTTACCTCTATCAGAATCCCAAAAAGATAAAGTCATTAGAGAGAAATTGAGCCACATTTTACGCCAATAATAGTCTGTTTGAGAGAAGCTCTTGGATTTTGTATGTAATATATACAGAAAGTATACCTCTTTTCCTCCATACTTTGAGAGAGAGTCTCCTCTCCCTCCCCCTCCCTCTCCCCCCCAAACACACACACACACACACACACACACACACGGTTCCCTGATATTTGGCAAAATGACAGTAAAGATTAGCGTTAAGTTTTCTTATGTCTTCTACTTCTTGCTTGATACCTGACACACAAACTACTGAAATGAATTGGTGTGTTCAGAAAGGCGAATTTTTGTATATGTAAACTGACTTTTGACCATAAAGCTAATCTTCTTTCTTTGCTCATATTGAGTCCTTTCTTGAATGGTTTTACATTTGTCTATCCTATTTTCTCATCTATCCCTCTTTCCTTTACCTCTCATCAGTGGTTACTTTATAGGGAGAAGGAGGCAATGGAAGGAAATTAAGGTTGGAGAATGAGTTGTGTAAAGTCTGGGAAAGAAAGTACATTTACCATTCCTTCTTGGAGTTGATTCTTTGTGTGTGGCCATCTTGTATAGATGGAGTTGTTTATGCCTGGGGCCACAATGGATATAGCCAGCTTGGGAATGGGACGACCAACCAAGGCATTGCTCCCATCCAAGTCTGTACCAATCTTTTGATCAAGCAAGTGGTTGAAGTAGCTTGTGGCTCACATCATTCAATGGCTCTGGCAGCTGATGGAGAGGTAAGTGCCCCGCTCTTACTCTTTATTTTTAAATTGTGGTAAAATACACATAATAGAAAGTTTGCTGTCCTAGCCATTTTTAAGAATTGTGGAAGCCAGACCTTAGGATACGTGAGGACTGCTTCCTGCAACCGTTTTGTCATCTGCCTGGATTATTGCCATGTTCTCTTTAACCACTTAAGTGGTTAGGAGGGCAAATTATATATGTATATACATATTTATATTTTTAGATCCATTGTGATTTATTGAATGTCCGTTCAGTAACATTAAGTACATTCACATTGTTATTTAGCCCTCACCACCATCCATCTGCAGAATTCTTTATCTCGCAAAACTGAAGCTGTACCTACTGAATGAGAACTCTCCACCCACTCCCAGCCCCTGGCGACCACCATCTACCTCTGTCTCCATGAGTGACTACTCTAGGGTAGTCATATGAGTGGAGTCATACAGTGTTTATCTGATTATGAGTGCCTTATTTCACTGAGCATCATGTCCTCAGGATTCATCCATGTTGGAGCACGTGACAGAATTTCATTCTTAAAGCTGAATACTATCCCATTGTGTGTATATGCCATATTTTGTTTATCTGTTGGATAATTGGGTTGTTACCAGCTTTTGGCTATTGTGAAAGTGCTTTGCTTTAAAAAAAATAAAGTCATGACATATTTGTATTTGGTATAGTATAAACATAGCAGCCCTGTGCACAGCTAAAAACATATGGGGACACACTAATACAGTCTGTGTGACCAGGATCACTCTTTTTTTTTTTTTTTAATAGTTTATTGTCAAGTTGGTTTCCATATAACACCCAGTGTTCACCCCCACAAGTGCCCTCCTCCATGCCCATTTCCCCCCTCCTCCTCCCCCCCATCTGCCTTCAGTTCGTTCTCGGCATTCAGGAGTCTCTCATGGTTTGCCTCCCTCCCTCTCCCCCACTATTTCCCCCCTTCTTCTCCCCCACTGTCCTCCATTAAGTTCCTCCTAATCCTCCTATACATGCAAACATATGGTATCTGTCCTTCTCTGCCTGACTTATTTCGCTCAGCATAACACCCTCAAGATCCATCCACATTGCTACACATGGCCAGATTTCATTCTTTCTCATTGCCATGTAGTATTCCATCTTATAGATAAACCACATCTTCTTGAGGATCACTCTTAATAACAGCAGATTTCAGCCTCAAGGCAGTTGAGTCTCCTGCTCTGCGCTAAGACTACAAATCAGATGTGTAGAATGGTGTTCTGTACTTTTGTTTTTTTAATGATCCCATCAGTTCAGGTCTGTTTTGTTTTCAGTAAATGTAATGGTGTCATAGAAAATAACTTACTAACAGTCCAGTAGGTACTCTACCNNNCCCCCCCCCCCCCACGTTCCATGCTTGTCTTAAAGGTTCCTCAACTTACTGATTCTACCTTCTCATCTTTCATCTCATTTTGTTTCTCTTCATAACCAGGTCAGGCCTTGCTACCTACCTGGCTATTGCCATGGTCTCTTTATTCCATAGCTTTTATTTTATTTTATTATTTTATTTTTATTTTACAGAGAGAGAGAAGGAGTGGAGGGGGGAGAGACTCTTAAGCAGACTCCACGTTTAGCACAGAGCCCGATGTGGGGCTTGATCCCACAAACTGTGAGATCATGACCTGAGCCAAAATCAAGAGTCGGGTGCTCAACTGACTGAGCCACCCAGGTGCCCCATCTGTTTTATTCCATAGCGTTTTGATTGGTCTGCCTGTCAGGTGTTACCTGTCTGCCCCCTGTGATTTCTTTTTTTTTTTTAATTTTTTTTTTTTTTTTTAATTTTTTATTTTTTTCTAGGAGAGAGAGNGATGCGGGGCTCGAACCCACGAACCGCGAGATCATGACCTAAGCGAAAGTCGGACGCTTAACCGACTAAGCCACCCAGGCGCCCCTGCCCCCTGTGATTTCTAAAACAGAGATCATATTGTCGTCTTCTTGAGAATAGCTCAGTAGCTCAGTGGTGTTAACAGTGATTTTACTATGTAGGACAGGGTAGGGTGCAGAAACCAGAGAAGCGGAGGGAGGTGAACTTTTCATAGCTAGGATGTACTAGCGCTAGGCCTCGCACCCAGGTCTTAGGCCCCAAATCCACTGGTTGCTAGTCTGTTTTTGGTTAGTGCAACTGCAGTCCCCATTTTTATAATGAAAGGCAGCTGCATTACAAGGGAGCTTGGGATATTTGAGAAGTGCCAGAATGATTGGTTAAAATTAGAATTCCCTAATTTGTACAGCCTGGATTCCTGGTTTATTTTAACTATAAGCATATGCTACGTTGGATAATTGTGCTAAATATTTGCATCATTATTATAGATATTCCTGTGGATCCACTTTGAGGAAGTTTGCAGTTACTTCTTTTTTCCTATGAAATGAACCTATCGTGCCTATTCTTTTAAGGCACCAGCAGCGGGGTTTGTTATTGTTGCCTGGGGCAACATCAGACATATGAGCTGAGATAGGAAGTGCTGACAGAGCAAAGAATTGTGGAAGCCACACCTCAGGATGTGTGAGGACCACTTCCTGCAGGCAAATGAAAGGGATGGGGTCCTTAGAAATTCTCCAGGTCTTAGAAGAAGTAAATTGCCTGGGCTGCTAGCATTCCTGTCCTCTAATTCTCTCTGGTTACACTTTTGTTTGATAGGCTCAGTTGGTCATTAACTTGAGGTGATTTTTTGCGTTGTTTTTCATCTTTGTTACTAGATTTTAACAAGCTCAGAGCTCTATTTGTGTATCTTTAGAAATCTGGTTTTCATGCTATGGCAAACCACAGGCAGGATGCATTTGAGGAGGGGAGCTCCCTGGGGCTGACAGGCAGCAAATGAGAACTGAGAGAAAATAGAGCCAAGAGTAACCTGACAACCTGGTGTCCTCTCTGTAGGGACAAACATCCCTTTAGTTCTTGTGACCCTTACTGTGTTATGATATGTAACTGTGATTGATAATTATAATTGTGATGGCTGTGACTCATAAGGAAAGATTATGTAATGTTTAGTATTGGTGATTAGTGAGACAAGAAAACACATCTTAAGGTTTTTAAAGCTTTTTGTGGGAGGGGGAAGAAAAAAAGAATATCTGTCCCCAAAGAGTTAGGCAGATTTTTCATATCACTGCTGCTTATGTGGTATGTACCTTATTTCCTGTTGATGGCAGATTAAAAAATCACATATGGCTGCCATAATCCAGAGGCAGTATAGCACAGTGGTTCAGACACAGCTAGACCTTCTTGGGTTCAGATTCCACATTTACTACTTACTGGTTGTAGAACCTCAAGCAAGTCACTTAACCTCTCTGTTTCTTTTTCCATATATAAAATGGGAGTGAAATAGTATCTACCCCAGGGTCAACCTACAGGATTACTGTGGGAATTAATACATGGGAAGCATTTAGAGCCATGTAGCTCATAAATATTCATTAAGTGGGTTTATTTTTATCTTATGATTACTAATGTGCATCAGTGCTAGAATTTTCACCCTAATGCTAATAATTCTTTCTTTTCCCCTTATCTTGTATAGGTATTTGCTTGGGGGTATAACAACTGTGGCCAGGTGGGATCAGGATCTACAACAAATCAACCCACTCCTCGAAAAGTTACAAACTGTTTACATATTAAGAGAGTGGTTGGCATTGCCTGTGGTCAGACCTCATCCATGGCTGTTCTGGACAATGGAGAGGTGAGCTGTCTCCACACTCTTCCCTCTCCTCACCTCACCTCTCTCAGTGAAATATCATTTCCTTTATGAGGAGCATGAGATCGTGGAAGGAAGGTGCTTTGTTTCTAGAGATTCATTGATAGCTAACTGGTTACTGATTGAAGAGTATCTGGAGGGTATTTGCTCCTCAGTATGAGTTTTCAAACTCCAAGATTTATCTGCAAGTAAGGATTTTAATGTGTCTAAATTTTATTTTGGTTTTTGTGAGATCCAAACAGTCTAATGTTTGTAGGTATTGTAATAAAGAGTTTGATGCTAGTTCTTTCATCCAATGAAAAAAATCAAGTATGCGCTCTTTTTAAAGAGCGGTAGCTGGTGATCTTTTTAAAAGTTCATTTATTTTGAGAGCAAGAGAGAGTGCATCCCAGGAGGGGCAGAGAGGGAAAGAGAATCCCAGAGTTTTTTCTTATGAGGAGAACTTTTAAGATTATTCTCTTAGCAACTTTCAGATACGGAATACAGTATTACTCTAGTCATCATGCTGTATATTATATCCCATGACTTACTTATTTTATAACTGGAAGTCTGTACCTTTTGACCTCCCTTTATCCATTTTGCTTAACCCCCAGCCCACACCTCTCGAAATCACCAATCTGTTCTCTGTATATATGAGATTGGTGTGTGTGTGTGTGTGTGTGTGTGTGTGTGTGTGTGTGTGTTTAATTAAAGTATAGCCAATGCACAGTGGTACATTGGTTTCAGGTATGCAGCATGGTGATTTGACAAGTCTGTTCATGACATATTCACCAGAGTGTTAACTGACCTTTTTCATCAATCCTAATGTCATCTTTGATGACTTTAGAATTTCCTGGGCTAGTCATCAGACATTCTTCATCCTGGTATTCTTTTTACTTCTTTATTTTTAAAAACACATCTAATTTTAAAATTATTATTATATGGTTATTTTCATAAAGGAAAGCAAATGAAGCATGTAAAGTTTGACACATATCCTTCTGGACATTTCTCTACAAACAGTTATATATGGGTGAATATAATTATCTTTTATAAAAAATGGGATTATTATAGGTACTGCTTTTTTCTGCTGTTCTGCAACTTCCTGCTTAACAACACATGTTTACCTGAATCTATTATCAGACCATTTATAGCTGCTTTCCATTATAATGGCTGCTTACGTTTCCTTGTCTGGATGACCCACAGCCAAAACTCTATAGAAGGAAATTTCAGTTGTTTCTAAACTTTTGCTGGTATAAACATTGTAGCACTGACTTTCTGTGTTACTGTGTGTGTGTATATCTTTTGTACACTCATGTTAAGTAGTTTATAGAATAAATTCCCAGGAATAAGATTTCTGGGTCAGGGTGTACGCCATTAAATTTTTTGATAGCTATAGTCAAATTTTTCTGCAGATAGTTAAAAACCTGTTGTACTTATGACATGGAAAGCGCATTCCACATCTCTTGCTAGTACCCTAAGTTCTCTATCCCCCTTTCTCGTCTGTCACATTGCCCTGAAAAACCCCATCTTTGGCTTCACCACACACCTCAGGTTTCTCATTTAACCAGACCTTTAGTCTGTTCCTGGTCAGACTTTTTCCCTCCTGTGTCTCACACCTCCGTGTTCTAAACCTTCACCACCACTGGCAAACCTCTGTCCAGCTCTACTACTTTCAGCTGATGACTCCCCTCTCCAGATATCTAAGGGATCACCACATTGTCTTACGTCCTCTTTTTTTTTAATTTTTAAAAAATTTTTAATGTTCTCTTTTATTTTTGAGAGAGGGAGGCAAAGTGTATGCAGGGGAGGGGCAGAGAGAGGGAGACACAGAATCCAAAGCAGGCTGCAGGCTCTGAGCCATTAGCACAGAGCCCAACACGGGGCTCGAACCCATGAACCGTGAGATCATGACCTGAGCTGCAGTTGGATGCTTAACCGACTGAGCCACCCAGGCGGCCCTGTTTCATCGTCGTCTTAACCTCTTTCCTGCCCATTCCCTCTTTTGGTCCCACTGTCACGGCCTTAGTTTCAACCCTTGGCAGAACCCATTGCTGTGCTGATGAGAGACACATTTACTGACTGAATGGCTGTCCTGCCTGTAGTCTCATAGAGTCTATTCACCTTTTGTGCAGACAGCAGGATTTTTCTAAGATGTGACTATTAATCTGGTTTGAAATATTGCAGTGGGAGACCCGTGCATGCGTTCTACTTTTCCCTTGTGTGTGTTTTGGCAGTTTATCCTCTTAGCCTTTACTTTTCCTTCTAGTCTTTTGTCCTGCCACTGTGCTGAATGTGTCCCAGCATGCCGCCGCCTCATTTTCAGAACCTGCCTCCAGCATGTTCTGTGCCCTCTCCATGGAATACTTTACTCCCATTTATCGATCCTTCAGCTGTCCTCAAATCTCTGCTCTCTGAAGAGTCTTTCCTAAACTTTCTTCCTATAGCTAAGTCCTTTGTCTTCTCTGCTCCTGTAGTGCCTTGATTGTATCTCTAGAATAGCACTCTCCCCCTGGCTGCAAAAAATTTGCACGTGTCCATCTCTCCTGTTAATCTGTGACCAAAAACTTACTCCTAGTACCTAGTACCTTTTATCATGTCGTGACATACAAGAAGTGCTTAATAATTGTTAATGAGCATCAGCTTCCTCATTTATATAGCAAGAATAAATGACTTGCCTAAGGCTATCCAACCAGTAAGTTATGGAGTAGGAACTGATGCCAAATTCTGTCATCCCCGCCCCCAAAATATCTTCTGTTGGGAGATCCCCAGTAGGGGATCTTTGGATGGGTGTTTGGATGTGAAAAAATACTTGATTTGTTTACATGGACTGCATTTTTGTATCTTCCCTCTTACTAATTGTTTTAAAAGCCTGTTCTCTCCCTTTGTCTCTCTAAGGTATATGGCTGGGGTTACAATGGCAATGGTCAGCTAGGCTTGGGCAACAATGGTAATCAGCTGACCCCTGTGAGAGTGGCAGCTTTGCACAGCGTGTGTGTGAACCAGGTACGTGTGGTGGGCTCCACTGCTGCTCCCCTCTAGCCCCCCTGCTCCAACTTGGAGAAACACTGGAGATTTACTCTTCAGTAAAAATTTTCAGACAATGCTGTATGCCTTCATCCTTCTCATTTGAAATTCTGTCTTTCCTAAATTCCCACGATGAGAAGGAGCACCATGGTGGTGACATATCAGTATCAGTCTTGACAAGTACAAAAATCTATTGGAAAAATCTAGTAGTCTCAATTTTTGGCTTTAAAAAAAATGTTCTGTTTATTTTTGAGAGCGAGAGCATGAGCAGGGGAAGAACAAAGAGAGAGGGAGAGAGGGAGGGAGGGAGAGAGAGAGATACACACACACAGAGACACAGAGATAGAGACACAGAATCCGAAGCAGGCTCTGGGCTCTGAGCTGTCAGCACAGAGCCTGACGCAGGGCTTGAACCCATGAACTGTGAGATCATGACCTGAGCTGAAGTCAGATGCTTAACTGACTGAGTCATCTAGGCATCCCAATTTTTGGCTATTCTAATGCTTTTTTAATGTTCCAGAGAATGTCAGTCCATACCTGATGATGAACTGGCATTCTGTAGAAGCTAGCTGTAATCTTTAAGTAGATGTTTTCCCTACCCTTCCTGTTTCCCTGTTTATGGTAACCATTTAAATTTACTTGCAGATTGTCTGTGGCTATGCACACACTCTAGCACTAACAGATGAGGGCTTGCTCTATGCCTGGGGAGCTAACACATATGGGCAGCTGGGAACTGGCAATAAAAATAACCTGCTAAGCCCAGCACACATCATGGTGGAGAAAGAAAGGTAACTTGGCTGTACCATGTCTCGGGATTATGTGTGTGTTTTTGGGCTTGGGACTCTGTGTGCAGGAGCTATGGTGTTTGGCTTTGTAACTCTTCTGTTTATTAACATGGTCATTTTGAACAAAAGAGTTTGAGTGGCAGTCAGAACGGACATGAAGTTGATAGGATTCTTATGCGGCTTTCTAAAATAACCTGTGATTGATAGGCATTAATGCATCTTTATAGAATTCTTACAGGTTTCTTGTGGCTCATTTAGTAGGTAAATAAAATAGGGTCTCTCACCATGTAGAAATTCAGAGTGTAGTATAGACTTTTCCTATCAGCCAACTGAACAACTTTTAAATCTTCTTTTCAAAGGAGATTTTCTGTTTAAATATTCATTTGATTTAATGTGTGTCACTGGAATAGATGCTTTATTTTTGTTCAGCCAAATCTTGAGGTCTTACCCATTAATTTTTAGAGTGTTGACTTCTGATTATAGGACTGTGCTTAAGAGGCATACTGAGAAATGTGCTTGGCCTGATGTCCATTTGGATTAGGATGTGCAGAGTCCATTACACCCAGGGTCATCGCTTATTTAGGGGATGTGAGGAAAGGTCGTATCAAGGAAATGCTGTATTGAAGAGAGTATTTTGTTATTGTTGTTACTGTCTAAGCCCCCAGAACTGTCAAGACAATTTGTCTCTGTTCACTTCCCTCATTTACTTTGGTTACTAGTCCCTTTTTTCCAGGTTTTTTTCAATAGTATGTATTATCCTAATTCCGCATGAGGTCAGGATGAGAAGTGAGGTGACAGGCAAGGGAAAAACACAATACTCTTGCTGTGATCTTTCGGTTCGGTCCATGTGACTTGAAGCTAATGCCTCTCAGTCTTGGGCTGGTTTTTGCGGTGTTGTAAGCATGACCTTTTTATCGGCCTTGTATCGTGGGTTGTAGGCTTCTGTAATAAATAAATTACATACGTTTTTCTTAAAATGTTTCAGGGTAGTAGAGATTGCGGCCTGCCACTCGGCCCACACGTCGGCTGCCAAGACCCAGGGCGGGCACGTGTACATGTGGGGCNATTTATTTGAAAGAGCGCATGTGCAGGGGCGGGGCAGAGAGAATCCTCAGATCTCAGATCTCAGAATCTCAGATTCTGATGCGGGGCTCGAACTCAAGTCGCGAGATCATGACCTGTGCTGAAATCGAGTCAGATGCTTAACCAGCTGAGCCTCCCATATGCCCCTTTGATTTTAATTGAGGTGAAATTTCTGTTCATAAAACTCACCATTTTTAAAAAAGTTTTTTTTATGTTTTTTTATTTATTTTTGAGAGTCAGATAGAGACAGTTCTAGCAGGGGAGGGTCAGAGAGAGAGGGAAACACAGAATCTGAAGACAGGCTCCAAGCTCTAAGCTATCAGCACAGAGCCCGACGCGGGGCTCGAACCCATGAACCGTGAGATCATGACCTGAGCCGAAGTCAGATGCTTAACCAACTGAACCACCCGGGTGCCCCAAAACTCACCATTCTAGAGTGTACAGTTCAGAGGCATTTAGTACAATTGCAGTGTAGTGCAAGCACCATTCATATCAAGTTCTGAAACGTTTTCACCACTCAAAGAAAACCCTGTACCTGTTTTGCACTCAATCCCCATTCTCCTTTCCCCAGCCCTGGCAGTCACAAAGTTTGCTTTTAGTTTCTGTGGTTTTACCTATTCTGGATGTTTCATATAAATGGAATCAGTGTGTGACCTTTTGTGTCTAGCTTCTTTTACTTAATGTTTTTGAGGCTTAACCATGTTGTAGTGTATATATTAGTACTCCATTCCTTTTTATGGCTGGATAATATTCTGTTGTATGTGTAGACCACATTTTGCTTATCCATGCATCTGTTGATGGAGGTTTGGATGGTTCCACCTTTTAGTTGTTAAGAATAGTGCTATTATAAACATTTGTATACAAATATTTGTTTGGGTAACCTGTTTTCAAGTGATTTTGTTACACTAAATTTATTACATAATTCTGGTCACGTGGAACCAGGAATGAACTTAAAAAAATTAAAAACATGTAATTTTTAGGGTTAACTCTAATGTTAACTATACTTTCTCACTTTTTCTTTCAATCAATCTCAAATACTTTTATTTCAGAAGGGCACAAAACTTGAGGAATTACAAAGGGTAGTGGAATTTAGGGTGATCTTTCGTTATGTAATCTGTCCCTTTTCTGACTATTATCTTCTTTGGGAGTCCATTGATGGAAAAATGGTAAGGTGTCAGAAAGCTGAGTAGCCATTAACATGATGGGTTTAATCTCTTTTATTTCCTGTTCATTTCTGTGTTTTTTGCTGATGTATTTCTTCTGAGTTGTTCTTTGTATGTGGAGGAAGTAAATGGATCACAATGGCCCTGTGCCTGAAAAGTAATGTAGCTCTTGTCAACTGTGGGGTTTAGGTTGCTTAGCAGTTGATATTAAAGGCCAGTCTTGTAGTACATGTCATGGCTCGGGTATATCAGCCGGCTGGTCAGGGCTGTCCCATCATCACGTGACCAATCTGTACACGGGGCCAAGAGTATCTTTAGGAAGAGTTAAGCTGTTGCTCACTTTAACATGAAATAAATCAAACATTTCCAGATTCTTCAACTATAATACAGTATTTTTTTGCAGTGAATGTTGTGATTAGAAAGAATTTAGTTCACAGAATGGGACTGTTTAGCCATAATCACACATATGTGTAGCATGCACAGCCAAACACTATGTACGTCTTCAGATTCTCCTGTGCTGCTTACCCTGGACCTGTTAATAAAAGGCTTCTCTGGGTACTTGCCTTTCAAAATTCTAATCCTGAAAAGACATCCTTTTCAGAAGAAAAGTTTTAACATTTTTTAATGTTAAGCTTGGAAAAAAAGATCATTCAGAATGTATCTCCTAGAGAACTTCCTACACACCCACTGAAAATCAGAAGAGTTTTCTCTCTGTTTATGATATCAGCTGAGTGTTAGGAAGAAAGAAGGTGAAATCAAACCTCTGAAGAATACTTTTTCTCTAAAGAGAGGTCTCTTGTCAGAAACCAAGATGGGGAAGAGGGTTATTTCAAGCCATAGGACTGTGGAGGCACCGATCCAAGCTGTTTTGCAGATCGGGTGGGGTAGCAGTGTAGATCCCTGGACTTCTTGCCCATCTGAGTCATTTCCTTTCTTCTGTTTGCCAGAGATCCAGATTACAGGGTGAGGTGAAAGCCTGACATTGGAGAGATTGTCCACTTTATGCCAAAGCCAAGAGAGCTCTGTATTGTGGGGGCTTGGGGGAGGGCTTGGGCGAATGCTATTTCCTTGGGAGAGTCTCATATAATAAACCTCAGAGATGAGCTTATTTGTGAAATTCCAGCCTAGGTTTTAACAAGTGTCCCTCTAAGAACAGCAGGCTGCTGAGTGACACAGCTCAGTTCTTTGATGGAGTCCCAATCTCAGCTTATAGGCAATAGGAACCTGCCTCCTGTGTTCGCAGCACCTGTGTTCATTGCCAATGATCTCTGGAATTTTTAAAATTTTTCTGTTAGTCGCCTTCTACTGGTTTTCTTTTGTCCATACATAGCACAGCAAAGTGTTACATAAATTGTACAAGTGCCTTTACTTTTTTCATAAGGACATAGCTCTACTTACATAGAACAGTTCTTATCAGGCAATGTGATCATGTTTTTGTAAAACTGTTCCTTTTGAGTATACATTGTTACTAAGTAAATTTGCTGTTTTCAGATAACATGTAAGAATTATTCGTACAAAAAAAAGAATTATTTGTACATTCATTAATATTTAGGATTAATAGGGATGTTTAGATTCCACATACTTAGGAAAAAGGGTTTTCCTTCATGAGAACATGACTGATTAGCATTGCCACTTTAGTGGTAAGTTTGTTTCTTGCCACTCCTTGAGTTGAATTTACCAACCCCTTGAAACTACCCCAAAGCAGAGCAAAGGTGTTCTTGGTGTTTCAGTCCAGAAAAATTGATAAATTCTTAGCCTCGGAAGAGGACCACTCAAGTTTTGTTTTGTTTTGTTTTTTAATTAATTAAGTTTTACATTTACATCTATGTTAGTTAGCATATAGTGCAACAACAATTTCAGGAGTGGATTCCAATGATTCATTCCCTTATGTATAACACCCAGTGCTCATCCCAACAGGTGTCTTTAATGCCCCTTACCCATTTAGCCCACCTCCCTCCCACAACCCCTCCAGCAACCCTCTGTTTGTTCTCCATATTTAAGAGTCTCTTATGTTTTGTCCCCCTCCCTGTTTTTATATTATTTTTGCTTCCCTTCCTTTATGTTTATCTGTTTTGTATCTTAAGTTCCTCATATGAGTGAAGTCATATGATATTTGTCTTTCTCTGACTAATTTCGCTCAGCATAATACCCTCTAGTTCCATTCACATAGTTGCAAATGACAAGATTTCATTCTTTTTATTGCCGAATAATACTCCATTGTGTGTGTATTTGTGTGTGTGTGTCTGTGTGTGTGTGTCTGTGTGTATGTATGTATACCACATCTTTATTCTCCATTGATGGACATTTGGGCTCTTTCCATACTTTGGTGCTGCTATAAACATTGGGAGAACCAATCAAGTTTTAAGTGAGCAATGGACCTTTTTTAAATATACATTAAATGTTTTTAATGTTTTATTTTTGAGAGAGAGAGAGGGACAGAGAGTGTGAGTGAGGGAGGAGCAGAGAGAGAGGGAGACACAGAATCTGAAGCAGGTCTCTGGCTCCAAGCTGAGCCTGATATGGGTGACCTGAGCCAAAGTTGGACATTCAACTGACTGAGCCACCCAGGCATCCCTAAAAAATATACATTTTTAAATGTCTAACGTTATCTGTAAGACTGGTAATTGGCCTTTCCAACCACATACATATATTTTGGTAGTTTATAGACTGAAGATACTCCTTTTAATATGGTGAAATTGATTTGTCAAATAAGGCACAAACTTGAAAAAACTTTTGATTGAGTTATTCACCATGCTAATGGTTATCTTTTTGAAGTCTTTTCATATCTCTGGTACATTTTCTTGGATTTCTGTACTAATAATGTATTTGTTGCTTTCAGAGCATGAAGACTTTTTGACAGTTGCTGAATCACTGAAGAAAGAGTTTGATAGTCCAGAAACTGCTGATCTGAAGTTTCGAATTGATGGGAAATATATCCATGTCCATAAAGCTGTTTTGAAAATCAGGTATTTTTGCATGAGCTTACAGACATCAATAACTTTACTTTCTTTTTGCAGTCCCCTTTTGGTGACCGCTAAGAAATAGCATTGGCAATAGAGAGAAGTGGCACTATTTAATATTTTTGTGAATAGGACCCATGCATTATCTGTGTGTGTGAGTGTGCACTCATGTGCCTTTTTGAAAAAGCATAATGTGGTTGTAGAAGTATTTTTTTTTACATTTATTTTTGAGAGAGAGAGAGACAGTGTGAGAGGGAGAGGGGCAGAGAGAGAGAGGGAGACACACAATCTGAAGCAGGCTCCAGGCTCTGACTAGCTGTCAGCACAGAGCCTAATGTGGGGTTGAACTCATGAACTCTGAGATCATGATCTGAGCTAAAGTTGGACACTTAGCTGATGGAGCTACCCAGGCTCCCCGTCTGTATTGTTTTTTAAATGCGGATCTTGTGAATACTTATTTCCATCGACAAATTTATTTATATGGTTAAAAAAATACAAGAGATTTGTTAGTGAAAAGTGTGTATGTTCTCTTAAAGATTGATTTTCCCTCCCAGTCAGGAAACTCTCAAGGTCAGGAGTGATGGGCCTCTGGCCCTGAGGGACATCTAATTCCCAATTAAAGAAATGTTCTTTAGATATGGTAAATGGTGGGAGTTCTGTGTATAAATGTGAGAGAACTTTGTATTTACGAGTAACAGCTTGGACTCTTGCTCCCTGAGGCTGCCATCACTGAGAAGGAGGCACGTGAAGTGAGACCATAGAGACTTAAACTGGCCACATAGAAGTCCTTTCTGAAATGTAGTTAAAAACCTCTTTACAAAATAACATGTTTTAAGGGAACCTAAAAGCCGTATGTCATTCATTACTAAGAGAGTAAATATCTGAACCAAAGTAATGATATGATGGACTGGAACTGTTCCCTTCTGTGAACCTGTGGTCAGCTAGTCTGTTCCTTTCATGCAGTTTCCTGATCCATTTGTCATTCCTTGTCTAGACAACTATTTCTTTTAACCTCTCAGATGAGGTAATTTCTTATGTAGATGGAGCCATTCTTTTAGTTGTAAATGGATTTTGAAAATATTCTGTTTCTTTTTACCATATCTCATTTTAAAAGGATTTGAAAAGATAATGATTTTTTAAAACTGAAATATATAGTTTAAGAAAACCCAGTTTTAGAAATCAGTTTTGCATGCAGGTGGCTTTTTACATGCAAATAAAACATAAAAAGACCCACACAGATATTTAAAAATCTGTGACTTTTCTAGTGAATGTGTTTTCTAAGTAACTTGGTAACAGGTTTGGGTGGATTGGAAAGGGAGCAGGTCGGGGCGCCTGTGTGACTCAGTCGGTTAAGTGTCCGACTTCGGCTCAGGTCACGATCTTGCAGTTCATGGGTTCGAGCCTCACATTGGGTTCTGTGCTGGCAGCTCAGAGCCTGTAGCCTGTTTCAGATTCTGTGTCTCCCTCTCTCTCTGCCCCTCCCCTGCTCATGCTCTGACTCTCTCTGTCTCAAAAAAAAAACTATAAAAAAAGAAAGGGAGTGGGTCAAAGCAGAGGAACAAAATAGGACTGATGGCTATTTTGAAGATGAGTCAGAAAAGGAGGAAAATTGTCATGTGAGGTAATGTGATAATCATCAGCCCAAATGTGATCCAGTTAATATTTAAAGCCATTTTAAGAATATGCTGATTACGGGTGGCTCAGTAGGTTAAGCGTCCGACTTTGGCTCAGGTCATGATCTCGTGGTTCGTGGGTTCAAGCCCTGCGTCCGGCTCTGTGCTGACAGCCAGCTCAGAGCCTGGAGCCTGTTTCCGATTCTGTGTGTGTGTGTGTGTCTCTCTCTCTCTTTGACCCTCCCTGCTCATGTTGTCTCTCTCTCTCTCAGAAATAAAAAATATTGAATAATTTTTAAAAAAGAATATGCTGATTACTTGAAAATTAAAAACCAAATAAGTTATTTGAATGATGTTAAGATATCGTCAAAGGTTTGAACTCTCAGTTCTGAATTTCCTTTAATTTCATTGTTTAAAATGCATTTCTGTATAATGCTTTTTAAGAGAAACAAGTGAGCAAAATCCTTGATCTGGATGAAGACTGTCAGATGGGAACAGTGGTGCACCCGAAGGGCTAGTTACTTCTAGGCCTGGCTCAGAACCCTTAGTATTTAATGGGAGAGACCCATCAGAAAATGCAAGTGAATATATTCAGAAGGTGAATGTAAAAGCCTGTGCTAGCTACAGATTCACAAGCGTGGTGAGTGTGGGCCCAAATATAGTTAATTATTAGGAGACCTAGGGGCGCCGGGGTGGCTCAGTTGGTTGAGCTTTTGACTTCGGCTCAGGTCATGAACTCGTGTTCTTGAGTTCAAGTCCCGCCTTGGTCTCTATGCTGACAGCCCAGAGCCTGGGGCCTGCTTTGGATTCTATGTCTCCCTCTTTCTCTGCCACTCTTCTGCTTGTACTGTGTCTCTCTCTTTCTCAAAAATAAAGATTACAAAAATTTTTTTAAAAAATATTGGTCCTTGATAGAATCTTCCTCATATACTAACTGTAAAGTTTAAATAGTCTGAATAATAAAGGATAATTTGAAAAAAATTAGGGAGACCTATAATACTTGTTTGATTTCATCAATTTCAGTAGGTAACTTTGCTTGTTCTGTTTAGGTGTGAGCACTTTCGATCCATGTTCCAGTCTTACTGGAATGAGGATATGAAGGAGGTGATAGAAATAGACCAGTTTTCTTACCCAGTGTACCGTGCCTTTCTCCAGTACCTCTACACAGATACAGTGGACCTGCCGCCTGAAGATGCTATAGGTACCTCAGCCACGGGGACGGGCAGGCCTCACGAGCAAAAATCTCTTTCCTTGCTCTCACAGTACTGAAGTGGAAAAAGTTTCAGCTGAATTGGCTTTTACATGGTTTTTAGAAAATATTTGAAGTAAATATCTTTAAAAATAGTATTGTAGAAGTTATTATGGTTCATAATTATAGACAGTTTATGACTATGGACTTACTTTAATTTTTAATAGTTTTAAATTTTTTAATATTTTAATTTTTAATATGGTTCTAATGCATTTAGCGTATCCCCTTGGAAACAAAAGAAAGGGGACAGTTCGATTTATTCCCCTTCCTTTGTACTGTGGAGGAAGTTGTATAAAGTGAGTATAGGAGAGGTCTGTTTTGGGGTGGAGGGGGTAAGGAGTGAAAAAAAGGATTTATTTAATAACAGAGTATCATTCACTAAGAAACTTTTGATTTATCTACATAACTCTTCACCAAAATGAAATATATGTGTTTATAAATTAGGGGAAATTATCATAAACTTGATGAAACCTTTTTTTTTTTCTTTTAGGTCTTTTGGACTTGGCCACATCTTACTGTGAAAACCGGCTGAAAAAGCTCTGTCAGCACATTATCAAGCGTGGAATTACGGTGGAGAATGCCTTTTCATTATTCTCTGCTGCAGTCAGATACGATGCAGAGGTAACATAAACAACAGACAGAAGCCAACCCCTCCAGCTCCCTGTGCTCTGCCCTCCACCGTTTTCTTGCATGAGACAAGGAACATGACTAATTTCACTTCTATTTAGGGGATCAACGAACTGACTGATCCCTAAAAAATGAAACCTGGCCTTGTTTATTCTCTGTTCATAGTTTCAAAAATGGTTGTTGTTCTACTTTCGTTTTTAACCAAGATAAGAAACTAACTGAGGTCCTGGCAGCTGTACTGCAGGTTGGAATACAAAGTGTCAGTACCCAGTCAGACTGGCAGCATAATTTGAGTTTCAAGTGTTTCTCAAGATCAGCATATACTGTGTATTTTTTTCACAACCCACTGTGCTTTCTCCCCAGCTTTACCCTGTGATAAGCCAGGATCCTGTATCATTCGTAGCTGTATACACTCTGAAAGTCTATCGTTGTCTGATTATAACTCCTGATTACTCACGTTTGAGTAATCCACTTGCTCTGGACTCCTTTTTATTTGTGTGTTTGTTGTGAATGGTTGATTTTGCACCAGATTGAATTCTTAATCTGGGATTCATGGATCTCTAGAGAATCTATGAATGAATGGCCTTTTGAGAGTCTGAAATTTTGCGTTTGGTGTATTTTCTTGAAGTTACAAATCAGAGCGTCCTTGGACTGTAGGCTCCTCATGAGCAGGAACTGTTCCTTATTGTTCTCTGTGCGCTGTAGTGCCTGGCACAGAGTAGGCACTGGATGGAAAGTGTTTGTTGAACTGAATGAATATGGTAGCACCTGAAGTATATATTAAGGATAATTAGTGAACTAAAGGCCGGTATGGTTGGTTTTATAAATTTATAGAGAATAAAAGGTAGAGAGCAATAGCCTTAGAGTTCAAGATGTCCAGCTAAGGACATACACCTTTCATGACACAATTAGCCCATTCTTAGAGGTAGTTATTTTGTCATCATTTGACAAGGCAGAGTACTGGTATCAGGATTTACCACACACCTGCAGGGATTTGCAGCTGTGGCCTTGGCCATGTGGTGGATGGCAGACTACTCCTTTATCACACTTAGGGATCCAAATGGACCATTATGTCTTATACTTTCAAAGTGCATCCTATTTTTATTTGAGATTATATGGTCATAGATATTTGCTCAGGTCAAATATAGCTGACTTTCTCTGTGGCCTGACAGTAGATTTAGTGATGATCAAAGTAAATTATTTCTAATAGGAAATGGAGGTCTAGATTTTTTTTTCTTGCCTTTCCCATGACACCATGAACTTATTTATTAGAAGCGCCCTTTTCTTTAGG
Organism: Crocuta crocuta; assembly: GCF_008692635.1. Taxonomy (NCBI): domain Eukaryota; kingdom Metazoa; phylum Chordata; class Mammalia; order Carnivora; family Hyaenidae; genus Crocuta; species Crocuta crocuta. The sequence continues at coordinate 11,102,134 of NW_027527955.1, forward strand.
TTGCATTTCTACCCCGTGATGTGATTTTTAAACCGGTTGATGCCTTTTCTATCCATTTGGTAATTCACTTTCAGCATCTTCTCTGTATCTCTCCCTTCTCCTCCTCACTGCTAATGAGTTCGATGTTCTAGGGATTGGGATATTGCTGATGAAAACCAGTTGGAACCACCTGAGCAGAGGCAAACATCTCATCTCTAGTTGCTGGAAATTTCTCATTTTAAGTTAAACCCTATCTTATAAAGTTTACAGGAAAAAACCTTATGCTGTTTTTATAATTTTTAAAAATATTTTATTTATTTCTGAGAGAGAGAGACAGCATGAACAGGGAGGGTCAGAGAGAGAGGGAGACACAGAATCTGAAACAGGCCCCAGGCTCTGAGCTGTCAGCACAGAGCCCGACATGGGGCTTAACCCACGAACTGAGATCATGACCTGAGCAGAAGTCAGACGCTTAACCGACTGAGCCCCCAGACGTCCCCCTTATGCCTTTTCTACCTGTACCAGCTGATCACTTATTAAAATTAGTTTTCATTTTCCTCATACTGAGTGTAGACATTAAATACCATCTCTTCCTCGAGACTGCAAACACATGTGGTTCCTGGAGTCTGTCGCAGTATGGGCATGTAGTTGGCACTCAAAAATATATGTTGAGTTTAATGAATGAGTGAATATATTTGAAATACCTCACCATGCTTTTTAAAAAAAGAAGAGAACAGAATAAAACTCTTAACACCCCTGGATATCAATGTAGAAAAATTAGAACATAGAAGACAAAAAGAATCACTTCTTTTTTTTCTAGGCCGTATTTTCTTTGGATTCTTCTAGGCGTTCTGTAATTGACTAATGTACTTTTACCTTGTATTTCCCTTAATGCAATAGAATGTAATAAGTAAATAAAGGAAGTGTTTAGAATGTAAAAATAAAACCTCCTTACTGTATCTATTAGTTGATGGGAAGCTACCACTAAGATTGGAAATTTACCGCCAAAATACTGACTTTCAGAAGCTCTACTTAGGGAGACTAGATGCCGTTTCCTTCATTCTGTAGTTGAAGTACAGGGAAGATGGAGACTAGCTCCTTCTCACATTTTTCCTCTTTCCTGTAAGTTCTTGCAGTCCCTCCATACCCCGTTTTGATAAGGTAATTTTGTAGCAAATATACACACATAAAGCAACACAAATGTATTGGCTCAGTAGTTAGGAGGATTTTTCTGGTTGTTTTGGAGGCCTTGCATTCTGAATGCATTGTCAGTCTTTCCAAGTTTTAACTGAACACCAACTTGGCAGAGGAGCACTTCAGAATTCCTCCAGGACAAACCCAAATACTCGTTGCCATCCAAGGGAGAAAATGTGAGCAAAACATTTTATCAAGATAGTTCTGTATCTCATTACACAGATTTTGAAATGTTTCTGTTTATACTGTTTCTTGTCAGGAAATGTTTGTTTTCTATGTATATTTGGGGTTTTTTTTTTTTTTTTTTTTTTTTTTTGGTTAGAAAGAGAACGTGAGCTGGAGAGAGGGGCAAAGGGAGAGAATCCTAAGCAGGCTCCACGCTCACCACGGAGCCTGACGTGGGGCTTGATCCCACAACTCTGAGATCATGACCTGAGTGGAAATCAAGAGTCTTATGTTCAACCCACTGAGCCACCCAGGCACCCACCCCCTAGTATATTTGAATATCAGGAGAAATAGTTGGGAGAGAAGTGTTTAACCAGAATGGAGAGTTTTCCAGAAAATCCTTCTTGCTTAGCAACTTACATCCTAAGATTGTGCTATTGGTGGCAAGCAATAAATATAAGGCCAGGAATACAATTCCAGATTTAGTTTGGGATATGGGTATTGAAAATTTTGTGCTAAAACCAAATGGTCAGCATTTTTTCCTTCTTTCCAGAATTACTAGTTTTCCATGATCAGTAGACTATAAAATATTTTTTGGTAAGTGAGTGTGCCTTTTCTTTATTTTGTTCTATAAAGTAAGACTTTTAGATACATTCTAAAAACCAAGGACCACTTTGATCTGGAATATTTTGTACCTGATATACTAGAAAATAAATTCTAAACTTAAAAGTTTGGGGTCTTGTTTTGTTACTACTTTTACAAGGATGGACAAAGTTGTGCTTCACAATCTCTTGCCATCCATTTAGGCTGCAGTAGCATTTTTAAAAATGTGGATATGAAGGCCATCAATTGTGTTTTATTTTTGTTAGTAAAGATGATCTGTGGAAAAGAAGAACAATATATTTTCAGAGTATATAAATTATTGGAATAATTTAATTTAAACATTGAAAAAGTTGGAATGTGTAAATTAGAGTAGCAGTTTATTTTCATTTTCCTTGCTCATTACAACAGATCTGACATTTTATCTGATTTGCCTCAGAACTACTTTACAATAATATCACCACAAAATGTCATATATCTGGACTTTAGTTTCTGATGTGCCAAAAATATTGTATTAGAGCCCCTGATTTTACATCCTCTCCCACTTCTGTATTCCATGGGCTTAAGACGGATGCTTTCATTCTATTATGAACGTTTTTCATCTACTGGTCAAGTAATCCTTACTCTTCTTAGAAATGTTTTTTTATAAAGCTCAGCAGTTCTGTTATAGTTAACTTATTAGTTGGTAAGTGTTGCATTTCTTTTCTGGGTAATTGAAGATGTGATCATTTGCAGAATGAACAGATCATGTAGATTCTCAAAATATTTAAGAATTATCAGAAAAATGTTGATCTCGTTCACACATCAGAGGCAGGCTGGTTCAGGGCATTGGCTGCTAAGTGAATTGCGTGGCTGTGCCCCTCCGGTTCAGGCACTTGAACTTGCATATCTAGTTTCTTTCTCTTCAAGGGCCCTCAGTGCTTCCTTTTCCATAGATCTGCCTTAAGCAAGAGTCAGTTATTAAATAACAATTATTTAAACAACCCAGATTTAGATTATTTTCAGGATTCTGTAGTTAGACTTATAATGTTTGAAACTGCTAAACATTTTTTGAATACTGAGCCATCTTACCAATTCAGACTCATTGGAGGGGAAGGGAAGACAGTTTGGTAGAGCTGTTTTCATAAATGTATGAAGTGATTTAAACTAGAGGTGCCATCTGTGTACCTGTGCTATATAAAAAGTTCTTAAAGTGTATATGCAAGATAATCTCTGGATAAACTCATTGTTTCACCTCTGAAGATCTTGAATTCCAGATTTGTAGGCATGGAAGTAATAAGGTTTTACAGTGTCAGAATTTAGTGCAGTCTTCTTTGAATTTGAAATTGTAGAATTAAAAGTTAATGTTTAAAGATGCTCATCTGATACATTATATGGTTTGAAGAACTTTCTGTGCTTATGACTGGTTATTTCTTCCTAAAATGTGTGTAGATAAACTAGTTTTCTGTATTTGATAAGTAAGATTAAAATGACTTTTTTCTCCCTCTGGAATATAATTTAGTCCCTATAGCTGTTTATCGGTCTTTGGGTTATTATACCAGGAGTAGGGCTTTTTCTGCAATAATTGAGAGGGAATGTTTAATGTAGTTTAACATTTTAGTTTCTTACAAGACACAGAACATTCAGTGGTACTTTAGCCCACTGGGAATCTCTTATTTAAAAACGTGGGTCTAGAGATTGTGCTAATATTTTAAATGCGTTGTGAATTCTCTGGAAAACAAAACTCTGGCAGCAGCTGGCTGATACACATTAGATGTGGTTTATCTCTTACTGGTTATATGACTGGAAGGGGACATCATTCAGCCAGGGACAGAGGGACCTTAGAATAGGGAGGTATTTGTTTGAAGGGGTCTGCAATGAGAGAGTAGAAAGGGGATGTGTCTCTGTATTTGTGTGGGCCCTTCACCACTCTGCATGACCTTCTCATTTCGCAGTGGCTGGAAACATGAAGCCAAGACGCTGCAGTTTAAATGTTGAGTTCCTGGTTTGATAGAACCCTGAGTATTGACCTTCAGTGTAGCTGACAAAGTTATAAAAATCAAGGCATTTGTGATAAGAGCTTTTAGTGTGATTTGCTGTTATATATTTAGTCTTTGTATACATTCCAGTACCTAATTGATTTAATAAATACGTGTTCCAGCGTTTCAGGGAACAAACATAGTTGTGTTTTGCTGGGGATGAAAGGCTCTGTTAGCGTTAGTGGAAATAGATTTTTAAGTTGTTCTGGTTTACCACTTTTATATATTACTTCTGAATGTCGATAGCTGATGTTTTCCTTTTGTCTGAGTGAAAACTCTCCTCTGGACCGACTATCTGAGAAATTAGTGTGTGGGAGTTGGAGTATATCATTCTTTGTGGCTTTAACAATGAAGGCATTCTTATCTCAGAGAGTGTGAAAGTGAATTTAAGGTCCATGGATTTTTTTTCTTTTTTAATGTGTCTCTTGAGGACATCTCTTCATCACTTTTGTATTTCTTAAAGTCTTCCTTAAGCTAAATAACCTGCATCTTAATTCTTTTCTCTGAATTCTTGACTGTGGTAAAACATATGATGGACTAAAGTTGCTTTCAGCTTTGTTTTTAATTATTATTGAAGAACTGACACATAATATTGTATTAGTTTCAGGTGTACTCTTTCAGCTTGTTAAAGTCTTGTCGTGTGACTAGACTGTGTGGCTGGTGGCCCTGCGGAGGCTCTCCCGCATAGGCTGTGTGAATGAGTGCATGTTCTAAAGAGTCAGACTTGACGTAGGGGAGCTGTGGGGGTTACTATGTTGTGACTAAACAGTATGTGCTGTTCTTTTTTTATTAAAAAGGGGTTTTTTTAATGTTTATTTTTGAAAGAGAGAGAGAGACATGAGTGGGGAAGGGGTAGAGAGAGAGGGAGACACAGAATCTGAAGCAGGCTCCAAGCTCTGAGCTGTCAGCGCAGAGCCCGACGCAGGGCTCGAACTCACTATCTGTGAGATCATGATGTGAGTTGAAGTCAGGCGCTCAACCGACTGAGCCACCCAGGTGCCCCAATAGTATGTGTTTTTCTGATGCCTACTTATGTACGGTCACTTGTTTGCTTAGTTTGAGGTTTCTGGCCTCAAATATCTTTTCTTGGGGAGGGTGAAAGATTGGGGATGAGGGGTTTGGATAGAAGTAATTTGATCAAAGTTAATAAAAAAGGCCTTCTCTTGTTTTTATTTTTGTTATGTGTGTCCAGGATTTAGAAGAATTCTGCTTTAAGTTTTGCATCAATCATTTGACAGAAGTTACACAGACTGCAGCATTTTGGCAAATGGATGGCCCTCTGCTAAAGGAATTCATTGCTAAAGCCAGTAAATGTGGAGCCTTTAAGAACTGAAGCCCCAAGGCTGCTGGGTTTTGCGAGTGCTCTGGGGCCTGGGCCATGGTGCCTGCTTTGTGCTCTGTGGGTGATTAATTTTGCAGGTAAAAAACCGGTCAGCTTGTTTGTTTTTCACATCTTGAGACACCATTCTCCATGTAGGAATGTATGAAGGATGTTCAGCTTTTCCTGAACCCGCTCTAAACAACTCTTGTTTCCAGATATGTGCATTTTAAATGGGACCTTAATTTGGCTGGAACATTGTAAAGGGGTGAAAGTTTAGCTGGTCATTTTTTTTGTTTCTGTTTTGTTTTGTTTTGTTTTTGATTTGAGGAACTGTCGAACTTGGAAAGGAGAAGTTTGTGGTAATTCTCCTGGCTCACATATTAACAACCCTTTCGACCCCAGGAATTGGGTTGTTTTGTGAATTGTGACGTAGACCTAGAGGCCCCACCTTGAATTAAAGATGCTGACTTTGGGGCTTGTTGAAATGCTGCATTAGTTGCTAGTTCACTAGCCGTACTGTGAAGGAGTAGTGAAGATAGTTTGAGGCTTTTGTTTGTGTTTGCACTACTGAGGACCTTTTTTAACTTCATGGTTTATCAAAACAATATTCAGTTTAATATGAGATAAACCTATTACGATGATTATGTAAAGATAAACTTGTAGGTTAGCCACGATTTCTCTTAAGACTTAAACCCATAAAGAGTAGTAATTTAGGACTACCTGTAAAAAGTTGATAATGAAAGAAATTTTGGGCAGAGGTCAGTATTTTTTATAAATTAGAATCTCCACTACTATCCAACAATGTTTTATTAAGATAAAGTCTAAGAACTGAAGTTTAAATTTGATTCCCCACCGTTTCCCCCATAAATGCTAATCATGAGAAGAAAGCAGTGGCATATTCAGTTTATTCTTGCCTTCCTAAAATATGGCTGCTAGAGCATCAAATCCATTACATCTGACTCAGAAGTTGTTCTTGAAACCAACTCTCTGGCAGGACTTCTTGGAATTTGTTTAATCTCTTTTATCTGTAGACCAAGTATCGCACATTTGCTTATTTGCAACTTCAGCTTTTGCTTTTTATTTCCTCATCTTTTGATTGTGTTAGGTATAATATTTAGCACAATTTAACTTTGAAAAGGATCAAAATTATGATTTCCCTGAAAAGATCCTTTTAAGTTCAGTTCTGTTTTTTGTTTTGTTTGTTTTTCTTTTCTTTTTTGGGCTGGTTATGAACCTGACCTTTGGAGGAAGAGCGTTCAACTCTGAGTTTGATCACATATGTCTGTTGAGCTTGCTGTAAGAACAAAGCTTGGTTCTGCTTTCTGGCTCACGGACTCATTTTCATTTGTGGGCACTTCCTCAGTGAACTGTTTCCTGTTTGGAAGGTCTCTCATCTGAACTTGTAGCCCAAATACATTTTCAGAGCCAAATTAAGAAGACAGTGAAGATATGCTGCAGCTGCTATTTTTAGCAGTGTTTCTAAGTGTGTCTGGGGGTTTGGGTGGGAGTGAGGGCCCAAAGATAGGAACTTGTTGACAATTGAGATAAATTCAAACCCAGAATTTATCTGGCTCCCTTTTCTTGACCATGTCACAAGTGATTGAAGCCCAATTATTAATTAGGATTAGTTCTGCAACATGATAGAATTTTCACTAGGTTGATAAATGCACATTAATTTGATTATTAGCTATGGTGGGTCACATTCGTAACAATCACTGTTGTATATAGGCTTATGATCCGGATGAAACAAGAACTGCGGTATGTTTACTGTTGCTCTTACTTGAAAAAAAAAAACTTAAAGAAAAAAGCACAAGTTAAAATAGTAGATCCATTTCCATATATTGTTCATCCATTCAACAGATATTTACTGAGGTTCCTTATATAGGTAAAGAACCACTTCTCAGATCACTGAGTAGTTTGTATGAATGTGTATGTAGTGAAGAAAATGGAAATAAGTTCTTCAGGAAAAGTACTTGAGTATCCCCCCCCCTTTTTTTTAAAATACACTCTTATTTTTCTACTCGGTTTTATTGTTAATCATAGCAGGAAATGAAAACTGTTCTTTGAATTGTTTTTCATCTGATATAATAATGAAAGCCAAAGTATTCGTATTTCTTAAGATAACCCTAAATGTACTCTTGAACTTCTTACTGGAACAATGTTTGATACTCTAGTATCTAGGCTGTATTTATGTAATGTTTAGAATGACATATTAATAAATAATCTGTCAACACATACGTGCAGAGTTGTTTTTCCCCCTCAAAAATCAGTAATGTGCAGCCTTAAAAAGGAAGGAAGTTCTAACACATGCTGCAACCTGGATGAACCCCAAGGACATTATGCTGAGTAAAATACGCCAGTCATAGAAGGACAAATACTGTGTGATCCCACCCATGCAAGGTAACTAAAGCAGTCAAATTCACAGGGACAGAAAGCAGAGTGCTAGTTGCCAGAGGTTGGAGGTGGGAGAGAGGACTTAAGAGTTAATGTTTAATGGATACAGTTTCAGTTTTTGCAAGATAGAGTTCTGGAGATGGGTGGTGGTGACGACAGCCCACCAGCGTGAATGTATGCAGTGCCACTGAACTGTACACTTAAACGTCGTTAGCACGATAAATTTCATGTTAGATATTTTTTGCCACAATTTGGAAAAAGTGGTACTGTGATTCTTAGCAGGTATCAGGCTGGAAACAGGTACCACAAGGGAACAGGTCAGCTGTTTCTCAGTTGTAGCCCCTATTCCCATAGAAAACTTTACGTTTTATTCCTGCTGAAAGATAAGACAATTGAACTGTCATAGCAGAAAAATGCATCTGCATCCTGATACTTACAAATGAAGGGAAGGACAGAGTCCCTATCCTTGAGGAACTTGTAAGTTATTAGGAGAGAGAACTTGAAGAATTCACATAAAAACATATTTATAAACAACTTTTCATAATAGGTGGCAAGAGAAAACTTGATAGCTTATTATGAGAAATAGATGCTCTGAAGATAATGTCATTCTCACTCATTCCAAAACAGCAGGTAAGTGGCACAAGCAAAGTCTTAGAGGTGGTGGCTGATGAGCCTTCCAGAACCTACCATTAGCAAGTTTGGTTAGAATGGAGAATATAAGCCAGGGCCCATTAGGAGGAAACTTGGGCAAGGAGAGGGTGTGTGTGTGTGTGTACACATTTATTTCCATGGTACCAGACATTATGGCTTGTGCTTCACATATTTTCTTCTTTAGTGTCCCCGTTTCATGCATAAGGTAAGTAGATTTAGGCTCAGATAGATTAAGCAACTTGATTAAAGTTTTTCAGTAGTAAGTGACATAGCACAAGTACAGGTTTGTTTAAATAGTTTGCCTAATGTTTGCCTACTTTGTGACTGTCAAGTACATGTTGCTCCGTTGTGCCAGGTTACCTCCCATGGTAGGAATGACAGATTAAATTTGAAGATAAAGTGGGGGACAAAGGTTTTCTCTTAAGTAAAGATTATGACATCAAAACTCAGATAAGCTTTGCTACGGGATGTAATATCAGTAGGAAGTTGAAGTTACCATTGTTACCCAGACCAGGAGAAATTTTCATTCGGTGCATCTGGGACAGAGTCTTGGCTTCTGTAGTTTGTTGGTTGGTTTGTTGTTTTTTGTTCTTTTATATTCAGAATTCTTATTTATTGTGGTAAAACATAAATTTACCATTTTAACCGTTTATTTATTTTAGAGCACAAGTGAGGATAGGGACAGAGGGAAAGAGAGAGAATCTCAAGCATGCTTCATGTTCATCATGGATCCAGATGTGGGCTTTGATCCCATGACCCTAGGATCATGACCTGATCACGACTGAGCCACCCAGGTGCCCCCATTTTCAGTTTTTAAGTGTACAATTTAGTGGTTTTAAAAATTAAAGTATAGTTGGGGTGCCTGGGTGGCTCGGTTGAGCATCTGACTTTGGCTCAGGTCATGATCTCATGGTCCATGAGTTTGAGCCCTGCATCAGGTTCTGTGCTGACAGCTCAGAGCCTGGAGCCTGCTTCAGATTCTGTGTCTCTCTCTCTTTCTGCCCCTCCCCCACTCACACTCTGTCTCTCCCTCTCTCTCAAAAATGAATAAATGTTAAAAAAATTAAAAAATTGAAGTATCGAAATATATCAGGTTTTCAGCAGGTAATTTGATAATTATGTCCATTATGAAATGCTTACCATGATAAGTGTATTTACTATCTCTTATCACACAGTTAATACATTGCTACTGACTATATTCCCTATGCTGTACTCCTCATCCCCATACTTAGTTATTTTATAACTGGAAGTCTATACCTCTTAATCCTTGTCACCTATTTTGCCTAATCTCTGTTCCCCTCCTCTCTGGCAATCACTAGTTTGTTCTCTATATTTATGAATTTGTTTCTCTTCTTTTTAATTTATTTTTTAAATTTACATCCAAGTTAGCATATAGTGCAACACTGATTTCAGAAGTAGATTCCTTACTCATTTAGCCCTTTTCTCCTCCCACAACCCATCCAGCAATCCTGTTTATTCTCCATATTTAAGATTCTCTTATGTTTTGTCCTTCTCCCTGTGTTTATATTTTCTTCCCTTTCCTTATATTCATCTGTTTTGTATCTTAGAGTCCTCATATGAGTGAAATCATGGTATTTTTCTTTCTCTAATTTCACTTAGCATAATACCCTTTAGTTTCATCCATGTAGTTGCAAATGGCAAGATGTCATTCTTTTTAATTGCTGAGTAATACCCCATTGTATCTGTATACCACATCGTCTTTATCCATTTGGGCTCTTTCTGTACTTTGGCTGTTGTCAATAGTGTTACTATAAATGTGGGGGTGTGTGTGCCCCTTTGAAACAGCACACCTGCATCCCTTGGATAAATACCTAGTAGTGCAATTGCTGGGTCATAGAGTAGCTCTATTTTTAACTTTCTGAGGAACCCCCGTACTGTTTTCCAGAGTGGCTGCACTAGCTTGCATTCCCACCAGCAGTGCAAAAGAGATCCTCTTTATCCACATCCTCGCCAACATCTGTTGTTGCCTGAGTTGTTAATGTTAGCCATTCTGATGGGTGTGAGGTGGTATCTCATTGTGGTTTTGATTTCTACTTCCCTGATGATGAGTGACATTGAGCAGTTTTTCATGTGTTGGTTGCGCATCTGGATGTCATCCTTAGAGAAGGGTCTATTCAGGTCTTTTGCCCATTTCTTCACTGGATTATTTGGTTTTTGGATGTTGAGCTTGATAAGCTCTTTATAGATTTTGGATACTAACCTTTTATCTGATATGTCGTTTGCAAATATCTTCTCCCATTCTGTCAGTTACCTTTTATTTTTGCTGATTGTTTACTTTGCTGTGCAGAAGCTTTTCATCTTGATGAGGTCCCAGTAGTTCAGTTTTGCTTTTGTTTCCCTTGCCTCGGGAGACATGTTGAGTAAGAAATTGCTGCCACCGAGGTCAAAGAGGTTTCTTTGCCTGCTTTCTCCTCGAGGATTTTGATGGCTTCCTGTCTTACATTTAGGTCTTTCATCCATTTTGAGGTTTTTTTGTGTGTGTATATTGTAAGAAAATGGTCCAGGTTCATTTTTCTGCATATTGCTGTCTAGTTTTCCCAGCACCACTTGCTGAAGAGACTGTTTTTATTCCACTGGATAGTCTTTCCTGCTTTGTCAAAGGTAAGTTGGCCATACGTTTGTGGGTCTGTTGCTGGGTTCTCTATTCTGTTCCATTGATCTTAGTGTCTGTTTTTGTGCCAGTACCATACTATCTTGATTATAGCTTTGTAATACAGCTTGAAGTCCCTGTTTCTCTTTTCTGTTGTTTTATTTGTTTTGTTTTTTAGATTCCATATAGAAGTGCAATCATACTGTATTTGTCTTACTCTGAGTTATTTCACTTAGCATAATACCCTCTAGGTCCATCCATGTTGTTGCAGATGACAAGATTTTATTCTTTTTTATGGCTAATATTCCGTGTGTGTGTGTGTGTGTGTGTGTATTACATCTTTATCCATTCATTTATTGATGGATACCTAGGTTGCCTCCATAGCATGGCCATTGTAAAGAATGCTGCAGTAAACATAGGGGTGCATATCTTTTCAAATTAGTGTCTTAGCTTTCTTTGGGTAAATGCCCAGCAGTGGAATTACTGGATTGTGTGGTACTTTTAATTTTAGTTGTTTGAGGAACCTCCATACTGTTTTCCATAGTGGCTGCACCAGTTTACATTTCTACCAACAGTGAATGAGGGTTCCTTCTTTTCCACATCCTTGCCAACACTTGTGATTTATTTATTTTGCAAAGCGTTCCTTTATTCACAAAATGGAGACAGAGACGGATGCAGTGGTATCAAGGAAAAGAGCATATCAAAATCTTTTCACTTTTATTAGAGGTTTTGACAATGAGAGCTTCATGAAATGTCACAAAGTTCTGTTTGCTATACAATAAACATCTACTTCTGAGTAGGAGACATATGTCATAGCAACCATTTTAATGTGTAAGATAATTCTGAATTCTTACTATAAAAGTAATTTGTTTAAAATATGAAACATCTTTGCAATAAAACTGACAGTGTTGCTTAAGTAAGATTACAGAAATGTCTCCTGGAAAAAGTGGGAATATTTCCTTTCGCCAGATAAACTCTGAACAGTTAAGGTGCCATAAATTAAAGCTAGAGAGGAACATCATGTTACTAGAGAAGAACAGCTTGCAACGTGGACTTCCTGCACATCAAACTGACAACCACTTAATGACAGTGACTTACAATACATAAGAAAAATGGAATATGTTTTTCAGAAGGGCATGGCATCACAAGATCATTCTTATAAACCTTTTATTGAAGTCCTGAATAGCTTCAGAGAACACCATCACAGGATAGGTAGAGGCAGTTTATAGGACATTAAAGGATGCGTTGATATTATGATACCCTCTGTAAACATAAACACACATGTAAACCTGTGATTCTCTTAATCAAATCAAACATTTGTTTACTATCACACTCAGCTACTAGCAGCTTTTGGATGCAGAAGTTGAACTTGTGCTAATCTGGACAAGCCAAGGTGGAGACTCTGATTTGAAGATTTAACAGACACCCCTGCCAGGGGCTGCTGCTGCTTCCAGGTCTCACTGGGGGGACCCTGTTAGGTGTTTTGCTTTCAGTTGAAGGACTGCATCTCTGTAATGGTTTCCTAGTGGCCTTGGAAGAAGGAGAAACCATTTTTGGTGAAGGCTGAGATTCTGATTTCCTGGCAGTTGGAGCAGAGACTTCTGCAGTCACTTCCAAAGTACTATGTTTGGATTTAGGTTTCTTCTTCTTTTCAACTGGGGATTTGACCTTCACTTTTTAATTTCTTTCACTCTCATGGTGGGGTCTTCATCATTACCTTCACACTCCCTTAAATCAGTCTTCCTCAGACTCTCCACCAGTTGCAAAGTCTGGTTGAGAGTCGTTAGCACTGCCGCCATCACTGCCTTCCAAAGGACTCTTCCTCTGTCATCCCACGGATTTTGGTGGCTGCTCTTCTTTTCCCTTGAACAACAGGAAAATCATCTTCCTCAGTAATCTTACCCAAATCTAAATAACCAGCGGCTACACTGCAATTGGAGATATGGGGCTATATCTTACCCATTGTTTCGGTTGCCCTTCTGCCATGTTTTTCAATGCTTTTGTCTCCAGCTTCTTCCACATCGGTAGTGCCTGTTGGAGGTGCCTTCACTGAGAAAGCCAGTGCACCTTCTAAAGTCTCGCTGGTAGAGCTGATCCTCTAAAGCCATCTGTTTTTGTTTAGGGTTTTATTTTCTTCTAGTGGGATACTGTCTTTCTGGATATTCTTCAGTGTAGGTTTCCTTGTTTCTAGTTTTAACTCTTTTGGTGGTTTCCTGGGTTTCTTATTTAAAGGTGTGGTTGTAGAACAAAGTCATATGACTGGCAGAGTCCTCAAACTCTGAGTAATTGACTGGTTTCCTTTGCCTCATAGGCTGCACCATGGCCTTCTTACAAGGCTGAAAATTTGTAGCTTGCAAGTTTCTTATTGGCAGCAGCGGCCTCACCAATACTAATTTCCTGTCTTTTGGATACTACCTGTTCTGACAGGTGCAAGGTGACATCTCATTGTAGTTTTGGCTTGCTTTTTTCCTGATGATTGCTGTTGAGCAACTTTCCATGTGTCTGTTCTGTCATCCGTGGAAAAATGTCTGTTCGTGTCTTCTGCCCATTTTTTCATCAGATTATTTGTCTTTTTGGTATTCTGTTGTATGACTTCTTTATATCTTTTGGATATTAATGGATATTATTAACCCCTTTATTAGATAGGTCATTTGCAAATATCTTCTTCCATTCAGTTGATTGCCTTTTCATTTTGCTGGTGGTTTCCTTTGCAATGCAAAAGCCTCGTAGTTTGTTGTACCAGTGGTTTATTTTTTTAATTTTCCTTGCCTGAGGAGATACAACCAGAAACCTGTTGCTAATGTTGATGTCCAAGAGACTACTTGTCTGGGTTTTCTTCTAGGAGTTTTATGGTTCCTGGTTTCACATGTAGGTCTTTAATCCATTTTGAGTTTATTTTTATGTACAGTGTGAGAAAGAGGTCCAGTTTCATTCTTTTGCATGTAGCGTTTTCCCAACACCATTTATTGAAGAAATTATTTTTCGCCTTTTGTATATTTTTGCCTCCTTTGTTGTAGATTGATTGACCACATAAGCATGGGTTTATTTCTGGGCTCTCAGTTCTATTCCATTGACCTATGTGTATGTTTTTGTGCCAGTACCATACTGTTTTGATACCTGTATCTTTGTGGTATAGTTTGAAATCTGGGATTGTGCTACCTTCTGCTTTGTTCCTCCTTAAGATTGCTTTGGCTATTTGGGATATTTTGTGGTTCCACACAGATTTTTAGGGCTGTTCATTCCAGTTCTGTGAAAAATACTATTGGTATTTTTATTGGGATTGCATTGAATCTATAGATTGCTTTGGGTAATATGGATATTTTTTTAACAGTATTAATTCTTCCAGTCCATGAGCTTGGTGTATCTTGCCATTTATTTGTGTTGTCTTTGATTTCATCATCACTGTTTTAACAGTTTAATGGGTCTTCAACCTCTTTGATTAAATTTATCTTAGGTATTTTATCCTTTATTATGCAATTGTAAATTCTGTCATTTTCTTAATTTCCTTTTCTGCTATTTTGTTACTAAGTGTCTAGAAATGCAACATATTTCTGTATCCCACAACTTACTGAATTTATTTATTCTAATATTTTTTTTGGTGGAGTCTAGGATTTTTTCTATATGGTGTCATGTCATTTGCAGATTGTGACTGTCTTAGTTCTTCCTCACCAATTTGAAAGTTTATTTTTATTTTTTAAAATCTTATATAGCAAGGACTTATAGTAATATGTTGAATAACAGTTATGAGAGTGGACATCCTTGTCTTGTTCCTGATCTTAGAGGAAAAGCTTTCAGTTTTTCACCAAAATAGGGTGTTAGCTGTGGGTTTGCCATATATGACCTTTATTGTGTTCAAGTATCTTTCTTCTGTACCCACTTTGTTGAGTGTGTTTATCATGAATGGATGTTGAATTTTGTCAAATGCTTTTTCTTTATCTATTGAAATGATCAAATGATTTTTGTGCTTCATTTTATTAATGTGTATCATATTGGTTGATTTGCATATATTGAGCCATCCTTGCATTCCCAGAATAAATCCATTGATTGTGGTGAATGATCCTTTTAATGTATATTTTAGTTTGGTTTGCTCATATTTTGTTTGCATCTGTGTTTATCAGAGATATCAGCCTATACTTGTGGCATTGTTGTCTGATTTTGGTATTAGGGTAATGCTGGCCTCATAAAATGAGTTTGGAAGCATTCCTTCATGTATTTTTTTATAGTTCGAAGATATGTATCTCTTTTTTAAATGTTTGGTAGACTTTACCTGTGAATCAGCGTGGTCCTGAAATTTTGTTCAGGGAATTTTGTTTGGGAATTTACCAATTCAATTTCATTTTTAGTAATTGGCCTGTTTTGGTTTTCTATTTCTAAGAATTTATCCATTTCTTCCCCTAGTTTGTCTAATTTGTTGGTATATAATTTTTTGTAATCTCTTTTTTTTGTATTTTTGTCACTTATAACTTGTAAACTTCTTTCATTTCTGATTTTGAGTCTTTTTTTTTAATTTCTTTTTTAATTTACATCCAAGTTAGTTAGCAAATAGTGCTATAATGATGTCAGTAGTAATTTCCAGTGATTCATCCCTTATGTATAACACTCAGTGCTCATCCCAACAAGCATCCTCCCCAATGTCCGTTACTCATTTAGCCCATTCTCCCACCCCTCCAGCAACCCTCAGTTCATGCTCTGTATTTAAGAGTCTCTTATGTTTTGTCCCCGCCTTGTTTTTATATTTTTGCTTCCCTTCCCTTATGTTCATGTTTTATATCTTAAATTCCTCATATGAGTGAAGTCATATGATATTTGTCTTTCTCTGACTAATTTTGCTTAGGATGATACCCTCTAGTTTCATCCATGTAGTTGCAAATGGCAAGATTTCATTCTTTTTGATTGCTGAGTAGTATTTGTAATGTGGGTATATACACACACCACACCTTCTTTATCCATTCATTCATCGATGGACATTTGGGTTCTTTCCATATTTTGGCTATTGTTGATAGTGCTGCTATATTCATTGGGGTGCAGTGCCCTTCAAAACAGCACACCCGTATCCTTTGGATAAATACCTAGTAGTCAATTTCTGGGTCATAAGGTAGTTCTATTTTAAATTTTATGAGGAACCTCCATACTGTTTTCTAGAGTGGCTGCACCAGTTTGCATTCCCACCAGCAGTGCAAAAGACTTCCTCTTTCTCCTCATCCTCACCAATGTCTCTTATTGCCTGAGTTATTTTAGCCATTCTGACTGGTGTGTTGAGACTTCTTTTTTTTCTTGATGAGTCTGGCCAAAGGTTTATCAGTTTTGTCTGTCTTTTCAAAAACCAGCTCTTAGTCTCATCAGTCTTTTCTATTGTTTTTTTTTTTTTTTGTTCTCTATTTCATTTATTTCTTCTCTGATCTTTATTATTTTCTTCCTTCTGCTAAGTTTTGGCTTTGTTCTTTTTCTAGTTCCCTTAGGTGTAAAGTTAAATTGTTGGGAGATTTTTCTTGTTTCTTGAGGTAGACCTATATTGCTCTAAACTTCCCTCTCAGAACTTTTTCTGTGTCCTGAAGATTTTGAATTACCATGTTTCCATTTTCATTTGTCTCCAGGTATTTTTTCTCTTTGATTTTTTTGGTTGACACATTGTTTAGTAATATGTTACTTAGCTGCCACATGTTTGTGTTTCTTCCACTTGTCTTGTAATTGATTGATTTTGTATGGTTGGATATAATTTGATATATCCTTGATATAATTTCACTTGATATTTCACTTGATATAATTTCAGTCTTACTAAATTTATGAAGACTTTTCTGTTGCCTATAATGTGCTCTGTCCTGGAAAATGTTCCATGTGCACTTGAATATGTATTTTGCAGTTTTGCATGGAATGTTCTATATATGTCTGTTAAGTCCGTCTGGTCTCATCTATCATTCAAAGCCACTGTTTACTTACTGATTTTCTGTCTCAGTGAGCAAGGTGTCCATTGATATAGGTGGGGTGTTAAAGTCCCCTACTGTTATTGTAATGCAGTCAACTTTTTCCAGTCTGTTAGTATTTGCTTTATATACTTAGGTGTTCCTGTTAGGTACATAAATACTTAAAATTGTTATATTCTCTTATGAGAGTGATCCTTTTATCCTTATGTAATGGTCTTTTTGTCTCTTGTTACTTTGTTTTAAAGTCTATTTTATCTGAGGTGCCTTGTAGGCTTGGTGGAGCGCCTGGGTGGCTCAGTCACTTAAGCATCCAACCCTTGGTTTCAGCTCAGGTCATGATCTCACTGTTGTGAGATCCATCCCTGCACTGGGCTCCATACTGAGTGTGGAGCTTGTTTGGGAATTTCTCTCTCTCCCTCTGTCTCTATGAGTATGTGCTACCCCAGCTTTTTTACTTTGATTTGCAAGATATGTATTTTTTCATCCCTTCACCCTCAGTCTGTATGTGTCTTTAGGTCTGAAGTGAGTCTCTTGTAGGCAGCATATGGATAGGGCTTGTGTTTTTATCCATTCATTCACTCCATGTCTTTTGGAGCATTTAGTCTGTTTACATTTAATTATTGATAGGTATGTACTCATTGCCATTTTGTTAATTGTCTTCTAGTTGTTTTTGTAGTTCTATTTTTTTCTTCTTCTCTTGCTCCTTTCCCATGTGGTTTGATGGCTTGCTTTAGTGTCATGCTTGGATTCCAGTCTATTTTTTGTATGTTTATTACAGGTTTTTGGTTTGTGGTTACCACTGTGTTCTTATGTAACATCCCATGTGTTCAAGAGCTGATGGTCAGTTCAGACACACAAAAGTGCTAAATTTTTACTCCCTCCTCCATGCTTTATGTATATGATGTCATATTTTACATGTTTTTGTATATCCCTTGACCAGTTTTGGTACACATAATCTAACCAGTTTTGTAAGTGAACAGCACACTGCTGGATGTGGCAGTTAGGTGCCTGCGGGGCAGATGGTTGATGGGTAACTTCCTCAGGAGAATGTAGGGGCAGAGCACATGGTGCTGGCAAGGTAGACGGAGAGTGTCAGACCTGGCTCCTGAAAGCCTCTGGCTGTCTAGGGCCTGGGAAGGCAACAAAAATAGCACCAGCAAACACTTCTGTTCCCAGAGAACAAATGACACCTACAGGTCCATGCCCCTCTGGCACATGTCCTAAAGCCAGTCCATAATCCAAACCACTGAATCTGTGCCATGTCTTGGGCTATCCTTTAGCGTGCTGGCCATTTAAGGGTAGAGACTCCATTTCCTATAGCTCCCTGGCTCTCCCCAAGTTAAGCCCCACTGGTTTTTAAAGCTCCCAGAATTACGCCCTGATTTTCAAAGCCAGATGTTATAGGAACCTGCCTTTACAGTGTGGATCCCCAGGGTGGGGGGTGCCCAATGCAGGGCCTGGGACCCCCACTCCTTTGTGGGGATGTCCCTGCTATTTGTGGGTAGTCATACCAGGGATGTGGTTACCGATTGTGTCTCTTGCCCCTCCTACCCTTTTAAATATTTTTATTGATGTATTCAGAGAGTGTTTATATGAGCAGGGGAGGGACAGAAAGAGGAGAGAGAGAATCCCAAGCAGGCTGCACAGTCGGTGTGGAGCCCAGTGCAGGGCTTGAACTCAGGAACTGTGAGATTGTGGCCTGAGCAGAAATCAAGAATCAGACACTTAACAGACTGAGCCTCCCAGACACCCTACCTCCTATTCTTTTCGATGTGGCCTTCTCTCTAGGTCTAGCTGTGCAAGAGCTGTTCTGCCAGTCTTCAGGTTGTGTTCACAGAGCGTGGCAGTGCACGTGCTTGTTGCCTTCGTGTGTCCCTGGGAGGCAGTGAGCTCAGGATCTCTTCTACGCTACCATCTTCAACTCCCTCCTGTAGTTTCCTAAATGCTTAGATGATTCTGATGTGCAGCTGAATTTTAAAGCCACTAGATTTAGGTTTTGTCCCTCAGGTAATTATGAACTCAGCTGGGGTTGCCATTAAAACAGGACTGGACATGTTCTTTTTCACCTCAGGATATTTTCTGAGTACATAATACATGCGAGACGCCATGCTGGGGACTTGGATCAAACCCATTCTGAAATGTAGCATTACTGTACGTGTATCCGAGTAGTGTGGTAAAAAATCAGAAATGGGAACATCAGGCTTTCAGGGATCAGATCTGGTGTGTAAGAATCCAAATTGTATTATTACGTTGAGAGAAGTCTTAGTGATCGTTTTTCATTCTTGCAAATTCCCACTGATGTTCTTAGTTTAAATTTAAATGTTTATTTTGAAGATGATGTATGCCCACGTAGTGACTGCAGCCAAAAAGAAATTTAAAAAGCACACTTTGTCGGGGCGCCTGTATGGTTGTCAGTGAAGCCTCCGAATCTTGATTTCGGCTCAGGCCATGATCTCGTGGTTTGTAAGTTTGAGCTCCACTTCTGGCTCTTTGCTGACAGCACAGAGCTTGCTTGAGATTCTGTCTCATTCTCTCTCTGCCCCTCCATTGCGCACACTCTCTCAAATAAATAAACTTTAAAAAAAAAAAAAAGCAGACTTTGTGGTGATAAGTAAATTTGGTACAAGTGGAGTATTCAAATTATATCTGAATCATTATGAGCTGGAACTAGTCTCAAAGTATAAGAACAGTTTATGCTTTTATTCAACATTTATTGAGCTTTGTAGGTGCTGGGCACGTGTTGGGAGCAAAACACAGGAATAGTGAGTTTTTGCCCTCATTTATACCCTAATGGTGGGATGTCAGATACAATGGGTTACATTGGGAAGTGATAGGAAGGAAAAGTGCTTTCAGATGGAGTAAATGGTAGAACTGGTATGATAAGATCTGCAGGCAGAACAAGCAGAGAAAGGGAACAGAGCAGTTATGGCTTCACAGCAGGCCCTGGGGAGCCTTTACCTCCAGGAGCATCTTGTAGGTTATTGCAGTCAACTTAGATCACTGGAGTGGGGGAAACGTGGGAGGCAATGCACCAGCATGAAGGCACCATAGGATTTTGCAGAGGGTGGGAGAGATGGGAGGTATAATCCAATTTATTCAAGTAGAATCTGAGAAATATTTTATTGGAGAGCGGAAGTGAGATGATAAGAGGGAGGCAGTAAATACCCAGTCAGGCATGACAGGTCAGTCAGTAGGAACAGGTAAGAGTTGATGAGGACTGGAAGTTTGAGGACCAAAGAGACATGAGAGGCACAATTCTAAAGATGTATGGTCTTCAGTTTGCAGCCTGCTTGCAGCAGAGCCTCATTCCTGGCCTAGGAAATAGTAATCCTTAGAAGACCCGGAAGTTACTGAAGTAGAACTTGACCTAAGTTCTCTATCTTCTTGAAGAGACTGCAAGGTTGTTTTTAAGTCCTGAAGTCCTTCAATCTCATCCTTCAGTTGCTGCTGCCTTTCTTCACATTGATCAATTTTATTCTCTATTGCTGTGATGAGAAGAAATGAAATGATTTCAGGTTGGTAGTTTTATAAACAATGGACTATTTCTAGCCCCTTTTACATGCAAGTGCGTAGTACATAGTACTGTGCCGATTATACCTTTTCTTTCTCTTCTAATTCAGGATAGAATTCTAGTATTTATCACATAAAGCTGGTCAGTACATCTTTAGAGCGTGAGTCCCTCTTGTATATCTTTGAGAACTCAAAAGCAGAGACTGTATAACCTTCATGCTACACTGTATCCGTTATGTTTAGAGATGATAATTGGAGAGAGCATGTAGTTAGAATATCAAGGTTAAGGGCAAAACTTTCATAAAATTGCATCCAATATTTAATGTTATATAAAAGCTTTTGGTTTTATTTAGAAACAGGCTTTTATTGTGAAAACTTACGAAGAGGATACGTTAGGCTCTATAAATAACAATATTATAAGGGAGAGTGTCATTTTTTTAAAACTTCAAACTTGAATATTAAAACGCACACATATATAATCTTTCTTTAGAATACCTGTAGTTAACTTTCTTGAACATTAGAAAGGCTAAATTAAGCAAGATGGGATGTCAAAATTAAGCCTTTTAATTCAGTTCTAATGTAATTCCAAATAATGACTCCTCTTCATGACCCACACCCCCCAAGGACTACAGTGTGATGTATATACCGTCAACTAACCCATGCAAGTAGTGATGTTGTTCTAGAAACGTAACTTTTATATGAAAGAAAAATAACACAGATGAAAGTCTCCTAGAAAATCAGGCTTAAAAAAATTTTTTTAAAGGCTGCTTTAAAAAAAAATACATGGATACTCACATTAGCAGTATGCATTCTCAAGAGACTTTTAAAGGATAGGCTGGTTTTTCTGATTACAAATGTAATACAGAATTTGAATGGAGTGTAGGGCACAGTGTACAAGTTTAGGGGGAGGCATTTACACCAAATTCTGTGTGTCTCCCACTCTGGCCAGGATGTGCAGAGAAGGGGTCAGATCAGACTTGTAAATCAGTGGAAATTTAGTCAGTTTTGAAAGCATCTTAATGGTGCAAAGACCTCTTCAGTAAATGGTTGATGTATTATTAACATACAATGTCATATCAGGTATACAGTATAATGATTCAACAAAACCGTTTTGTAAAACAGCAACCATTTTTCTTGCTCACCTTTTTTTTTTCCTCATAACTTGAGAATAAATGAATTACAACTCTTTTTCCCTAGTTATACTAGAATATTAATACTGAGAGAATTAAAATTTGTACACATTAAGTCCAGGGAGTCCGGCAACCCTGGGGTGTATCACAGCCTTGCTGCCTCACCAGTTCCTGAACAATTTACAAAGTTAGTTAGAAACAAAAAATGGAGTTTTTTCTGGCTACTAAGGTAACATGCATATGTGGAAAATGTACTGTGGCACTGCCCAGCCATTTACAGAGAATGACTGTTTCCACTTGGGTGGGCTTTTTCATTTAACAAGACAATGAAAAATTCTTCTAAAATAGGATTTTTATCTCCCGAATAGTAGTGTATTATTTTAATATATATAAATGTTTATAAACTATGCTGCTTGGTTGTAACTCATACCTGCTTGAAAATTTACAAATGTGTCTTCGAACAGTCTGCAGTCAAATAGTGAAGTCCCAATTTCTTCATAGTCTGTAGGGAGAAAAAAACTTTCGGTTTTAGTAATTTACGTAGGCAGAATAACCCCAAATAAGGAAAAGTACCCAGAGCAGCCAAGTGCACAGAACTGTGGCATCAGACCACAGTAGCAGCAGTATCACCAGGGGACGTGTTATAGATGCAAATTCTTGGCAGGGTGAGGCCCAGTTATGTGTTTTACAAGCCCTCCACGGATTCTGAGAGGCATGTTCAAGTGTGAGAAGTGCTTGGTCTAAAGTAAAGAAGAAATGAATGAAACAATGTCCTGAATGAGCTTTTGGAGATGTCTTCATAATTTCACATTTTGGTTTTGTCCTATAGAAAATAAGCCCTTTCAGATAAACATATACTTTACATTGTTGTCCACAGTCAAGCTTTTCCTTGTAAAATAACTATATATCATGAAGTTCATAGTATAGGTTCTAAGAAGGCAAAGTAGCTATATGCCTGGAACTTTGGCTTCCAAGAGCTTTTTACGAAAGATCGCATTTAACTAAAACATCAAAGCGTTATTTTTTTCTTCAATGAACTTTGAGTTAACATTATAAAAAGAGATGGAAGGAATAGAATTTGAGTCAAATCAAAACTGTAAAGTAATGCCGTTCTCAGATGTTGGCAGCAAGTCGTCAGGGGGCGGGTGTGTGGCTGCATGCGGTTCTGAACATTCCCATCCCATTGGGGGTCACTCTCAGCTATGTGCTTCTGGAAAGTATATCAACTTTCAGGGCATTAGGTGCTTTTTATTGCATTAATGAGTTTCTGCATTACTCACATCCTGTTGATTTATAAACAGGACCTCTAGAGGTCTGAAACAATGAGGAATGAGATAAGGCAAAGAAAAAGAAACCACATGGAAAGAAAATGTGCACTTTTTGTTTTGGTTTGTTTTACAAATAGGTTTGTGAGAAGCCTCTACATGTAGAAATGTTGCTATTTCAATACCTGACTCGGAAGCAGTCTCATCCATGAGTCTTTCCTGAATCAAATGAAGTTTGTCTAATATTTCTTCAAATAAACTGTCAAGAAGCCCCACTTTCTTACATTTCTTAAGAAAATCAATTTTCAGACTTGATCCAATTGCATCTAAGAAGAAGAATAAGAAAAACATTTGAGGGGCGCCTGGGTGGCTCAGTAGGTTAAGCGTCCGACTGCAGCTTAGGTCATGATCTCATGGGGTTCGTGGGTTCAAGCCCCGCGTCGGGGTCTGTGCTGACAGCTCATAGCCTGGAGCTTGTCTTCGGATTCTGTGTCTCCCTCTCCCTCTGACCCTTCCCTGCTCAACGCTGTCTCTCTCTCTCTCTCAAACAAACAAAACACTAAAAAAATATTAAAAAAAAAAAAATTTGAGAAGGAAATGGTCTTAGGGCTCCTATCGTAAATCCCTATATGGTCACTTCTTCAGACCTTGCCTAGTGATGGATGAGCACAATAGGTAAGATAATAAATACAGCACCTTTATCTTTTCTTTTAATTGCGATTTCATCATGCCTCATTTTTTTCCCTAGCTGAAACAATGAATGTTACAACTAATTACATGAATCAAGAGAATTTTCTAAAATTTAGTTTTAAATCTTTGAGATAATAGCCTCCCATCATTTTTTTCTGTCACTTTGTGTCATTATGCAATGTCTGTTTCCTTGACAGAAAGCTACAATTACTGGCTTCAGCTTCCTGGGGGAGGGAAGGGTACAGTGCAAGGGGTAGCATGTCACTGGACTCTGAGCTCAGGTAACCCTGGCTTCTACATCAGGAAGTATATCCTTTCTTAGTACCAAAGAACAATGGCCCATCCCTACCTAAATTACTTTGATCTGCTGGGCTTATGATAGGAACCTTTTATCATAACTGTCCTATTCTTAACAATTACTGTATGTCCGGAAGAATAAAGTGGGATACAAATTCTGAAATAAATGAGTCATCATTTCTTTAAGTGTTAAGTCATATATATTAAAAAATTTATAGCAAACCTGTGTGTCTGCCATCCTCTTCCTTCATTTCTCTTATTAATCTGTTGAGTGTCATTGTTTCAGATGGCTAGAGGAAGAGAAAAATCAAGATTACACTGACTTACTGTTGGCATTTATATTGTGTAAAATGAAAACCAACCTTTTGTTGCATATGATTCATTGATATGCCCATGGTGAAACTCATGCCATCATGAGTTTACATGTAAACATCAAATGTATTTTTGTATAACAAAACATCAAGAGTTGTGACTAGCTCCTCTTGTATAAACAGCAAGAGGTGAAGGTTGCTGGCTCATATGAGCTATATGTAAAAGGCTTTCAAATTCCCAAAACACTTCACACACTTTATACATAATAGTAGTGCAGAAAATTATGAGTTATAAATTAGGTTAAGTGTGGATGATGCACCTGAGCAATACCTGGCAAGGTAAGGGTGCTTTGCCGCACCTCTGCCCATGTTAAGACCAACAGTGCTCAGGTCCTCTCACTGATAAGTCCCAGGGCATGTGTTACAGGAGCCGTGGGCCCTGTCACACCTCCTGCAGGTCGTGGGCTCAGGTACCCAGGACACAGCCAACTTTTCTTTCACATTCATTTATTATGTTTCTGGTACCATATCACCTGATATTTAGAACTGTTAAAGACTTTGTGTAAAGAAACTGAAAGCTGTAATAACATGAAGTTAAATTACCTGTACTGGAACGCCTGTTGAGAGGCGTTTCTTTCTTCCTCTTTTTCTTTTCAGTCCTGAAAAATCAGTTGAAAATACGAATTATGAAGAAACCAGAATCCATAAAGGAAAAGACTGATGCTTGACTACATCAAATGAAAGATATGGGGGACTTAGACTAAATATTTGCAACACATATGATAAAGCACCGATTTTAAAAATCTAAACATCTTACAAATCAATACAAAACTGAACAAATGGGCAAAGGGGGACCCTCTAGGAAGACTTCATTAAAGAGAAAGACAGACTGGGTCACAGGAAAACAAATATAATTGATAAAAAGGGGAATACATTCACTTTTACTCCTAAGACATGCAAAATAGTATTTCTCCTACCAGACTGACAAAGATGAAGGTGTTTAATATATAATTGCAAGGATTGGGGTAATTGTGTACTGCTGGTACAGCCTCTTTCGAAGATAATTAGCCCATCATTACTACAGCTTCATTGTTTATACTCTTTGACCCAGCAATCTACACAAAGTTTTCCAAATGGTACAGTTCATAAAGGCACAAAGATGGATGGAAAAAAATGTTAACTACATTATTTAATGTGATAGAAAATAGTGGAAATAAATAAGGGCACGTGGATTTTGGCTCAGGCCATGATACCAGGGTTGTGGGATTGAGCCCGGCATTGGGCTGTGTACTGAGCATGGATCCTGCTTAAGATTCTCTCTCTCTGCCCCTCTCCCTTGCCCACATGTGTGCTCTCACTAGCTCTCTCAAAATAAAAAGAATATGGAAAGAACCTGTGTCCATTATATAGAAACTAGTTTAGCTGTAATTCAGCTATACAACTGAATGATACACACAATGGAATATTCAGCCTTTTAAAGCTGAGGTAGATGTATTTGTACAGACATGGAAGGATCTCTAAAATGCACTGAGTGAAAACTATAGTTACTACTGTATTTTGTATATACAGGAGATTTTTAGAAGAATACAAATGAAACTGACAGTTTCCTCTGGGGAAAGGATTCATAACAGTGTTCTCATCTGCTTTTTAAAACTAAACCATTAATTTTTTTTATATTTTTTAAATAAAACTAATACATTATTGTTACCTTTCCCTATCAATAAACACTGATCCGGGATGCCTGGGTAGCTCAATTGGTTAATGTCCCACTTCACCGCAGGTCATGATCTCACAATTTGTGGGTTCGAGTCCCGCGCCTGCTTGGGATTCTCTCTCTGCCCCTCCCCCACTTGTACTCTCTTTCAAAATAAAAAATTTGTTAAAAAAATGAACACTGGTCAACAGGTCTATTTTTAATAGTAATTTCTTTAAAAAGTAATTATTCTGAGAGCAAGCGTGTGTGCATAAGCAGGGGAGGGACAGGAACGGAGGGAGGGAGGGAATCCCACGCATGTTCCAACCTGTCAGCCCAGAGCCCAACGTGGAGCTCAGTCTCACTAACTGTAAGATCATGACCTGAACCAAAATCACTGAATCACTTAACCAGCAGAGCACCCCCCAGGCACGCCTGAAAGTAATTTCTGATAAAAAGGTAATGACTGAAAAATGAAGGTAACAGTATTGTTTAGAGAGTGTTGTTTACCACCCAAAAAATGCAGTTGCTATGGCATGGAACAAAGCCTTTCCACAGTGAGCATTCCAGATTTAGTGCTGGTAAGACAGAGCTGGTCAGTGCACAGAGGCCATTCATAAAGGAATATACATCCCGTAACTCCGGGTAGCCAGGGCCCACTTTCCCTTGATTAGAACTGAAATGCTAATCATGAATCTTGGGGAAAATTCAGGGGACATGCAACAATTTATCAATGTTATCTCCTGAAAATTCTGGTATTCATTTAAAAGAGAAGCAGTCACAAAAGTCAAGCTTATTACCATATCCTCGGTTGGTCTTCGGCCTGTAGTGAGCAGAGGAGATGCCAGAAAGAGACTTTCCTGGGAGCAGGTGTAGTTTGCATAGAAGAAAAGTTAGTCCATTACATTGCATACTGCACAAAGAAACTGGCAATTTTATAAGTATATGAAAATATAACTCAAAAATTTGTATTTAATTCAGTGAGACTAGTAAATCACACTATTCTATGTTTTGCCTAAATGTATACCTTTCTTTAAACACACAGTACTAAATTTTAGAGACTTACCATCATGATTGTCTTTTAGTGCAGCATGATGTTGGCAAAACACTCTGAAAACAGGCAATTTCAAAGAATTGTTACTTTTACTTACAGTTTTAAAATATGCCAATTTTCCTATGATTTAAAAAGGAACTAGCCTATTTTTCATGATGACTTTACCCTAAATATTTGTTAAATACTGTCCAAACCTGTGTAAGTTACCGACCCTGGTCAAGTGCAGACATAGCTTCTGGCAGATGTCTCTTGTGTTCTCAGCCCTCAAGTTGGTATGCTCTCTGAAGGAGCGTGGGTGAAATATTTTGAACAACAGTAAGTAGTTCATACGCAGTAGTCAGTGGGATTTTACTGTATAAAGATATCTAAAGATCCAACATCTAAGACAAATTTTCATCTGATTACACAAAGTTCTACTGATTTTCAACAATAAACAGCACAAAACTGCACACACTAATTTTGGGAAAAGTAGTTTTCTAACTCAACAGATCTTTCTCCCAGACCTTAGAGCCAAACTGCATGAATATAGAATGGATCAATGCCCTGGAAGAGAAGGAAGCAGCATAGCAGGCTATGAAGAAGAAATAGAATGAGTTTTGAGGAGCTGCTCAGGCTCCATTTTTCCCCCAGGCTTGCTTCCTCCGCAGCTTCCTTTCCTTATAGTGCTGACCTTCAGGAGGCAGCGTCCCTGTTGCCTATGGGAACACACCAATTCTTCTTGTCTTACACTAGTTTCCACCTCTTCCATGCAATCTTCCTAGAAACCCACCACCTGCCCAAGCAAAGTTAATCTCCTCACCCTTCAGATTCCAGTATCTGAGCACTTTCATTTGGCAGGCACTTAAATTTCTTATTATGAAAAATTTCAAACATATTCAAAAGTGGAAGAGAAATGATGAACTTCATGGTCCCCCACTCATCACCTAGTTTCAACAGTTATCAGCTCAAAGCCAAGCCAGTTTCATGCAAATCCCTTCCTGCTCCCATCATGCCAAGATGTCTTGTGTATGACAGGCACTCTAATACGTAATGTTTAAATTCAATTAAGAAATTCATTGAAATTCACCTGGTACTTGATAATGACAAAAATGATTATTTTAGTGAATCTCTATTAATTGGTTCTACAAATACAAGATAAATATTTTTGTAAACTTTAAGATATAGCAGGAACTTGGGGTGCCTGGGGTGGTTCAGTCGGTTGAGCCTCCAACTCTTGATTTTGGCTGAGGTCATGATCTCACAGTTCTGTGATTAATAATCATAAAAAAGGGGTGGGGGCGCCTGGGTGGCTCAGTCGGTTAAGTGTCCAACTTTGGCTCAGGTCGTGATCTTACAGCTTGTTGAGTTCGAGCCTGCACTGGGCTCTGTGCTGACAGCTCAGAGCCTGGAGCCGGCTTCAGTTTCTGTATCTCCCTCTCTCTCTACCCCTCCTCCACGCGTGCTCTGGCTCTCAAAAATAAACCTTAAAAAACAAAATTTAAAAATAAAGGGGGAGGCGGCTGGGTGGCTTAGTTAGTTAAGCATCTGACTTTGCCTCAGGTCATAATCTCACGGTTTGTAAGTTCAAGCCCCGCGTCAGCTCAGAGCCTGGAGTCTGCTTTGGATTCTGTGTCTCCCCCTCTGCCCCTGCCCCACTCATGCTCTGTTTCTCTCTCTCTCTCAAAAATGAATAAATATTTTTTAAAAATGCAGCAGGAACTTGACTCCTTTTTGTTCAGTCTTGTAGCTCTGCTCAGAACAGTCTGTCTAGTAGTTGTTTGAGGTCATTATGGAAGTCATAATTAAATGAACTGCAGCCCATAAGTTTTTGCAAATCAAATATAAAAAGAACGGTACAAAAACATTTACACATTCAAGTCTCAAGCAATAAAATACCTATGGAACTTGCTCAAGATCAGATTTAAAATCATCAAATTTCTGGGGTGCCTGGGTGGCTCAGTCGGTTAAGCATCTGACTTCAGCTCAGGTCATAANCAAATTTCTTTTTTTAAGTTTATTTATTTTGAGAGAGAGAGAGCATGAGTAGGGGACAGGCAGAGAGAGGGGGAGAGAGAATCTCAAGCAGGCTCTGTGCTGTCAGCACCAAGCCCAATTCGGGGCTCAGTCTCACTAACTGAGATCATGACCTCAGACAAAATCAAGAGTTGGAAGCTTAACTGATTGAGCTATACCCAGGCACACTTTTAACAAATTTCTTTTAATGGCAGGGTTGCCCTTATTATTTTAGAATATATGGCCCCTAAGCCTTAAGAGGATACTGTGGTGAGCAGCAAGAACTCCGCAGCCCTAAAGGCCAGCTCTGCTACTCACCAGCTGTGTGACCTGGGCAAATTACTAAGTTTCACAGGGACTCTGTCTTCATTTGTAAACCTGGGATAATAATATCTACCTCACTGGGCTATTATGAGGATTAAAAGAGTTAACATTTGTAAAGTACCTGTAAGTATTTATGGCACAAAGTAAGTGATTATTAGATAAAATAATACAAAACAATACCTAAAACACTTTGACAAAACCGGAGATATGTGCTCAAAGGGGAAAAAATTCCAGCCTCCAAATGCAATTTTAAAATATAATTTAGGAGCTCACGAAAATCATATTAAAAACCTAATGCTCTCATTCAGAATATTATGAATAAAAAAATATATGCCACTGATATTTAAAATACACAATCAGAATATGCACAGGCTCGAAGAAGTGAGAAGTGTTTGGCTCTTCAACCTCAGACCATCATTTTCTTCTTTATTCCATTTCATAACTTTAAACAAAGGTCAGAACTTCTAGATTTTTTTTTAACTTTATATGTCAAATTTTAGACTGCATCTACATACCAAAAAAAAAAAAAAAATAGAGGTAATCAATTGAATCAGTTCAGTTAACAAGTGGCTTACTGTTTCCGTCTGACTAAATTGTCTTAATTATTTAGCTGACCTGCCATCTTTCATCAGAAGGAAGATCAAGTTTCTTCCTGGATAAAATAAATACAATTCTACTGGACTTGAAATATGCCGTACTGGGTCCAAATTACCATTAAAGAATCACTGAGTCACAAGATGGATAAACCATGGACTTGTGGTCAACAAGTAAGGCTCCTGTTTGGAAAAGAGAGCAATAGTGAACTGGTTCCGGGTCCTGTGGGCGCCCATTAGGTCACTCATGCCACTGTGCCAACCAGCGCTTTCTACCAGGAAGGAAAGGATATAGGAAGAATAAAGCCAAAACCAACCCTGCTCATTTTCTTTCTATGATATTTAGGGAAGGTGTCGTGAAGTCAGGTTCCCAACTGAGCATCCCCCAAACCACGTTCTTATTTGGAAATCATCTGCATGAAATTAAAAATCTCTTTGTCTTAATCCAACCACTCCTTATTCCATTCCCCCAAATGTAGTTGTTAAAGTGTTTGATTAAATACTTGTAAATTCCTTGAGATCTATCAGTTTGTAGAACCGCGTGGGCATTCTTGGCACAGAAAAAGTGGTAACTCTTGAGACAGGCTTTTATATCACATCCCACGGTGGCTCCTCTTTTATTACAGAATGCACATGTCTGTAAAAGAATAGATTTTACTGAGTAAACACTTGTTTTTCATAGTCTTTTTGAAAATTTAAAGACATCATTAAATGTTATTTTTAAGTCAGCAACCCTAATGTCCTCAGCCACAAATGTTAAGTATTTACATCCGGCTGCTTATTTTGAAATTTCCGTAAAACCTCTGCTAGGTAAAGTGATTGGTTGGTACTGGCCTGTAATAATTTGATTAAGAGCAGAAAACCCTTTTAATTTCCAAAAAAATTTTTTTTAAGTTTATTCATTTATTTTTTGAGAGACAGAGTGAGTGGGGGAGGGGCAGAGAGAGAGGACACAGAGAATCCCATGCAGGCTCCTCACCACCAGTGCAGAGCCTGATATGGGGCTCCGACTCAGAAACTGTGAGATCATGACCTGAGCCAAAATTAAGAGTTGGATGTTTAACTGACTGGGCCACCTAGCTGCCCCCCAAATCCCTCTTTTTAAAAGAGTTCTAAAAAGAAATTTGTCACGTTCTGGGAGAGGGGTCCTGTTAGGGACATTGGGGCCTATGGCGAGGGTGGCTCCTGGCAGTGCCCTCAAGGACTGTGTGGGCCACCAGGCTTCCCTCTCTTAGACCCAGGTCCTTCCCTGGGGGGAACACTGCCTGTCTTAAAGAGTTTCCACTGAGGGGGCGCCTGGGTGGCTTAGTTGGTTAAGCGTCTGACTTTCGCTTAGGTCATGATCTCGCGGTTTGTGGGTTCGAGCCCCGCGTCGGGCTCTGTGCTGACTGCCAGCTCAGAGCCTGGAGCCTGTTTCAGTCTGTGACTCCCTCTCTCTCTGACCCTCCCCTGCTCACGCTGTCTCTCTCTCTCTCCTAGAAATAAATAAAACATTAAAAAAAAAAAAGGAGTTTCCACTGAGGACAGTATGTGATAAAGTAAGTGAAACATCTTTGGAGTCTATGTAGTAGGATCAAAAATTTTAAATTAAAAAACAAAACAAAGCCCTGAGTAATAAATTTTTGTTAAGTTCAAATTATTTGATCTCTTGCTTTTATATATTAGCCAATTGATCTGGAATTTTATATATGAAGGTGACGCAGAGATGGCTAGGAGGACAGTCTGTGGGCACAGAAATCTAACTGGTTTAGGGGAGTCCGAGTCATGCCCAAAAGCTGATTTGTATGAATGACGGGGAAGCACAATGAAACCACCTTACAAAACAGGAGATAGCTCACATATCTCAGAGTCAGCATAAGCAACCATACAAACAAAGAAAACTCAAATACAGGTAAGAAACTAGATTATGCTAAAGATGGAATTTCAAATTAGTACACAAAGGATGATCATTTAATTTGGGGGGCTATCTGGCATCATATGTAGAAAAAAACCAAAGTTACATCCCTACCTCACAATATATTACTATATTGGATTAAGGCTCTAACTATAAGAAAAAAATTTTAATTTTTATATGGGGACAGCTACCATAAAAAAAAAATGAAAGAAAATGTTTGAAAACAGAAACAAATTCATAAATACAAAGAAAAAAACTGGTGAGTGAAATAGGTGAAGGGGATTAAGAGGTACAAACTTCCAGTTATTAAAACAAATCAAGGGATACAAAGTAGAGCATAGAGAATATATAGTCAGCAATACTGGAATATGGTGATCAATGGTAATTTGGCTTCTTTGTGATCATTTCATAATGTATACAAATGCCAAATCAATATGTTCTACATCTAAAACAAATATTGTATGTCAACTGTATCAATAAAAAAAGGGAAAATGTTTTTGCTGCTTATTTGATAAACGGTTGAAACTCTGGGGGCACCTGGATAGCTCAGGAGGTTAAGCTTCTGACCAGCTCAGGTCACGATCTCATAGTTCATAGATTTGAGCCACACATCGGGCTCTCTGCTGTCAGCATGGAGTGCGCTTCAGATCCTTGGGTCTCCCTCTCTCTCTGCCTGTCCTAAATTTGCACTCTCTCTCTTTCACTCAAAAATAAACATTTTTTTAAAAAGGGTTAAGATTCTGATAAACCCACAGAAAAATAGGAATAGGCAAATCACAGAAGAAATACAAATGGTTAATAAAACTTCATTCACTTAACGACTGCTGAGTAAATGTGATGTGGCCGGCACTGTTCTAAGGTAGACAGGGAAACAGCAATGGACAAGATTTCTGCATTTGTGAAGTTAACATTCAAGTGGAGAGACCATCATCATGTAAAGCAAACTTAAAAACAGCGATACATGCTTTGTATGAATAAGGTGAAGTGACAGTTGCTGGGTCCCTACTTCGGCTTGGGGGTCAGCAAAGGCCTCTCTGAGGAAGTGATACAGAAGTTCAGATTTGAATAATAGTAAGAGCTCCTAGCAGGCAAAAAAAAGCAAGGGGAAGGCTATTCCAGGCAGAAGGCCTTATGTTCTCATGGCAAGAATGAGTTTCCCCAGAAGGACATTCTGGCAAGCTCCCCAGAAGGACAACAGGGGTGGGCTAATGTTGCTGGAGCACAGATTGAGTCAGAGGTAAGGTCCAACGGGTGAGTAAGGGGCTGGATCATGTAGGGGTTGCAAACCAGAGTAAGGAGTCAGGGTTTTGCCTTCATGCAAGGGAACGTGAAGGGACCAGTATTTTAAAGACACTATTGGGGCTGTGTGGAGGATGAGCTGGGACAGGGGTGCACAGGAGACAGTGCAGAACAAGCATCAGTGATGTTTAGGGAGATCTGGGACTTGATTGCCATGGGTTAGTGACAGAGAGAAGGGGAGCATGCAGGGTCTGCAGGGTGGCGCTGACGGGCTCCATGCTGCGCTGGGAGGTTGATGAGAGATGGATGAATGTGGGCTGTTCACTGAGGTGAGGACTGAACAGGTGTGAATGGAGTGTGTGTTTGTGTGGAGAGGCTGGAACTGTGTCCTTTGGCTGGTTTAATAGGAGAGGCTATTAAATATTCACATTGGTCTGTCAGGTTGGTCGTCAGGGCTGGAGGCACAGAGTCCCTGGCATAAATATGGTATTGAAGCCCTGAGAACTGGGGGAGGTCACACAGGAAAGACATTGAGATGGAGGAAGGAGGCTGGGAAAGCCTCGGGGACTGCACACGTTAGAGGTTGAGCAGAGAAGGAAAAACAGCTATGGTGCCTGGGAAGCAGCAGCCAGAAAGTTAAGAGACATAGCAGCACAGCGTGTGCAGGAAGTCGAAGAAAGTGCTTCAAGGTGCACAGCCACAGGCAACTGTGTGATGAATACTGCTCAAAGGTCCGCTAAGGACAGAGAAGTGACATGGTAAGCGGCCAGGTTTTTTTTTATGTACAAAGGAGGGTTTAAGGGGTGCCCGGGCGGCTCAGTCGGTTGAGCGTCTGACTTTGGCTCAGGTCATGATCTCATGGTTCGTGGTTTCGAGCCCCGCATTGGGCTCTGTGCTGATAGCTCAGAGCCTGGAGCCCATTTCAGATTCTGCGTCTCCCTCTCTCTCTCTGATCCTCCCCCACTCACGCTCTCTCTCTCTTTCTCTCTCAGAAATAAATAAAACATTAAAAAATTAAAAAACAAAAAACAACAACAAAAAAAACCCAGGAGGGTTTAAGATGACATGATCAGTTGATCAGATATACATACACTACAGGAAATAAGGCTAGTACAAGGGAGGGATACTGATGTGAATGGGGTAAAGGGAAATGCAAGAGCCTTGTCCTTAAGAAGGGGCAGGTGATGATTCCAAAGTGTAAGTGGAGGGTTGGCTTTGACAAAAGGGAAGTCCCAGAGTCTGGGGACAGACATGGACGGGCAGTGGTTTGGATTGCAGGAGTTCCTAGCTAATGGCTTCCGTTGC
Source organism: Crocuta crocuta (assembly GCF_008692635.1). NCBI lineage: Eukaryota > Metazoa > Chordata > Mammalia > Carnivora > Hyaenidae > Crocuta > Crocuta crocuta. Next base: position 11,136,285 of record NW_027527955.1, read on the forward strand.
TTGGTAAAAATCAGACAAAGATATGTACACCACCAAGATGAACCCTAATGTAAACTATGGACTCTGGGTCTTTTGATGATGTGCTAATATAGATTCATCAGTTATAACAATGCACCACTCTGGTGAGGGATGTTGATAAAAATGAGGCTGGTATGTGTGGGGTGGTGGGAGGTTTATGGGAAATCTTTGTACTTCTCCTTCAAGTGTTCTGTGAACCTAAAACTGCTCTAAAAGCAAAAAGTTTATCAAAAAGATAGTCATGAACTTGTGGATGGGCAGGTGGTGTGGGGGGCGGTTCTAAAATGAGAGGATGTGAAACAGTAAATGTAGAGGGTGGAGGGTGAAGTGTTAAGATTCCTTTTGAGGTCTGTGGCCATGAATCTAAGATCAGTCAAACATTTGTGGGTTTTTGTCTGGTCGTTTGAGTGCTCCTCCGCACAAGCAGACAACAGGCAGATGCATTTCACCGGGGGCGGGGGCGGGGGTTTTCATGGTGAGTAAGGAAATGGTGTGTGAGGGTGGTGGGGAGAAGGAGGTGGGGAGAGGAAGTCCAGGGTGTTCTCAGGAGAGTGCTGGGAGTGCTGGCCTGTGGCTATGAGGTGGGACTGAAGCGCTGACTGCAAAGGNAAAGCTCAACCTCTCCAGTGAGGAGGGAAACACAAGGTACCACTTCCCGTCAGATTCAAAAATTAAGCAGATTCACGATGCTCATTTTTGTCAAGGGCTGGGAAAAGTGATCTTTCATTCACAGAGGTATAAAACGGTACAGCCTTTTTTGGGGACAGTTTGTTAGCATGTTTCAAAATTATCAGAGGGAATTCTCTTAGACTCAGCCATTTCACTTCTAGGAATGTGCTCTATAGCAATGCTCAAACAAGCACACAGGATGTGTATACAAAGATGTTTACTGCAGCATTAATCGTTGGAGTGAGAAACCAAGGTTGACTCATTATCTGCGGCAGGGACGGTTTCCTGCATTCTGGTGTATCTTACGGAATCCCATGAAGTCAGGAGAGAGGATACCACACACAGTCATGTCCTTTTAGTTTTATGAACGCCATGTCTGTCTTGCCTTCCAAACTTTTGCACATCCTTCCTCTCCCTGGAATTCCTCCTTCCCCATTTTCCTCACCCTCACTCCTCCCCAACCAGGAAGGCTTCCTGAGGCTCCCCTGTCCTAAGGTGCTTGCTTGCTCGAGTGACCTGTGCTGACCCTTCTCAAAGCACATCAGGTTGTGTAGACACTGCGTTCATATATGTGTAAGCCCTGCAAGGGCTAAATAAATGTTTGTTCCAGATCACGAACCTTATTGTGGTGGTGGGCATGAGATGCTCACATCTGCTGTATGGCTTGCTAAGCTGTGAAGGGCTTTCCATAGAGGTACAGTAACAGAACGAAGAGGGTAACTATTCCACACTCTGCCTCCCAGGGGGAGCTGACCCCAGGTCCAAGGGGGTAGATCCTAATTAGTTATGGTCACCTCTAGCAACTGGTGCAGGAGGATGTGTGTGGCCTCATTAGATTTTCAGAAGGGTCTTATTCCATATTTGGGAATGAACTTTTTCTTTCATCGGATGGGAACAAGAAAGCCTGACCCTTCTGTTGTTGCCTATGGTCACCCTATGACCACAAGAGGACCAACTGTTGTGGACAGGATGACAGAAAGGATGATGGGCTCTTGATGACACCATTAAGCCACTAAATCAACCAACTCTGAAGCCAGTATTCCCTTGGGCTAAGTGAGAAAATAAGCATCCTTTTTGTTAAAGCCAGTTTGAGTTGGGGTTCCCTCTACTTACAGCCCAAAGCATTCTGACTCCTATCTATTTTGCTGATGAGGCATGTTGTAGTTTATTTTAAAATATTAAATATTCAGTCGAATCTAAGTTTCCAATACAGGCCCTACATCTTTCAGCTCTCCAAGATGTGTCTCTATCCCTGGTTTCCCAATCAAGTAGACTTTCTTTTAGAAACATCCCCTTCAATATCGGTTCATCTTGTCTGAGTAATAAAGTCATTTATACTTACCAACCTCCTTCCTCTCTGGATTTCCTTCTTTACTGACTCCACATCAAAACTTCTATCATCATTACTTGGATCATGATCCTCACATTCCACAAGAGCTGAAGAATACAGCTGCAGATTGGGAAAGGAAAAAATTCAGAATATGCCCAAAATACCGTTGAGAGCTACAAGTCAGAAAATGGTATCAAAAGTACTCACCGGGAGTGGAAGATGGACTGGGGAAATAAGAGTGACCATCTTTTGGGGGTGTATAAGCAGATCACAAGCCACCCTGCTTTTCTTTGGAAGGATCCCCAGGCATGTTTTATACTGCATAACCCTGACCCCCAATGTTTAACTGGACCTGGTTACGGCCCTGACCTGAAGCTGGGCCAACTGGATTCCCTACCCTGAGAGTGGAATAGACTCTGAGCCACATGGTAGAGAGCAAGCTAGTCTGCAAAGAGAGGAAAACAAAAACGAGGGCTAGAGAAGACATCATGGGTTCTTGATGGCTTTCTAGCTACTGTTTCCTAGACATACTTGTGTGTCTGCCTTCAGGAGCCATGAAATGCCCCTGAAGTCTCATTTAAGAGTCACTTTTATATGGAATATTACTCGGCAATAAAAAAAAAAATGAAATCTTGCCATTTGCAATAACATGGATGGAACTAGAGTGTATTATGCTAGCGAAATAGAGAAAGACAAATCTCATATAATTTCACTCATATGTGGAATTTAAGAAACAAAACAGATGAATAGAGAGGAAGGGAAACAAAAATAAGATAAAAACAGAGAGGGAGAGAAACCATAAGTGACTCTTAAAAACAGAGAACAAACTGAGGATTGCTGGAGGGGTGTTGCATTGGGGAGGGGCTACATGGGGGATGGGTATTTAGGAAGGCACTTGTGATGAGCACTGGGTGTTATTATAAGTGTTGAATCACTAAATTCTATTCTGGAAATCATTGTTACATTATATGTTAACTTGGATTTAAATTTAAAAAACTTTTAAAGGCAACTTTTATGCTTAGATTGGCTCAAGTTTCCGTGTTACCTGAAACCAAAAGAATCCAACCTATCTCTCAGTTGACGATCAACATTACACAATGCAATCACAAAGCAATCTATAGATTCGATGCAACCTCTAATACCAATAGCATTCTTCACAGAACTAGAAAAAATAATACTAAAATTTGTATGGAACCACAAAAGACCCCATTAGCCAAAGCAGTCTTGAGAAAGAACAACAAAATGGAGGTAGCACAATCTCAGATTTAAAGACATCTATAATAATCAGAACAGTATGGTACAAGCACAAAAACAGACATATAGATCAATGGAACAGAAATAAACCAGGAGACCACAGAAATAAACCCATGATTATATGGCCAACTAATCTTCAACTAAGGAGACAAGAATATACAAGGGGAAAAAGACAGTCTGTTCAATAAATCGTGTTGGGAAAACATGACAGCTACATGCAGAAAGATAAAGATGTACTACTCTCCTACACCATATGCAAAAATGAACTCAAAATGTATTAAAGACCTAAGTGTGAGACCTGAAACCATAAAACCTCTAGAAGAAAACATAAGCAGTAATCTCTTAAACATCAGCCATAGTGACATTTTTCTAGATATGTCTCCTTAGGCAAGGGAAACAAAAGCAAAAATAAACTATTGGGACTACACCAAAATAAAATGCTTTTGCACAGAACAGGAAACCATCAACAAAATGAAAAGGCCAACTACTGAATGGGGGAAGATATTTGCAAATGACATTTCTGATAAGGGATTAATATCCCAAACATATAAACAAATCCTATAACTCAACACCAAAAAAACAAATAATCTGATTAAAAATGGGCAGAAGACTTGAAGAAACATTTTTCCAAAGAAGACATAATGATGGCCAACAGACACAGGAAAAGATGTTCAACATCACTCATCATCAGGGAAAAATAAATCAAAACCACAATGAGATATCACGTCACACCTGTCAGAACGGCTAGTCTCCAAAAGACAAGAAATAACAAGTGATGGCAAGAATGTGGGAACAAAGGAATGCTCATGCACTGCTGGGAATGTAAACTGCAGAGCCACTATGGAAAACAGTACAAAGGTTTCTCAAACAACTAAAAATAGAAATACCATATGATCCAGTAATACAACTACTAGGTATTTATCCAAAGACAATGAAAACACTGATTCAAAAAGATATACTCACCCCTATGTTTACTTCAGCATTATTTATATGAGCCAATATATGGAAGCAACCATAAGTAGATGACTGTATGAAGAAGGTGGTGTGTGCCTGTGTGTGCGTGTGATGGAATATTACTAAACCATAAAAAAGAATGAGATCCTGCCATTTGCAATAACATGGACGGACCTGAAGAGCATTATGCTAAGTAAAATATCAGACAGAGATAAGTACCATATGAGTTCACTGATATATGGAAGCTCAATAACAAAGGAACAAACAATAAAGGCAGAAAAAGACCCATAAACAGAGAATAAACTGGTGGTTACCAGAGAGGAAAAAGGAGGGGGCACAGGCAAAATGGGTGAAGAGGAAAGGGAGGTCTAGTCTTCCAATCATGGAATAAATAAATCCCAGGGATGAAAGGCACAGATTAGGGAATATAGTTAATGGTATTGTAACAGCACTGTATGGAGACAGATGGTAGCTACACTTGTGGTGAGCACAGCATAATGTAGAGCAGTAGAATTACTCAATATGTTTACACCTGAAACATGCAACACAGTGTCAACTACATTTTTTACACTTCAACAAAAAAAGGTATTAGGAAAAGGTAATGAAACAAAAAACAAGCCAACAAACAAACAACAACAAAGACCAAAGCCAGGAAAAAGTTTAACCTAAAGTTCTAGACCTCTACATAAAAAAAATATTTGAACATTTCTGAAATTCATAAAAGATGACCTGAATAGTTGAAGATACTCTGTTAATGGATAGAAACACTCCTATAACTTTTCCCAAATTCATCTACAAATTCAATGGAATTCCAGTTAAAATTCCAAAAGAAATTTGTGTGAAACTCAAAAGGTGATCCCAAAATTCAAAGCACCAAAAAACAGCCATGGCTTATCATAAAATTATAGTAATTACGACAGTGTTGTACCAGCTCAGGGATAGACAAAGTGACCAATGGAACAGAATAAAGAGCCAGAAACAGATCTATGCACATGTATTATATTGTTACCACACTGGATAAGAGTAGGGGTTCTAGAAGTAGACAGCCTGGGTAAGAATCCTGGCTCAGTCACTTACAGCTGTGTGACCTTGGGCAAGTGACTTAACTTCTCTGTGCCTCAGTTGTTTCATCTTTAGTTTGGACATAATAATGATATTTACCTCTTAAAGTTGGTGTAAGGATTAATAGTTTAATATAGGTTAAGCTCCAGAATATTGTCTTACACCTGGTGAACACTGAATAAGAGTTATCATTATTATCATCACTAAAATCAATGAGGAAAAAAAACAGATTAGTCAGTAAATAATGCTGGAAAAAGCAGTTAATCATATGAAAAAAGAGGGGATCCCTACTTTACATAGTAGTCCAAATAAATTCCAGTTGGATAAAGAAACTAAGTGAAAAAAGCCAAATTTTAAAATTGGGTGGAAGGGGACCTTAGTAAAGAAAACAATTTCTTAGGGAAGAAATCCTACAAATTATAAAGGAAAACAATGATTTATTTAACTACATTACAATCCTCTGACAAGAAACACCACAAATTAAAAGCTAACATATGTAACAAAGCATTAGCATCTATTTATGTACATATATAAATATACTTAAGCAAAATCAGTATCTCAAAGACAAAATGTGGTCCAGGAAAACAAGTCAGAAGTGATAAAAAGAGCTGTGCATAACCATAACCAAATCTAGGAACTGCAAATGAAAACAAGACACCGTTTCATCAGAGAGCATTGGAGAGCAATTTGGCACATGTAGTGAGGTGCCCACCAAGTCTGGTTTTAGCTCTGTGCCCTACACCAGAGAAATTCTCCTGTGGTTTAGGAGATTTATGCAAGAATGTTCATGACAGCAGGTTAGTTATATGAGAAAAAGTGGAAAAACCTAAATGCTCATTCATATGAAAATAGTTTAATAGTGGCAGTCACAAAGTGAAATTCTATAACATTCAAAATTAAAGACTTAAGAGTGAAATTTCTCACATGGATAAATCTCAATAGTTCACAGAAGTTGGCTGAAATTCTACAAAGTCCAAGAACATGTAAAACCTCATCATATCTTGTTATAAGCATTAAATACACATGGTGAGAACCAAATCCCTCTTATATCTCAAGAGGGATGGTGGGAAGGGAAGATAGAGAATAAAAGAGTCCTTAACTGTGTTTTAATTCTTAAAAAAAAAAAAAAAAAATAAAAGCTAAAGCAAATACAGCATGATTTTACAAATTTGGGTGAAATGTCTATGGATATCTATTATATTTGAAATAGCTCATTAAAATACCCTCAAAGAAGCTTATTATTGTGTTTGATCAGTTATAAATAAGGCTAAAATGTAATTATAAGATGGTAAAATCTGAAACAGTTGAAAAAGTTAGAATATGCTCCCCAAATCCTCACTTAAAAGCTCAAATCATGGCCAACTTATCATTCATTGTCTCCAAAGTACATTTATCTATTTTGGTATGTCCTTCTCTAAAAGACTCATGTGTTTTCAAGTAACTTACCAAACAATTTTCATGAGCAGCTATAGTCTCTCTTTTTGCAATGTATAGGACACTATACTCGGAGTCTTTGGGGCAGAGTGCACATGTCCTTTTTTCCATCTTTTCTGCAACCTGAAAGACACCTATAAGTAACATCCCTGATGAGAAATGGAAAAGTGGAATTTCTTGGTCTCCAAACTCCTCCACCAGTCTTAAAGTGAAAGCAGGGTGCTTGTTTTTATGAGAGATTCTCAATTCCTAGAGAGAGAGAAAAAAAATCGGGACCCAAGTGGAAAAACAGCTTATTCTGTATTTTTTTAACAGCTTAATGAAAGGAAGGACAATAATTAATGAATTCATTTAAAATGTCTAAAGATGAGGAAAACTTTGTTCAACCAGCAACCAGGGGGTGCCTGGCTGGCTCAGTCAGAAGAGGATGCGACTCTTGATCTTGGGGTTGTTAGTTTGAAACCTAGGTTGGTTGTAGAGATTAAACAAATAAACAAACAAAAAAAAAAAAAGAAAAGAAAAGAAACACAACTAGGAATTTAAATACAAAGTTCTGAAAACACTGCCATGCCAATACTAAGCTCTCAATAATTACTACTACTGTCATTACAAATCCAAAAGAAAACAATGATATATTCAAGAAATAGTGCTCTGCTTAACTGCCTGTAAAAAAATTTTTGGATCCTGTATCAGGCTATATTCAAAAATAAATTTTGAGTGAATTAAAGATCTAAATGAGAACATGCTAGAATTTAAATGTACTTAAATCTAGCATTATAATAAATCAGGAGAGAAAGATACATAAAGTAGGAAATTGATATCTTTTTAAAAAAGAAAGGAATGCAAGAAAGGAGAAGAACTAAGAGAAAGAGAGCTAGGAAGAAAAGGGAAGAATAGACAGAGAGGGAGAAAGAAAGAAGCCATCTGTTCTCAAAACCTCACTGGCATGTTGGTGAGAGTTAACCTCATCCGCTTGCTATTCATTTGGCCACAAGCATCCATTGAACAATTTATTTTTTTGCCCTTTCCAATGCTCATCCTTTTACTGATTTAGTTTTCTGTAGTAGAACACACTTCTTAATCTTCAACTTTCAGTTTTGAAACAAAGACTTATTTTATCATTTAATAGTGACAGTTTTACATTTAGATGAGATTAACCACTTAAGGAGTTCCTAAAAGTTGTTTTTGTTATTCAAAACAAAATGTCTGATATTAGATCTTGCATTTCTCAAAATCAGAAGACAGCACTTTTTTTAAAAAGGTTTTTTGTTTTATTATTTTAAATTTTAGATTGAGAGAAGGCGGGCGGGGCGGGGTGGGGAAGGGAGTGGTTCAGAGGGAGAAAGAATCTCAAGCAAGCTCCATGCTCAACTCAGGAGCCCAATGCCGGAAACATGAAATCATGACCTGAGCCAAAATCTAGACTCAGATGCTCAACTGACTAAGCCACACAGCTGCCCTTTGAAGACTGCACATTGGAGCAGCATTTATCTAACAATCTTTCCCCCCACCATGTTTGTTTATTTATTTATTTTGAGAAAGAGAGAAGAAGAGAGAGAGAGGACAGAATATGAGTGGGGAAGGGGCAGAGAGAGACAGAGAGGATCCCAAGCAGGTTCAACCCTGTCAGTGCAGAGCCCAACGCAGGGCTCAATCCCACAAACTGTGAGATCATGACCTGAGCTGAAATCAAGAGTCAGACACTTAACTGAGTGAGCCACCCAGGCACCCCTCAAATGAGTTTCTTCTTTAATTTCTGTTTCCTGGATTTGGGTCCTAACTAGTGGGGATTAAAATCTGTAGTACCTCTGCTCCCCAACAATCAAGAAAAAGGGGTTCAGACTGAGAGAAAAACCCTCAAATGAAATGAAATGGGCTAGCTGCTTCTTTTCATTCATGTCAAACCACCACCAATTTGGGAGCACTTCTTGTAGGAGAGTCATTTTGCTGGGCACTCTAGACCGATGCTAACAGAAATGTAGTGCGAGACGCAAATGTGAGCCACAGCTAAAAAACTTCTAGGAGCCTCGTGGGGAAAAAAAAAAAAGCATCAAGAAACAGGTGAAATTAATTTTAACAGGATTTCTTCAACCAAATATATGCAAAATATCCTTTCAACATTTAATTAATATGAAAATTAATTCGTTCTTTAGTACTGAGTCTTTAAACCTCAGTATACTTTGTGCTGAGTGTGTCTCAACTAAAGCCACCTTTTTAAGTGCTCATGGCCATGTTTAATGAGTGGGGAACAGCACAGCAGAGGACACAGAGAAACAGGAGACAGAACTGTTGCCTGCAAGAAGCTAACAAAATAAATAAGGAGACCAAATACCAATAAGGAAAATAAAATAGCAGAATAAATGCCACAAAGGAATGTAATTGCTGAGTGGAAAATACAATGCCTGCTATGGACCCACGGGAGTCCGTGCTCCCCTGTGGGATGGGGTGTTGTCAAGGACATGGGCCCTGGGCGGCAGCCTGGAGACAGACAGAAAGGGGAGTGGGGGTGGGAGGGACACTGGAGGCTACGTAGCGAAGTGGGAAAAGGCCAAGAGACAGAAAACCAGGATCCTGGAGGGGGCAGAGTCGGTACAGAGGAAGCTGGAAAAGAATTTGAGAAACAGACTGTGGAAGACTGCCAGGAAGGGTTTTTAAGCAGGGGAACAACATGATGAAAGCATTGTTTCAATCAACTAAATTTCAGTAAAAAAACAAAACCACAACGTGGGGGAAAAAAGGATATTGCAAATTTGCCAAACGAAGAGACAAAATGTAAACTTTTCTTGGTCTAAAATAATTCACATTATGGGGGGGAATAAGTTGCTATAAGCTTGACCTCTACCCATGGAGAGAAATACTGTGCTCCTGAGTAGGAAGACTAGACATTATAATCCTGTCAGTTCTTCCTCAAACGAGTTGTAGGTTTAATGTCAACTTAAATCCCAAGAAGGTTAAAGAAGTTTATTTGGAAGAATAAATGGGCATGGATTGTGAAGGAAAGTTTGAAAAAAAAAAAATAAAAGGGTAATATCGAAAACCATATTATAAAGACACAACTAGGACAAAAGAGTGGATGACTACATCAAAAGAAAGGACACGAAGTATAGAGAGCAGAATATAATCTATAATTATGAACTTAACATACCATAAGGTGGTATTTACATTTCTTCTGTGGCATTGATGTCAACTCATTTTTCTATTAGTTTATTAATCACTATCTTCTTATTGATTTATGAGCCTGTTATGCATTCAGGATGACTCTTTGTTAGTCGTATATATGGTCTTTTAATTTTGTTTATAATATGGACATACAGAATGTTTAAATGTTTTATTTGATAAAATTGTATCAATCTTTTGTGGTTTCTGTGAAGGAGATATAACTTAGAAAACACCTTTATAGCTCTATTTTCTTCTAAAATTTTATTTTTTATATTAAAATATTAATGTGAAATTTACTGTATTATAAAGTATGAGATGTGGCTCTAACTTATTTTCATAGTGGTTAGCCAGTTATTTAAATCTCCTTTTCATACATTTAATTATTACATATGTTTGGGTTTGTTCACATACTTCTATTTTGTTCCATTTATCTGTCACTTCCTCTACCAATACCATACTTTATACTTTTCAATGTTTTAGAATATAGTTTATATCTGACAACATAATACCCCACCCTAGATGGAAAATTAGGAAAAAAAATCTCAATATTTTATTCACCTCAGGCCCCAAATGTACTTTGATAAAGTACTATAATCTCTTTAAAAAGAACACACAAACTGGATATTAAATTTACAAAGCATAACCAAAAAAAAAAAAAAAGCATCAAATTATTAGTGACAAAATCTGGAATAAAAATCCCTAATAAAATGGTAACATTTGATAGGCATGCAATGCTCCTTGTTGTATAAGAGCTAGACATTTTCGCACAGTGTTACCCCTTCCCTGTGCAAAGCCAGACTTTTGGACAGGTGCACTGTGTGGGGCTGACTGTCAAACTGTGGATACCTGAGCATGGCCTCCTGTGTTTCCTCTGCGAACTCTGCCTATCTGAGTTGCATTCCCAAGTCTGCAGGCTTCTAGGGCTGTGGCATCTGGGAATATGGTGCTGGTAGCCACACACACTGTTGCCTTCTGACCTAGAGTTTTGTCACCACCACCGGCAAAATGGGACACACAGGCTCCCCCTAATGGCTTTTTCTTGGTAAAACACCTCTTCATCATAGTTTCTTAAAAGATCTTGGCTTTTCTAACTTGTTCATTCTTCCAGACTGAGGATGCATGTAACTCTCTGGAGTTGAGGGAGAATCACATTAGAGGCTCTTATGTAGACAGGCATCTCCCACTATCTGAATGCTGGCTATGTGTTATCCAAAACTCATGGACCAAATAAATACATTTGGATAACTGATAATCCTCACCTTCTGAATTCAGGAACTATATAGATTTAGACAGTGAGGGATAGGTGTATTATGGGAGCTGGGGAATTTTAGGGAAAAGCCCATTGGTCTCCAACTGCAGCTGACATCAAGAACATCAGCAGGGCTCCCCATGGTCCTTCTATCGTGCCCAGCAGGCCTAAGGACTCACAGAGACTGATGTGACAAGAATTCTCAAAACATTAAACTGGTAGTCAAGAAAGGTTCTACAGAATGAAGTTACAGAAAAATGACAAGCCAGGAACATATGAACTATGACTAACTGAAACCAACAGAGTGAATCTCCATCTCTCTAGGCCCAGATCTACCCAGGAAGGGATTGCTAATGTCACTGTCTCTGCAGGGATGTCAGGGGTGTCTTCCAAATGTTCTTCTTCCCAGATATGGTCTTAAAGCCCACCGGACAAGGGCAATCCAGCCAGAAGACAGAATCTGGGGTCACCAGACTAGATAGCCAAGAAACACATTTTACCAGTAAATAAGTGGATGATGGAATGAGTCACTAATCTTAAAATACCATTTACAACGCCCTTCTGTTATGATTTATGTTCTGGACTGGCAACCAATGTATGGTGCTGGCTTGGACACTTAATCCTCTTTTCTTCTTTGATCAATTTATCCTTCATTGCAGCTACGTGGGACAAGTCAGCTTTATCACTGAGACCCATGACTGCACACCTGAAATGGATAAAGACCAAAACAGAAGTAGAGTCGGCATTACCAAGAGGCTTGGTAATGGACTTGGAAAATAAATGTATTTGGGAGATCCAGAAACCATTACTGGAGATAGCTTTAGAATGTATAAATGGNGATCTCATGGTTTGTGAGTTCAAGTCCAACATCAGGTAAACTCGAGCCCTGCTTCAGGCTCCACACTGACAGTACAGACCCTGCATAGGATTCTCTCTCTCTTTGCTACTCATGGGATTCTTTCTCCTTCACTCTCTGCACCTTGCTCGCTCGTGTCCTCTTTCTCAAAAAAAAAAAAAAAAAAAGTATAAACAGGAATAAGAATGGGTGTGTTGTGGGAGAGGAGTAGGATGTTCAGTGGACTTCTTTAGGATATCTATCTCACAATTATACCCAGGGATGACCCTCAGCAGGCATATTTGTACTGTGTGACTCCATTTCCCTAGGCACAGCTGACAGTCCCAGAGGACCTGCCTGCCCTACACTCAGATACACAGAATTCCAAACACAAGACTTTAGTTCAGACTGGGCTGGCTTCCCTCCTGTGAAAGACTTTTTCCATCACCAACAGAACAGAACCCAAGCTCCTCAGTGGTACATACAGGACAATCATTTCTTCAACAAATTCTTAGTAAGAACCTATTAGGCACTACAGGTAAAACAGACGAGATGAGAGTTTCATGGAACTTACATTCTGGTAGTAGAGACAGGTGAGTATTTTTTTTCCTGCTAGTGTAAGTGTTATGAAAAAAACAGCAGGGAAAGGAAGCAGAGTCATGAGGGCGGTGAGGTGTTCTCTCAACTAGGATGGGCAGACAACACTATGGAGGATATGCTTGCGAGAGACTCGAATATGGTGGGGAAGTGAGAAATATGATGCAAACAGAAAGACTCTGAGGCAGGGAAAGATTTGGAGGCTTGGAGGACCCACAAGTCAGTGAGAGGTTGCAGAGTCATCAAGATGGGCAGGGATGAGATCAGATCACGACCTGGACTACACTGTAGGCCACAGTAAGAGATTATTCTGAAGATAATGAGAGACAGATGAAGGGCTCTGTGTAAGAGAATCACATTTGCTTTTTGTTTTTTTAAGATCATTTTGGCTGTTGTGCATGCTTGTCTGTATGAGAGGTTACAGTAGGAGTCCAGGCAGGAGATGATGGCGGATTGGGCTTGGATAGTAGGGAAGGAGAGAAGCGGTTATTAGGCTCAAGATCTATTCTGAAAACAGAACTGACTGGTCTGACTAATGCATTACATGTGAGGTGAGGAAGAAAGAGAAGCATTGAGGGCAGTGCTAATGGTTTTGTCTGAGTAAATGGATGAATGGAATGCTGGTGGTTGAACGGGGTTTGGAATATGTGGCTATAGGCAGGGGAACAAAAATATATTCCCTTTGGGATATATTCAGTTTGAAATCATTCTAAGCATTGATGAGGTTGGTTATACAAATCTGGAGTTTGGGGGAAATGTCAGGATGGATCATCTCTAGTAACATTCCAGAGGTAACATGAGCTAAATGAAAATATTCGACTGCTTGGTTTCGGATTGCCATGTGATGTTTTGAGGCTGGTGCCTTTTCGTGTCATCACCTCTGTATGGGCACCCTTTCAACCTTTGTACCTCTGGTTGCTTCTTGCCATTTAAAACTAAGGGCATCCTTGCCTCCATAAAGCTCTCCTTGAACATCAGGTTGAGTTAGAAACCTCTCATTTGGGCCTCTGTGGTTCTTACATACCTGCAAGTTGCCTATTCGATTATCTAAGGCAGGGTCCGTTTAAATCATCTCTGTATTCCTAAGATCTAGCCCATAGCCTGGCAAGAGCTCCACATAGTTTAAGTGAAGGGACGGCGCAGACTCACAGACCGTTGCCTCATTCACAGAGAGGGCCGCTGAGAATTTGAACTACTGAATGAAAAGGACGAGATGGTTCCAAAGGGTCACATTCTCTGCAAGTACATTCCCAACTGCTTCCTAAGACCCAGCTGGCCACTTCTCTTCAGGAAGGGGTACACCTCTTGCCTGCTTCTCCTCTGGTAACACTGTTTTACAGGTGGGTGGAGCCGCACGTGGAGAGTAAACCCACCAGAGTTTATGTCAGTCTCCTGATGCCTCCATTCCCAGTGGAGTAGGACAGTAGCAATGGGCTGTCCATCACTAGTGCGAGAAGAAAGCAGAAGACACAACTCTCACACGTGAAGTTCCGGGGCAGAGGTCTGCGAGGGCCCGCGGAACTGCCACCAGGGCTGCTGGAGGTGAACGCAGACAAGTTCGGCAAGTTCGACAAGATCGCCAGCCCCGCCTGAGGAGCTGGGATGTGGATCCGAGGCCCCCAAGCGGCAGCGAGCAGGCCCTGGGCCCCGCCCTGTGATTGCGGGACCCTGAACTCTCGCCACCCCCATCCTCGAGCGTTAGCGCGGGCAGCGCGGGCAGCGCGGGCGCAGTACTCACCGGTGGGGTGGGGGAGCTGGTCCGGCACATCCTTGGCCGAGGAAGACAACGCTTGGTCCATGGCTGCACCCTCCGTGGCTGCCCGAAGGCTGCGCGAAGGCTGCGCGAAGGCTGCGCGACTCGCCTGCACTTCCGGAAGTTCACAGGCTGCTGCAGTTTCGTTTTCGTAAAAGCTGTGATGACCGAGTTCCCCTGCCCAGGGGGGGAAGTTCTGAGCCAGAGACGTAGGGTTCGAAGACGTAGTTTTCATTCAAATAGGAGCTCGCATCTTACCAGATCCAGTTTGAATTTTAACTTTTTTTTTTTTTAAACTTGCAGGCATTCCCCACCCTCTTCAGATTGGGAGGAAAGATGACCAAAACCCCTGAGATCAGCTGGAGAAGTGATTGCTCTTATGTTACTTTAAAAAATTGTGTAACACCAAGTTTGGCCTAAATAGGTATGTCATAAACGTAGGCAGAATTAACAGACGGTTATTCCAATTGCAAGTCTTTATTTAGCACCCATTGGGTACACAGCACCATACAAGACGAGGTTTTCAGTGCATGTAACAAATATACATGTAGAGAACACAAATGCATATAAATTACAGACAAAAAAAAAGTTCTGGAAAAGCAGCATATAATGGTGGTTTGCTGAGGAATTAAAGGAAAATTTAGAAGTCTTGCATTTTGAAGTTTTAAAGAGAAGAAAGGCAAAATTGGGGACAGCAGAAAAACGGTACTTAAAAAGATAACTTGGATAGTCTTAACAAATACAGAAATGGATTACAGAAGAATGGGGCTCAAAGAGCAGAGCAGACTCTGGCAGCCAAGTTTTTGCCCTTAAATCAGGAGGATACACGAGTATTCCTTGACAAGCCAAAAACAAAGTCCAAAAGAGACCATTAGAGACTGACAACTCAGCTACATCATGGTGTGGCACTTGAAGAGTCCCTTTCCCCACTCTCAGTTCATAATCTCAGCCTTTTTAAGTGTTCTACTCTTGAGTATGAGCAGACTGCCAAGATCACCAACTGAGGAAAGTCTATAACATGAAAGACAAAGACCAATGGAAACATACAGGGAAAACAAACCTTTGAGGTCACAAAATATGTAGGAAGAATATAGATATGAATGTGTGTGTGCACACACTTAAACCTATATACATGATATTTTCAAGAAGATACTGCAACCATGAACCAAAAATAGGATACTATTAAAGAAAAATTCAGGGAAGAGAGCTCTAGAAATTAAAACTATGAGACCAGAAAAACAAAGCATGATAAACACATTGGAAGATTCAAACTGAGGAAATCTTCCAGAAAGTACATCCAGACAGCTGAAAATAAAAAGAAAATTTGGGGTGCCTGGCTGGCTCAGTTGGAAGAGCATGTGACTCTTGGTCCTAAGTTTGAGCCCCACACTGGGTATAGGGATTACTTAAGTAAATTTTTAAAAATGCAACTCTTAAAAAGAGAAAATTAGAAGAGAGCCAATCTTGGAGGTCTAATATCTAAATAACAAGAATTCTAGAAATAAAGAACAGATTAAGAATCATTAAAGAAATGGTTCAAGATAATTTCCCTGAACTGATGGACATAGTTTTCAGCTTGAAGGATCCTATCAAGCACTCATGATGAAAGATGAAAATGGACTTCACCAGAAAGGAACACTGGGACAAAGATAATTCTATCAACTTCAAGGAGATTATATATATATTATATATATAAAATATATATATAAAATATATATA
>NW_027527955.1:11152334-11159862 GCF_008692635.1 Crocuta crocuta
TATATATATATAAAATAAGGAACAAAATGACATCTGACTTCAGTAGTCCCCCTAGAAGCCAGAAAGGAGACCATTTTCAGACTTCATAGCAGCAGCACTGGAGGCTAGCAGCTGCCTTCAATATTGTATATGGAGGCTACTCAAGAATTCTATACCCTGATGAAATAGTGATCAAGTATATGAGTAAAATAACATAATCAAACATTCAAGGTCTCAAAGTATTTGCCTCTCAATTTTCCTTTTCAAAAGCAACTAGGAAGGATATACTGTCCTTCACCAGTATGTGGGAACAAACCAAGGAAAAGGGAAATAATGAAATTTAACCGGAAATAGCTCTGACATAGACAAAGGGAATGTCTAGGACACTGATGGAAGATGAGAGCTGTGAAGCAGATCAAGACGTCAGGATTTCTGCACAAAAATATTTTCCATACTAATTAAGTGTCTTCACTTTCAGTGTATTACCTAAAAATCTTTACTGTGAATAAACAGACTTAACTTTCCTTATCTGTCTGCAGGCTGTTTGTTGGGTTATAACTTTTTGCTCCTCTTCCTAGATCCTAGGTTTCCCACTCCATAAAACAATTTCAAGTTAAATTTTCATCTAGTTCACTATTTTTAAGAAATTAAATTGGGTCCAAACTTTGAATAGGTTTTTTAAATGTTTATTTATTTTTGAGAGAGAGAGAGAGAGAGAGAGAGATGCAAACTGGGGAGGGGCAGAGAGAAAAGGAGACAGAGGATCCCAAGCAGGCTCACAGCACAGAGCCTGATGCGAACTAAGCGTGAGATCACGACCTGAGCCAAAGCCGGATGCTTAATGGACTGATCCACCTAGGTGCCCCAAACTTCAAACAGGTTATTTGAACAGTAACCAAACTAAATCCAGATTCAAGTACAGAAGAAAAGAAAAGAAGAAAAGGCATAAAACCTCTCAAAAGCCAGAACTACTTTAATTACTTCTTTTTGAGCTGGTATTCCTATTCTGGTTCCAAGGGGGAAGTTCCTGGCAGCCAAATGTACATCTTTGTATGGGTAAAATTAGTTTTGACTCTTGGAGATTCCCAGTCCTCTTTCTGCTCCATGATCAGGGCTGGGTAACCCACAGCAGAGTAACTCCCTTTTTCTCAACAAAATCAATTTGCAGATCATACACAGGAGAAGCCAAGAAGCTGTTCCAGACTTTACAGCTGGGTAGAACTGCCTTGTTTTGTTGGTTTTTTTTTTAAAGTGAAATTCTTGTCCAGCACAATCCCTTCTGGCCTAAATAAGCTAAGTCTCATTAGTTTTTAAGTTTTGTCTTTCTTATGGCTTTCCTCTACCTAGAAAAAAATATTCCAATTCCTCCAGGTTTTTATTCCCTTTTTCTTGTCTGTTTTTGTACTGGAGGAGTAAAAAGAATCTATGGAAAAGAAGTTTCATCTCAAAGTTTGTCAGAATCTTCCCAACAGGAGAGCTTTTAGCACTCAAATGGTTTGATGGGACAGAGTTGCAAGGAGCCAGACAGAGCTTCTCCAACTAGTGTTAAAATATTGGAAGTAATACGTATAGAGTCAGTTCTTACATATTCCACAGGTTCTGTTGTCCACCTTATAGCTTATAATGGTAAATTATTTGCCAAGAATTAAACATAAATTTTGTACGCAACGGTGTGAAATTTAGCCTTTTGAGGGCATAAACTCAAAGATAATAATCACAAGAGTAAATATGAACAACTGAATTCTATTGTGACATTTGTTTCTCTTAATATATAGATTACAAATAAGTTACAAACTGTATAATGGTATTTCATATAAAATATACACTTCCATCCCACTCATGTAAAGTTGAACAGCAGAAAGAATAAAGAGATAGCCTATGCGTATGAAAATGTCCTCATTTTGTTCCTAGCATTTTAAGCCACACAAATTCCTCTACAAGAGTCAACTGAGAAGAATGCTCTTGATGGATCACAACCTAAGTTAATTCCACTGATGACTCAAAGTTCTCTTGCATGGCTCTAACTGCAGTGTGATAAGCTCATTTCTTCAACAGGTATTAGCTACAGGGTTATAATATTTTCTTTCTACACTTATTAACCCCACACTGGCAGAGGATTTCTTTCTCAGGCATAGTCCCAGCTTCATACCCATAATCCCATGTTAGTTCTGTTCTTGCTTTCACATACCTAGAAAGTAGAAATGAAAAAGTAAACATAAATTACTCTGAGTAACTACCAAATGAACCTGATTATATCAATTTCTTAGTAACATTACAAAAAATCTTCAACCACCATCTACCAGTTAGGAATGCTCTTTTATTAAGAATAATCATTTGAGGTTTTTTTTTTTAAAGATTTTTAAAAATTTATTTATTGAGTGTGTGCAAGTGGGGGAGGGGCAGAGAGCAAGGGAAACACAGAATCCCAAGCAGGCTCTACACTGTCAGGGCAAAGCCTGATGAGGGGCTCAAACTCATGAGCTGTGAGATCATGACCTGAGCCGAAGTCAAGACACTTAAATGACTGAACCACCAAGGCACCTTAATCATTTGAGTTTTATTTCAAATCTACTAACATCCTAAGAAGAAACTTGCAGTATCTGAGAAAGGAAGTGTTTTGCAAACAGTGGAACCTAGTGACATGAGGAGATCTGTGGTATGAGGCCTGTGGTGTTGATAGCTGAGGGCAGTTCTGACTTAAAGAAGATGTAGTATTCCATAACACTTCTTCCCTGAATTGAACTGGGCAAGACGTGCCATCCTCAGCCCTTTCAGGCATTAATTCTCAAAAGAAATAAGAGCTGAAATTTTAGCTAAAATTTTATTGACTAGGAACAGTTTGGGATAAATGAATATACTAGGGTACCAGATATTAGGGCCTGTAGCACATATTTTCTTTTTATATATATTTTTTTCTACTGTTATATTTTACATTTCTTTTTAAAACATTTTTTAATGTTTTATTTGTTNCAAACCCACGAACCGTGGGATCAGGACCTGAGCTGAAGTTGGATGCTTAACCGACTGAACCACCCAGGCGCCCCTGTATTTTACAATTTCAAAATTAAATCACATAAAAGAAATTTCAAACCTGTTGGTGAAGAACGCCACCAATGGAAAATTCCTGTCACGTGTTTCTACAAAAACATTCTGTACCAAAAGATTTGGGCAACAACTATGCTGTTAAAATAAATAAACACAGAAGTTACATACAGTAGAGTTTGATATCTTGTTTTTGAAGCATTAGAATATCATTCCATTTCTCGTACATTTTATTTTTCTTTCTCTGTTTTTGCTAACATGTAAAGTATCAGGGATTGTAATTTTGTTAATTATTAGGAACCCAATTGGAAAAGGTCTAACATTCTTATCTTGCTGGTAGAAATGCAAAATGGTACAAACTTCTATAGAAGATAATTTGTCAATTTTATCATCATTATAAATGTATTTATTCTTTGATTCAGCAATCCCTTATCTGGGAGTGTATCCTACAGGTACATCTGTACATGTATCTATGGGTAAGATTATTCACTGAGCATTGTTTTTAATAGTAAAAGTTTAGAAACCCAAATGTCTTATCTAAAGAGGATTGGTTACAAAATAAACTTTGATATATTCATACAATGGAATCCTATGCAGCTATAAATAAAAACAAAGAGAAGCTCTGTGTACTGATATAGAAAGGTCTCCAGAATATATTGTCAATTAAACTTCTCCAAAGAGGACATCCAGATGGCCAACAGACACATGAAACGATGTTCAGCATCCCTCCTCATCAGGGAAATACAAATCAAAACCACACTGAGATACCACCTCACGCCAGTCAGAGTGGCTAAAATGAGCAAATCAGAGAACTCTAGATGCTGGCGAGGATGTGGAGAAACGGGCACCCTCCTACACTGTTGGTGGGAATGTAAACTGGTACAGCCCCTCTGGAAAACAGTGTGGAGGTTCCTCAGGAAACTAACAATAGAACTCCCCTATGACCCAGCAATAGCACTGCTAGGAATTTACCCAAGGGATACAGAAATGCTGATGCATAGGAGCACATGTACCCCAATGTTCATAGCAGCACTCTCCACAATAGCTAAAACATGGAAAGAGCCTAAGTGTCCATCAACAGATGAATGGATCAAGAAGATGTGGTTTATCTATACCATGGAATACTACATGGCAATGAGAAACAATGAAATCTGGCCATGTGTAGCAACATGGATGGACCTTGAGGGTGTTATGCTGAGCGAAATAAGTCAGGCAGAGAAGGACAAATATCATATGTTTGCACGTATAGGAGGATTAGGAGGAACTTGACGGAGGAACAAGGGGGAGAAGAAGGGCGGAAATGGTGGGGGAAAGGGAGAGAGGCAAACCATGAGAGACTCTTGAATGCTGACAAAAACTGAGGACTGATGGATGTGGGGGGAGGGGGGGATGGGCATGGAGGAGGACACTTGTGGGGATGAGCACTGAGTGTTATGTGGAAACTAATTTGACAATAAACTATTAAAAAAAAAAAAAAACAAGGCATAGGACGGTGAATAGAATATGCTATCTGCTATGTAAGGGGGAAAATAAGAATATTTATATTTACTTGTATTTCCATAAAGAAACACCATAAGAATACATAAGAAAGTAATAAAAATGATTTTACCATATAGAGGGTAGAGTAGTGACAAGATGAAATGAATGGAGGCATAGTTACTCTTTAGGGTTTTTTTTTTTTTTTAAACAGGACAATAAAAGGCTAATACAAAGAATGTATGTGACCTGAGTTTTACATCAGCATCAAACAGACCCTCTGGAAAGGGAACATATATAAGCAACTGATGTCTGCTGAACACAACCATTAGTTATCCTTGTTTAAGACTTCTAACATGTTACTTTCTCTGATAATCACCATTCCAATACTGTTCTATTGCCCACTAGCTCCATCTCCACACATTTGTCTATTACCAGATTCACAAAGAAACCAAATCCTAGCAATTATACTTGAACATGTCTGCCACCATTCAATTCCAGTGACAACTTCCTGTCCATATTTTTTCATTTGGGCCAGTAAACTTTGCTCATGGTGCCTACATGCAGGCTCAGAGTTACCCTGAAACAGAATTCTGTTTGGCTGTATGTATGTATTCTGTATGTCTTTTTATTTTATTTATTCATATATTCATTTTAATTTTATTTCCATTTTAAAATCACAAACGTATTTTTTTAAGTTTCATTATTTATTTTGAGAGAGAGAGAACAAGCACAAGCAGGGTAAGAGAAGAGAGAGAAGGAGAGAGAGAGAGAGAGACAGAGAGAGAGAGACAGAGAGAGAGAGAGAGAGAGAGAGAGAGAGAGAAAGCGCATCCCAAGCAGGCTCCACACACTGCACTGAGCCCAACCATGAGATCATGACCTGAGACGAAGTCAAGAGTCAGATGCTCACTCAACTAACTGAGCCATCCAAGTGTCCCACAAATGTATCTTCTATATATATTAAAAAAAAAGAAGCAAGACAGGCAAATTAATTCTATTTTTCCAAAACAAGAGGGACTTGGGTGGTGTGCTGATTGGGAGAGGTAAAATCAACCATATGGTTCTGGTGCAGCCACTTTCAACATAGCTGACAGGAAATAAAGCCATGACAGTCCTTTGTTGGGGATCCTTCTTCAGTGGCTCCCTAGGTATGTTTAATGGCATCTGACATGTTTGGCAATAGTAGAGAACAGCAATTGGGGACAGAGGAAGAGAGGGAAGGATTCCGTTCCTTGTTAACCAAGTATCCTAACTAGGTGAAAAAGAAACAAGTCAAATAAACAGATCACCTACCAAGGAAAAAGCTGTTTGGTTTTTGTTCTTGTTAAAAAAAATTTTTTTTAAATGTTTACTTATTTTTGAGAGAGAAAGAAAGAGAGGGAAAGAGAGAGAGGGAGGGAGACCGGGGGAGGGAGGGGCAGAGAGAGAAGGAGACACAGCATCTGAACAGACTCTAGGCTCTGAGCTGTCAGCACAGAGCCTGATGCAGGCTTGAACTCATGAACTGTGAGATCATGATCTGAGCTGAAGTCAGACACTAAATGGACTGAGCCACTCAGGTGCCCCAAAAGCTGTTTGTTAAAGATTTTCTAACTTCAGGTTGGGAGGGGGCAGTCCCATAGGACAGACAGGTATTAAGGAGGGCACTTGTGATGACCACTGGGTATTGTAGGTAAGTGATGAATCACTCACTAAATTCTATACCTGAAACTAATATTGCACTGTATGTTAACTGGAATTTAAATAAAAACTTGAAAAAGAAAAAAGATTTTCTGATTTCAGAATCTTACTCTCTTTTGATGGCAGGTCAATTACATATGACTGCACATAAATTTCAAACCATGCAAAGAAGCATAGAAAAGAAGTTGTTCAGAAATGCGAACATCAGCCCATATACTCACATTAAGGAAGCGGCCCACATTTCCTTCTTTTGTGGCATCCAATAAAAACACATTTCCTTTATTGAACTTCTTTGGAGAATCAGGTGAAGTATTCTTGGTTTCCCTTAGGAGCTCTTTATCACAAAAGACCTGCTGGTGTTTATATGCTGGAGATCTTTCTTCTTGGGGCTTCTGAATTTGAGCCTTGAACTCCTTTATAATATTCTGATTATCCAATGGGGTTGCTTGATCACATCTGCCCCCTGATGGTGTTTCTTCTCTACATTTAGTTATATCTATCACATCTGATTCAATCAGCAGACTGTCTTCAGAGTCTTTAACTAGGTAGGAGCTTGAATCCTCTAATAAACATTTTACAAGGAAGTGTCAGCAAATATACTTAGCTGAGCAACAGTCCTGAGATTAACATACTAATTAAATGCTAGTTGCTTTAATGATCTCTAATTATTACAATATATGAAGATAGACAGTACTCCAATTTTACAAATGAAAACTTTGAGCCTCTGAGAGGGTAAGAGATTCACCTGACCTGCAATAACAATGAGAAGTGGGATAAAAAAACCCAAAACCTTCTCAAATATTTGAGACATGTCTAGCTCCAAGTTTTCCTTCTTTATACTATCTTTTTATGAATGTACTGGTTGCCTCCTGTTACTACTACTATATTTAATCTCTACTCCTCATAAACTGACTGACTTCTCTTCAACCCTGGAATATGCATTTCCATATATTCTAAACACCTGTAACAGAGTGGTGTTTAGGGAGTACTCTAGGCCTGTAGGACAACAATGAAAAGCCTGAGAAGACCTGCTGGCATTACCTTCTACAAATCCCAAGAGCAATAACTGTATTGCTGAGGGTTCTGCTATGTAACCATTCAATATTTACAAATTTATAAACAATAATACCTTAGAGTAAGATAAACTGCCTTAATCATTTTTTTAATCCAGTAACAGAAATATTTTTTTAGAATATTCAAAAGTATGAATCCTTGTCAACGGAATAAATAAAATTATTTGTTTTTAAAAAGTCACTTGTGTCACCTAATTTAGTGGCACAAAGAAAGAGTGCTTCTCTCAATGGTTTTGAGTTAATCATTCCTGTTACTGGCTGCTGTTCCTACATGT
>NW_027527955.1:11159964-11210901 GCF_008692635.1 Crocuta crocuta
AACCCACAAACCATGAGATCATGACCTGAGCCAAAGTCGGACGCTTAACTGAGCCACCCAGGCGCCCCCCACATGTTCTTATATTTTAATCATAGGTTCCATGTGAACCATAACAGTATATAACTGATTTTTATAGTGGCTGCTATGTATAAACATTAGAGCAATCAATGAAAATGACAAAAGAACCAAAGAAATAGTACTCATTATGGCTCACAGGCATTACGTGGTGAAGGAATTCAGAATATGTCATCACAAAATATGCTTCTTTGACAGAAGATTATTTTACACTAAGAGCAATAAGTAGCATATGCAGGAAAAGGTCATTTCTTTCCCCTTATCTATTTAAAAGCAGTACAAAATGTACAAAGGTATCCTTCCTTCTACCAGGAAAGACAAAAGTTAGTGACAAAGACAACTTTACAAACTACTCTTTATCCACTAAATTTTTCTCATATATTTACCTTCCCACAACTTGCTGCCACTAGAGCTCAAGGTCCTTTTCCTTTATCTTGACACCCTTCTAAAAATTTATTGTTGTTGTTTTTTGAGGGGCAGGGGAGGCAGAAAACACAACCAGGGGAGGGACAGAGAGAGAGAGAGAATCTTAAGCAGGTTTCATGTCCAGCGTGGAGCCCAATGTGGGGTTTGGTCTCACAACCATGAGATAGATCATGCCTGAGTGAAAATCAAGAGTCAGACGCTTAACTGACTGAACCACCCAGACGCCCCTAAAAATTTACTGTTCTTCAGCTAAGATGCTAAATAAGCTGGAGTTTTAAGCTACTTCTTTGTTACTGCCAGGTGTTCTATGGGTGATACACATGGTAATAGTGATACATGGCAACACATTTCTGCTTATTTTTCTCTTGTCAATCTAATTTATAAGGCCCCACCCAGCTAACCTAAAATGGGTAGAAGAGATTTTCCTCCCCTTCAATGATGAAATAACTATAATACATAAATGTCCTTTGTGACAGACCTTTTCTGTCAAGCAGCTGCCTTGTTCCCTACTCCCAATCTCCATCCTTTAAGACCAGGTAAAGAGTTTGGGATACAGATGCAAGAAAGCTCAAGGAGAGAAGAGGCTGGTTATTCAAAATAGGTCATCTTTCAGCAGTATCTCCCCCCCCATCCCCCCATTAGGGAGATAGTGCAATGCAAAAGTACTAAAATCCAGGTTTGTCAAGTTGTAACAAGAAACCCAGCAAGATTGGTAACACTGAAAGACAAGCGCTCAGAATAGCAATATTTTTGCTTTTTCCTGAGCATCTCTGCAGCAGTGTTGGCTGGAATACTGTAAAATGATGTATCTTTAAAGAGTTAGGAAATGGCTGCTTTGGACAGTGTTTCCAAAACCACAGATAACACAGTAGACTATGTAATTCAGGGTTGTCTCTACCCTACTTCTTCCCGCCATACCTCAGATCACTATTGGCATACAGACCAGGGGTTGGCAAACTTCTACTGCAAGGGGCCAAACAGTAAGTATTTTAGGCTTTGTGGGCCATACAGGCTGTTTTGACTATTCACCAATGCTGAGAGAAGTCATCAGAGACAATATATAACTTAATGAGTGTGGCTATTCTCCAAGAGAAGTTTTTATGGACTCCAAAACTATAATTCCATATATTTTCCTCTTCTCATTTTTTTCCAGTTATTTAAAAATGCAAAAGTTATGTTAGTTCATGGGCCATAACAGCCATAAACAGATGGTGGGCCGGATTTTGTCCATAAATTGTAGTTTGCCAAACTCTGACCTAGACAAGATAACTTTTATAATGAATGCACTTGTTTAAGTCTGAGAAAATGAGCCACAGGTATTGAGCAAGACAGACAAAAAGGCAGAAGAGGCAGGCAATCACAGAGTGAAACAAAGCCTACTTTTCACTTCTCTGGCTTTGGAGTTCAGATGTACTTGGGTTGGTTTAAATCCATCATCTTCTGAGGTGACAGACTCTGAGGAAGTAAATCCCTTAAAAGAGAACAGGAAAGATGTCTTTACTTTCTAAGTCAGGAAAAGGAATTTAATTTAGAAGTTAGCCTACTTTCATCAAGTGTCAGTCTTCATAGGCTGTAGCTACCAGGTTAGTTTTGAAAGCCTCTAAGCTGATATTGTAAGGAAATCTCTAGAGTGACAGCCCTTTTTTGGCTGTGTTCTGCTTCTAGGCACTTTAGTAAACCACAGCTATAAAGGCTTTATCAAGACTGTCAAGACATTCTTTAGGCATTAAAATTCAAAATAAAATTCAAATTCATCCATCTGTGTCCCTCAATTCTCATACCAGATTTGGCTTCAACTGTAAGATGTACAAAGATAAAAACACACTTTAGCTAGTTTTTACTTCAAAGAGAATGTTAAGGGTATTGCCTATCTTTATGAGCTATAGACACTGCAATCACTTTATATAGTAATAACTTTTAAAAAGGGCATATACTTAACACCATGCTTGGCACTCAACCAACTGTTCAGTAAATGTTGACTATTATTATTATTATTATTATTATTATTATTATTATTCAAGTTACTTAAATGGTCAACATTTATTGAGCACTTGGGTGTCAGACATTGTGCTACACAAAGTATCTGATGTTTACCTCATTTAATCCTCTTAACTCTGAGATAGACACTATTATCTTCATTTTACAGATAAAGGAATGTAGACTTGGAGATAGCACCCAGGTAGTAAGAAACAAAGCTGGAGGTCAATCCCAGGTCCAAGTGGCCTGATGGCCCAACTTTTTCATAATTTTGTGATCCTGAAGAGGTATTTACTGTACATTATGAGGGCAGAGGATAAATATTTGCACACCACCTAGAGCAGAGTTTTTACTTTTCATCAGCCAGCCCTACTGTGAACTACCATTATGTCTTCCTCTGTTCTTTTTGCTGCATCTTTCTTTGCTTCCAGGTTATAGTCTCTGACTTATTCTTCTCAGTACAGACTGAAAAGTGTACCTTTAGAGGCTATCATGTAAAATGCTCTTTCTGGATGATTCTTTTATTAGGCTGTGCCTCTTCTTTCTCTTACATCTTACAACCTTATCTCCTAAAACTACATAACTGCATCTTTTTTCTTATTATGTATCACTAACAACTCTGGAACACTTCAGCTTTTCCTATAAATTCTCAGAACTGGATAGCTCACAGTCTCAGTGAAATACATTGTCAGATCATGACCAATACTCTCCTTATGTATCTAAGTTGGGAACATGCCAATCAACCATGGAGGACACTAATAAAGCATGCTTCTAACATTTCAAGAGTATACCCATTCAAAAACAATAAAAGAAATCCTACATATTATTAAATAAGACAAACAACTGGAACTAAGTGCCCCATCTACATTTTGCAGTTTTTACCATCTTTTTCCCATTGCATTGAGTAATGGCTGTCTTCGCTTTAGGACTTCTAATGACTGAATGATACTGAATTCTTGAAATATTGTTACATTTCATTTCTCTGAAAAGGAAAAAAAAAAGTTATTCTATATGTCACTAAAAATTATCTTTATTGGACCTTGAAATACAGATATCACTGTTACATAAGTATCCATTAAAAATTAATCTCATAACATCTATGTATAGCCCTCACTAAAGAATATATTTTAAAAAAATTTTTAATGTTTTGTTTATTTCTGAGACAAAGAAGAGACACAGCGTGAGCAGGGGAGGATAAGAGAAAGAGGGAGACACAAAATCCGAAGCAGACTCTGAGCTAGCTGTCAGCACAGAGCCCGATGTAGGGCTCGAACCCACGAACTGCGAGATCATGACCTGAGCCGAAGTCGTACGTTTAACCGACTGAGCCACCCAGGTATGCCATATTTTAAAGTCAATAATTTTTGAAGTATGTTAAAAAAGATAATCCAGGGGTGCCTGGGTGGCTCAGTCGGTTAAGCGTCTGGCTTCAGCTCAGGTCATGATCTCACAGTTCGTGGGTTCGAGCCCCACATCGGGCTCTGTGCTGACAACTAGCTCAGAGCCTGGAGCCTGCTTCAGATTCTGTGTCTCCCTCTCTCTCTGACCCTCCCCTGCTCATGCTGTCTCTCTCTCTCTCTCTCAAAAATAAATGTTAAAAAAAAAAAGATAATCCATCCTGCTTCACACATAAGATGGGAGACAATAAAAGGACTGTAAAAGTTATGACATCCGTAAAGACTCTGATTAAAATCATACATTTTTTAAAGGTAAAGCTCCAAAAATAGAACACGGAGGGAAAAAAAAGTCTATTGGCTAGATTTTAAAATCTAAGTGTCCTAGATTTTTCTGTGTTAGACTTATAACCCTGAAGCAAGCTGATATACAGGAGATACACAGGAATAGGGGGTAAAGTAAGAAACAAAGAGAACCACTCTTAATCAATAATACAGATCAATCTTGACTGGGTTCCTAAGATCATACTTACGTAACAGGCTCTTTTAAACTATTTTTGAATGTAGGTGGACACTCCTCAGTCTCAGCACTTCTATGTGTTTCCAGGTCCAATGGGATAACTTCAACCTCACAATCTGAGACTTCTAGTTTCCTCTTTTTTGAAAACATATTTTTCATAATATTCTCTTCTTTTCCATTTTCATTAGTAGCATCAGGTTTCTCAGTGTTAGATCTGCTTAGTAATCTTCCTAAAAGAAAAAAGTAAGGATTTAATGAGACAGAAGATAATATAATTGCCAAGCAACAAAAAAAGCATTTCTATTCTGCTCCATTACTAAAGAAACCTGTGAGGAGCGCCTGGGTGGGTCAGTCGGTTGAGCATCCGACTTCGGCTC
The DNA here is from genome assembly GCF_008692635.1 of Crocuta crocuta. NCBI lineage: Eukaryota > Metazoa > Chordata > Mammalia > Carnivora > Hyaenidae > Crocuta > Crocuta crocuta. The sequence continues at coordinate 11,164,734 of NW_027527955.1, forward strand.
AGGTCATGATCTCAAGTTTCTTGGGTTTGAGCCCTGCATCAGGATCTGTGCTGACAGCTAGCTCAGAGCCTGGAGCCTGTTTCAGATTCTGTGTCACCCTCTCTGTCTGACCCTCCCCTGCTCACGCTGTCTCTCTCTCTCAGAAATAAATTTTAAAAAACATTAAAAAAGAAAGAAAGAACTCTGTGAAATGTCCTTTGTTTCTAGAATGAAAAAAAAACACACAAAAAAACATTAATCCTAGAAAACTCTTGTAAGAAACAATAAACTTCCATATCTTGCAGGATGTGAAAAAAATTGACCATATAAAAAAAGCATTGTCTGTTCTGGTATAACATGAAAGAGAATACATTTAGCTACAATAATATAAAAGAAAATTATAGATCAGAAAATATTCTAGAAAATTAGAGAGGTGAACTCCAGTCTTAAGATTACAACTTTTATGGGGAAGCTGGGTGGCTCAGTTGGTTCAGTGTCCAACCTCAGCTCAGGTCATGATCTCACAGTCATGGCTTTGAGCCCCACATGGGGCTCTCTGCTGTCAGCACAGAGCCCTCTATGGATCCTCTGTCCCTCTCTCTCTCAGCCCCTCCCCCACTCATTCTCTCTCCCTCTTCTCTCTCTCTCAAAAATAAACATAAAAAAAAAGAGTGTAGCTTTTAGTCTAGTTAAAAATGCCTTATCAGCTAAAACTTACATATGATTTTTATAAAGTGACCAATTTAAATCTGAGGTGATATGCACCTATTGTTCTCATATTAAGTTCTAGTATAATATTAAAATATTCAAGTTTTCTTGTAAGGGACTGAAAATTATACTGACCACATCAAAATTAGCAGCTGTATCAGAGAGATACCTTAGGTACATTTTCTAGTAATGCAGATAAAACCAGTGACAGTTCCTGGACACTACGTGGCACCATATAAGGCAGCTGACTTTCACCAGAGTTATTCTGAGAAACAGGAGATACAAAGTGTAGACTAATTGTGTAGTAGGAGTGTAAGTGGTATGTGACAGCAACCCAAGTGTGACTGTTATGAATTATAATAATTCTTGCCTTTACTGAAGTGACCCTGGAATTTCAGATGAGAAGGGTTGCTCTGGTCCCTGCTGCCTTGCTGTCAAGACTCAGTCTAGGACATTTCCTTTAGACTGGCTCCAGAGCCACATTCCCTCAACTTTTCTCATTTTATGGTACACATAGGAAGTGAGGGTTTTTGCCTGATACGCTGGGGTAAATGGCTAAGACTACTGGAGACAGGTGTTTCTGGCCTGGAGGCTGTGACCAGAAAGAATCAGTAACTGCACAGGGGCACTTGGGTGGCTCAGTCGGTTAAGCGTCTGACTTTGGCTCAGGTCATGATCTTGCAGTTCATGATGGAGTCCTGTGTCGGGCTCTGTGCTGACAGCCTGGAGCCTAGGCCCTGCTTGATTCTGTGTCCCCCTGTCTCTCTGCCCCTTCCCTCCTTGTGCTCTTTCTCTCAAATAAACATTTAAAAAAATCATTAACTGCACAACTATGACACACCAGCGGGGAAGTTTTGCTCAGAGTGTGAGCAACTCTCTGGAGTCCCTGAAATGGAGTGAGCTGCTTCAAGTCACTGCCTGAATCATCCTGTGCAGGTATTTATTACAAACTTAATTTGTTAAATTCTAACAACTCCAGTCATTGAGCAAGACAGTCTTTGATTAATAATCTTTACTTTAGCAAATCAGTTACATAGTTTTCTTTTTTTTAAATGTTTATTTATTTTGAGAGAGAAAGAGAGAGAAGTGGGGAAGGACAGAGAGAAAGAATCCCAAGTAGGCTCTGCAGTGTCAGCTCAGACCCCAACATAGGGCTTGTTCTCAGAGCCACAAGATCACAGCCTGAGCCAATATCAAGAGGCAGATGCTCAAATGACTGAGCCTCTCAAGTACCCCAGTCATGCATTTCTTTTCTTTTTTTTTTTTAGTTTATTTACTTGAGACAGAGAGACAGTGTGAGTGGGGGAAGGACAGAGAGAGAGGGAGACAGACGAGAACCCTTTGTCCATGCTGTCAGCATGGAGCCCAACATGGGGCTCGAACTCACAAAACTATGAGACCATGACCTGAGTCCAAACCAAGTGTCAGATATTTAACCGAGTGAGCAACCCAGGTACCCCTAGTTTTCTTATTCAAAAAGACTTCTTACCACAAAGTATCTGTAGCCATCATGGAGACAAAAAAAATGTGCCTCACACAATAACCCAAGTCTTATCTTTGAGCCTTTCTTTTCTGGAATATCCAGTGTTTCCTAGAACATCCCATCCCTTCAGTGCTCAATCTCCCAGTTACTTGTCCCCACTCTGATGCTCCTCCTATATATTATTGTTCCTGTCCTTGCTGTAAGATCCTTACTGTCTAGAAAAAGAGATTCAGAAATGTATATCTTACTATAATTTGAATAATTAACCTTTGCTTTACCTGAATAAATGCAAACAAATGTCCCTCTGTCAATGTCATCTAGGCAGCGTACTCCCCATCCTTTCTTCTCAGTTTTGAACACCTGTAGCCTTACTTGAGGTCCATGCTGGACAACTCGGTTTTGACACATTTGTCGATTACACTTGCACAACAGGCTGCATTCATAAATGCTGTCAATAAAATATGCAAGAGAAAATCAATCAGATATCCTAAATTAAAAGCAAAATTAGTTTCTACTGCTACCTGATCAATAATTACCAAGGGAGGCAGACTAAGTGTGAAGGCTCCTAAAGCTAGACTGCTGGGATTCTCATAGCTCCAGTCATCTACTAACTATATAACTTGGATGAGTTATTTAACCTCTCTGTGCTTCAAATTTCCATTTTTAAAAATGGGGATATATGATAGTACCTATCTTATAGGGCTGTTTCATAATTTAATGAGTCAGTATTTACAAGGTGCTTAAGGCAATGCCTGGCACATAATGTTAAAAATGTGTAGAAATGTCTGAGAAGGGAATGTCTAGGAAGAAAGCTTTTCTGTTTCTGTGTATTTTTTAATAACAACAATCTCGAAAGTTTGAAAATTCCCAATCCTTAGATGAGCTTTGCAAGCTATATTTCTTAATGAAAAAATGGCTGCCCAAAGTAGGCTAACCCTAGAGGGGAAGAGCCAACTCAAAGCAAACGTTTAAGTATGTTCTGCATGGTACATGAGTGTTCTCTGACTTCCACTTCCAAGAACAATATATAAGTTTGTTTTTTCATTCCTTAATATATAGATTTCTGGAATAAAAATTAATATTTACTGATATCTATAAGACTACAGATCATAATAATAAAATACCCACCTTCAAAAATACAAACACCCTGCAACAAATCCTCAAGGTATCTTACCCAGTAGGTATTTGTCTCTGTAGTCTTTTATATTTATATCCAGTGGTTATTTTATTACTTGACAAGGGGCAAGTCTTGGCATTCCTTGCTGTCAATTGAAGACATGCACATTTTGTTCTAAAAGGAAGGCAAAGGATGCAGAAGTTAGAAATAAAAAAGCACCAATGAGTAATGATAGTCTTCATAAAAGTGTAAATGATAGGGGCGCTGGGGTGGCTCAGTCGGTTGAGTGTCCAACTGTTGGTTTTAGCTCAGGTCATGATATCAAAGTTCATGAGAGAGCCCCACATCGGGCTCTATGCTGACAGTGTGGAGGTTGCTTGGGATTCTGTTTCCTTCTCTCTCTGCCCCTCCCTTGCTCATGATCTCTCTCTCTCAAAAATAAATAAACAAACAAATAAATAAATAAATAAATGTATGTGTGTATGTATGTATGTTAAAAACTGTAAATGATTTATAAAGGATGTAATTGTATTTAGAACAGTCATTTGGCTCATGGACAGCTGGACTTTTTCCCTAAACAGGTATCTTTAAAAGACAAAAACAAAGGAATTTATAAATAATTCTAAGCTACCCTGTCCCTGTATTTGTTCATGCAATACATTCTTAACTGTATGAGTTTTAATTTTTTAAAATGAATTCCTTTCGTTTCCTATCCAGCAGAAGCTAGTTTGTGAAAATTCTTCTAGGTCCCCGCTCCTACAATGGATACACTTACATATGAAAGGGCATGGGTAGTTTAGCAGACATCTTACATTATCTCTCCCTCCAATGACATGAAAACAGACTAGGGAGATTGATGCTGGCCATCTAGCTACTACAATCTGTTTTTCATAATGTTGCTAAAGCAGACAACACGCAACCACAGATTTCTCGTGAAAGATGGCAATGTAGGAAGACCTCCTCCACAGACACACTAGATTTACCTATTTATAGAGCAATGCCTCATGAAGAACTGAAGGCTGACTGAACAGGTTCTTCACAACAAAAGATAGAGAGAATACATAGAGAATGGCAAGAGAGACAGAAACACTGTAATGAAGGGAAACCCCCACCACCTCTGACACTTCAAACTGCAGTGGGGAAGGACTCATGAGTAAATTTATCTGCCCTCCGGCACAGAAAAAAGGCTGTAGTTTAAAATGACAACTAGAATACAAAGGAATTGGCCTTAAAACCCCACCAATTGGCAGGGGAGCTGCTGGAACTCTTTCTGAGTCAGTGGGACTGGCAAGCGCCCTATTTTACATTTCCTCTTCACCTTAGTAGCACAGATAAGAGTAGGGTCTGGGCGCCCTACTTGGCCTATTACCATACCAAGCCTTGGACACTCTGGAGCACAGATAAAAGTTGCATTTTCAGGGGCGCCTGGGTGGCTTAGGCTTAGACCTAAGCGTCCGACTTTTGCTTAGGTCATGATCTTGCGGTTCGTGGGTTCGAGCCCCGCGTCGGGCTCTGTGCTGACTGCCAGCTCAGAGCCTGGAGCCTGTTTCAGAGTCTGTATCTCCCTCTCTCTCTGACCCTACCCTGCTCACGCTGTCTCTCTCTCTCTCTCCTAGAAAAAAAAAAATTAAAAAATAAGTTTCATTTTCAAAGAGCAGCTAGGACCTAAAGGACTCAGCCCTAAAACTATGCAAAATGCCAGAGGAGCTGCTGAAACCCTCTCGGAGTCAGAGAGGCTGGTGAACGCCACAGGTGATATTCCTCCTCCACCCTAATACTGCAGACAGGACCAGAGTACCGGTTAGTAGTCATAGCAGACCTACCACTGCAGTGAGCCCTGGATCCTAGCCCACACCAGCCCTAGCCATCCCATCAAAGCGGCCCCAGTGCAGCACACACTGATACCTCTGGTCAGCATTTACCACAGCTGCAGCCATCTCTTCAAGGTGACACAGGTGCAAACTACCCTGGGAGACTCCAGGCTCACACTACTCTGGCTTCAGATGACATGTTAGCACACCCCTGGTGCACAGCATCCTAGGACCTCCTGATCCATTTCCTGCCTCAGCCCCAGGCCCCGTCAGGCTGCCCTGAATATAAAACTATGGGGACCCTTGGCCTAACACCCATTTAAGCTTTAGGGTACCCTCTCTGTGAAGAATCCTGGGACCACCCCAGCCAATGCCCACTTCAGCTTCAGCTGTCTGGACAATGTGCCATCTATGCTGAGAGCCCTAGGACTACCCCATCCCGCACCAAATTCAGCTCCAGGCATCCCACCAGGACAGTGTCAGCATGGAGTCCCTTGTACCCACAGCCCACAAGAGCCATAGCTCCAGCCAGTCAAAGTCACCAGGTACACAGTCCCCAAAGACACAGTCATACACAAGATCATTACTTCCCATTTAGGAGAAGTAATGATTCTCCCTAATTCAACAGAAACAAAGACAGAAAGTCAAGCAAAATGAGGAGACAGGAATATGCTCCAAACAAAAAAACTACACAAAACCTCAGAAAATAAACTAAATGAAATGGAGATAAGCAATATGCCTGATAGAGAGTTCAGAGTAATGATCATGAAGACATTTACCAGACTGTAGAGAAGATTGAATGAACCCAGTGAAAATGTCAACAGAGATAGAAAATATGAAAAAGAACCTATCAGAGTTGAAGACTATAACTGAAATAAAAAATATACTAGAGGGAATGAACAGATTTGAGGATGGAGAAGAACATATTAGCAATCTGGAAGATTGGGTAATGGAGAGCACCCAAGCTGAATAATGAAATGAAAACACAAATTTTTTTAAAAAAATGAGGATAGGTTAAGGGGTCTCTTGGATAATATCAAGTGAGTAAACATTTGCATTATAGGGGTCCTGGAAATAAAAGGGAGAAAGTGGCAGAAAACTTATTTGAAGAAATAATAGTTGAATATTTCCCTAACCCAGGGAAAGAAACAGATATCCAGGTTCAGGAAGCACAGAAAGTTTCAAACAAGATGAATCCACAGAGGTCCACACCATGATACATAATAATTAAAATGTCAAAGATCAAAAATAAAGATAGAATTTTAAAAACAGCGAGAAGCAAATAGTAACATTTAAGGATAAACCCATAAAGCTATCAGCTGGTTTTTCAGTAGAAACTTTGCGGGCCAGAAGGGAGTGGACATGATATATTCAAAGTACTGAAAGGAAAAAAAAAAAAAAATCTACAACTAAGAATATTCTATTTGGCAAGATTATAATTCAGAATTCAAGGAGACATAAAGACTTTCCCAGACAAACAAGTTAAAGGGTTCATCACTACCAGTCTGCCTTTACAAGAAATGTTCAAGCGGAACACAAAAGGCCGTAATTAGAAGAAAATTATGAAAGGAAAGATGACTCACAAAATTAAAAGATATAAAATGTGACAATATAGATATAAAATGTGGGAGGGGGGAGATAAAATGTGGGAGGGGGGAGTTAAAATGAAGAGGTTCTTTTAGACTGTGTTCAACCTTAAATGACCATCAGTTTAATACAGACAACTCTATACTTAGGATGTTATTTATATATAACCAGAAAACAATTAACAAAATGGCAATCAGTACACACCTATCAATTATTATGTTAAATGTAAATGGACTAAATGCTTCAATCAAAAAATAGAGAGTGACAGAATGGATTTAAAAACAAAAACAAGAACCATCTATGTGCTGAGACTCTATGTACTATGTACAAGAGACTCTTTTCAGACCTAAAGACACAGACTCAAAATGAAAAGATGGAAAAAAATATTCTGTGCAAATGGAAGTGGAAAAAAAAAACTTGCAGTAGCAATACTTATGTTGGACAAAATGGACTTCAAAACAAAGATTGTAACAAGACACAAAAATGGGCGCTATATAATGATAAAGGGGTCAATCCAAAAACAGGATACAGCATTATAAATATTTAAGCACTCAACATGGTAGCTCCTAAATGCAAAAGGAAATTTTTAACCGACATAAACGGAGAAACAGACAGAAATACAGTAATAGTATGAGACTTTAATATCCTACTTACATCAGTGAATAGATCATCCAGGGAGAAAGTCAATAAGGAAACAGTGTCTTTGAACAACACATTAGACCAGATGGACTTAAGGGACGTATATACAGAACATTCAAGCCAAATATAACAGAACACACATTCTTTCCAAGTGCACACTGAACATTCTATAGGATAGATCACATATCCCAGTAAACACGTCTTAATAAATTTAAGAAGACTGAAATCCTATCAAATATCTTTTCTGACCACAATGGAATGAAATTAGAAATCAATTACAAAAAAAAAGCGGAGAAACCATAAACATTTAGAGGCTAAAGAATATGCTACTAAACAAGCAATGGCTCAATGAAGACATCAAAGAGAAAATTTAAAAATACCTCCAAACAAATGAAACCCAATGATCCAAAATCTTTGGGAAGCAGCAAAAGCAGTTTTAAAAGGGAAACGTATAGTGATCTCAAGAACCAAGAAAAATCGCAAACAATTTAAACTTACACCTCAAGGAACTAGAAAAAGAAGAACAAGACCCCAAATTAGTAGAGTAAAGCAAATAATAAAGAACATGGCAGAAATAAATGTAAAGAGAATAAGAACAAAAATAGAAACGATCAATGACACCAAGAGCTGGATCTTTGAAAAGAAAAACAAAATTGATAAACCTTTAGCCAAATCTATCAAGAATAAAAGAGGATCCAAATAAATAAAATCAGAAATGAAAGGGGTGAAGTAACAACTGACACTACAGAAGTACAAAGGATGATGAGAGATAAGAGACTACTATGAAAAATTACATGCCAACAAGTTAACAACCTAGAAGAAATGGATAAGTTCACAGAAACATATAATTTTCCAAAACTATACCAAGAAATAGAAAATCTGCATAAGCTTATTACTAGTAGCAAAACTGAACTGGAAATCAAAAAGCTCCAGTTAAAGAGGAGTTAATACCTATTCTCAAACTATTCTAAAAGAAAGGAAAACTTCCAAATCCATTCTATGAGGCCAGCATTATCTTGATACCAAAACCAAATAGATACATTACCAAAAAAATAAAACTACAGGTGAAGATCCCTGATGAACACAGATGCAAAAATCCTCTAGAGATTAGCAAACCAAATTCAACAATACATTAAAAAGATCATTCACCACAATCAAATGGGATTTATTCCTGAGGTGCAAAGATGGTTCAATATATGCAAATAAATGAATATGATACTCAACATTAACAAAATGAAGGATAAAAATCATAGGATAATCTCAATAGATTCACAAAAAGCATTTGACAAAATCCAACATTGTTCATGATTGAATAAAAAACAAAAACCCCTCAACACACTGGGGTTAGAGGGAACATACCTTAACATAATAAAGGCCATAAATGACAAACTCAGAGCTAACATCATACTCAGTGATGAAACCTGAGAGCTTATCCTCTAAGACCAGGAATAAGACCAGGATATCCACTCCCATTTCTTTTATTCAACATAATACAGGAAGTCCTAGCCACAGCAAACAGACAAGAAAAAGAAATAAGAGGCATCCAAATTAGTAAGAAAAAAGTAAAATTGTCACTATTTGCAGATGACATGATACTATATACAGAAAACGCTAAAGACTCCATCAAAAAACTACTAGAACTGATAAATGAATTCAGTAAAATCAGAGGATATAAAATCGATGTACAGAAATCCATTGCATTTCTCTACATTAAGTAATACAAAAAGAAATTAAGAAAGCAATCTCATTTATAATTGTACCAAAATAGGGATGGCTGGGTGGGTCAGTTGGTTAAGCACCTGCCTTTGGCTCAGGTCATGATCTTGTGGTTCGTGTGTTCAAGCCCTGCATTGGTTTATGTGCTGACAGCTTAGAGCCTGGAGCCTGCTTCAGATTCTGTCTCTCTCTCTCTCAGAAATAATAAACATTAAAAAAAAATGTGCCAAAATAATAAAATACCTAAGAATAAACTTAATCAAAGTGGGGGTGTTTGGGTGGCTCAGTTGGTTAAATGTCTGACTTTGGCTGGCTCAGTTGGTTAAATGTCTGACTTTGGCTCTGGTCATGATCTTGCAGTTTGTAAGTTCAAGCCCCACATCAGGCTCTGTGCTAACAGCTGTGCTAACAGCCTGCTACAGATTCTGGGTCTCCTTCTCTCTCTCTCTCTGCCCCTAGCTCACACCCTGTCTCTCTCTCAAAAGTAAATTAACATTTAAAAAAATTAAAAAAAAAAAAAAACACTTAACCAAGGTGAAAAACCTGTACTCTAACAATGACTGATGAAAGAAATCAAAGACACAAACAAATGGAAAGCTATTCCATGCTCATGGACTGGAAGAATACTGTTAAAATGTCTATACTACCCAAAGCAATCTACAGGTTTAATGCAATCCTGTTAAAATACCAACAGCATTCTTCACAGAACTAGAACAACTAATAAAATTTGTATGGACCCCCCCCCCCACACACACCTCAAATAGTCAAAACAATCTTGAAAAAGAGAAAAAGCTGGAAGCATCACAATTCCAGATTTTAAGTTATACGACAAGGCTGTAGTAACCAAAATAGTATGGTACTGGCACAAAAACAGACACACAGATCAAAAGAACAGGATAGAAAGCCCTGAAACAAACCCATGAATATATCATCAACTAACATGATAAACGAGGTAAGAATATGCAATGGGAAAAAGACACTCTCTTCAATAAATAGTGTTGGGAAAACAGGATAGCTACATGCAAAAGAACAAAACTGTACCACTTTCTCACACCACAAATAAAAAAATAAACTCAAAATGGATTAAGGACCTAAATGTGAGACCTGAAATCAAAAAAAGTCCTAGAAGAGAGCACAGGGATCAGTTTCTCTGACATCAGTTGAAGCAGTGTTTTTCTAGATATGTCTCCTCAGGCAAGGAAAATAGAAGCAAAAATAAACTACTGGGACTATATCAAAATAAAAGCTTCTATACAGAAATGGAAACCATCAAGAACACAAAAACACAACCTACAGAATGAGGAAAGTTATTTGCAAATGACATATCTGATAATGGGCTAGTATCCAAAATACATAAGAACTTACATAACTTAACACCCAGAGAATAATCCAATTAAGAAATGGGCAGAAGATATGAGCAGAAATTTCTCCAAAGAAGACATATGGCTAACAGACACATGAAAAGATGCTCAACATTCTTCATTATCAGGGAAATGCATATCAAAACTACAGTAAGATATCATCTCACACCTTTCAGAATAGCTAAAATCAAAAACACAAGAAACAAGTTTTGGTGAAGATGTGGAGAAAAAGGAACTCTCTCATTACACTGTTGATGTGAATGCACACTGGTTGCAGCCACTGTGGAAAACCATATGGAGGTTCCTCAGAAAGTTAAAACTTCTGTGATCCAGTAATCACAGTACTAGGTATTTACTCAAATAATTTTAAAAAAATGCTAATTCAAAAGGATATATGCATCCCTGTTTATTACAGCATTATATACAATAGCCAAATTATGGAAGCAGCCCAGTGTCCATTGACAGATGAATGGATAGAGAAGAGTTGGTATGTATATATATGTATGTGTGTGTGTGTATGTACATATATATAAACACACACTGGAATATTATTCAGACATAAAAACAAATGAAATCTTGCCATGTGCAACAACATGGCTGGAGCTTGAGAGTATAATGCTAAGTGAGATAAGTCAGTTAGCTAAAGACAAAAACCGTATGATTTCAGTCATATGTGGAATTTAAAAAACAAAGTAAATGAGCAAAGGAGTTAAAAAAAAATTAAAAAAAGAGGGAGAGATGGGGTGCCTGGGTGGCTCAGTCAGTTAAGCACCTGACACTTGATTTTGGTTCAGGTCATGATCTCACTGTTAGTGGGTTTGAGGTCTGCATCAGGCTCTGCAGTGATAGCATGGAGCCTGTTTGGGATTCTCTTTCTGCCTCTCTCTGCCCTTCCGCTGCTTGCGTGTGCATGCACTCTCTTTCTCTCTCAAAAGAAATAAATAAAACTTAACAGAGAGAGAGAGAGGGACAAATCAAGGAACAGACTCTTGAGAACAAACTGATGGTTACCACAGGGGAGGTGGGTAGGGAAATAGGTGAAATAGCTGATGGGGATTAAGAGTACACTTATCATGATGTGCACTGAGTAATGAATAGAACTGCTGAATTGTTATATTATACACCTGAAACTAATATAACACTGTATGTTAAGTATATTGGAATTAAAAATCTTAATAAAAAACAAAAATTAATATGCAAGACAAAAAGCTCCAGAAATCTGTTGTATCTTTACATACTATTAACAAAGTAGTAGAAAGAGAAATTAAGAAAAAACAATCCCATTTATAATTGCACCAAAAAGAATAAAATATCTGAGAATAAACTTAACTAAGGAGCTAAAAAAAACCTATATTCTGAAAACCATAAAACACTCATGAAAGAAACTGAAGATGACACAAATGGAAAAATATTCTATATTCATGGACTGGGAGAATTAATATTTTTAAAAGGTCCACATTACTCAAAGCAATCTAGGGACTCAATGCAATCCTTTTCAAAATACCAATACTATTTTTCACACAATCAGAACAAATAATACTAGAAGTTGTATGGAACCACAAAAGATTCTAAATATCCAGAGCAATCTTGGGAAAGAAAAAAGCTGGAGGTAACATAGTCTCAGATAACAAGATATACTACAAAGTTATAATAATCAAAATCGTATGGTACCGGCAAAAAAATAGACACTTAGATCAATGGAACAGATACAGAGTCCAGAAATAGATGTACATTCACATGGTCAGTTATTCTTAACAAAGGAGACAAGAATATACAACTGGGGAATGACAGTTTCTGCAATAAATGGTGCTGGGAAAATTGGGCAGCTACATGCAAAGAATGAAACTGGACCACTTTCCCACACCATACACAAAAATGAACTAAAAATGGATTAAAGACCTAACTAAATGTGAGACCTGAAACAATAAAACTCCTAGAAGAAAACATAGGCAGCCATTTCCTTGACATGGGCTGTAGAAACATTTTTCTAGATATGGCTCTTGAGGCAAAGGAAACACTAGCAAAAATAAACCACTGGGACTATACCAAAACAAAAAGCTTTGGCACAGCATGGGAAACCATCAACATAATGAAAAGGCAACCTACTCAATGGGAGAACATATTTGCAAATGACATACCTGATAAGGGGTTAATATCCAAAACAAACAAAATAACTCACACAACTCAAAACCAAAAAACCAAATAATCTGATTAAATAATAGGCAGAGGACCTGAAGAGACATTTTTCCAAAGAAGATATACAGACAACCAACAGACACATGAAAAGATGCTCAACATTACTATCAGGGAAATGAAAATCAAAAACCACAATGAAAACAAACAAAAACCACAGTGAGATACATCACTTTACACCTATCTGAATGTCTAGTACCCCATAGAAATAACAAGTGTTGGTGAGGATGTGAAGAAAATCACTGTATATATTGTACATATCATCTCTAAAAATAAAACATTACATATAAAAACTAAACTTTCAAAAGGTTTGGTGCTACATCCTCTATACTTTTACATACATACATACTCTATACTTTTACATACATACCTACAAACATTATAATGTTTTTAAAAATTCACTATAGTTACTATCCTACAACTTGCCTTTTTCACTCAAAATAGTGTTTTTGAGATTCATCTGTTATATACAAATCTAGTTAATTCTTTTTAATTTTCTGACAGCAATTAGATAAACAATTTAAGCTGCTTAGTGAAGTTGCTTGGTATATAACACAGTTGCTTCTAGTTTTCAGTATTACAAACAATACTGCAATGAACAGCTTATTCTTCTGCTTATGTGTAAGCACCTCTAGAATAGTATCTCTCAAACATTTTTGACTATGACCCACAGTAAGAAATACATATTCTTCATGATCCTGTACAGGCATACATATTTCTCTATGTATGTGTATAAACTGACACAATGGCATGAAACTTTACTCTAAGTATGATGCACTTGGGTTTTTTTTTTCTTTTTAAAGATTTTAAGTAATCTATACACCTAATGCAGGGCTCAAACTTAACAACTCCAAGATCGAGAGTGACACTCTACAAATTGAGTCAGTCAGATGCCCCTTGGGTATTTTCTTTATTTAATTTTAAAAATGCTAGTTATACTCGCTTTAATGATTTTACATCCCACTAAATCTGTACCTTGGAAAAGAATACTCTAGATATACTTAAAAGTACTATTGCTGGAAAGTACATATGCATGTCTTCAACTGCTATGTAATTGTTTGAATGTCCCCCTGTAAAGACTGATCTGGCTTTATACAGTATTCTAGCTTTACAGTTATTCTCCTCTGGGATTTTAAGCTAACCTGCCTCTATTTGTGTCTTCTTTTATTTTTGATGAGACGTGTGCTATCAATCTATTTTCTTCTGATAGTGTTTAAGATTTATTCTGTACCTTACTTTTTAAGTTGCATCATGATATATTTAGATGTACATTTTATTTTCCTTTTGTAGTACATAGTAGGCTTTTTTCATTCCAAGGTCTCTGGCCTTTCTTCAATTCTGAAAAAATTTCAGCTATTATCCCTTTAAATGTTGCTCTTTTCTTCTTCTCAGATATATTCTGGAGTTTCTCATTTTATCCTCCATAGTTTTTAATCTATAAATTACTTTCCCCATGTCTTTATCTGTTTGTATTCTGGGAGATCTCTGTCATTTCACCTTGTAATTCACTAATGCTCTCTCCAGCTATATGAACTCTACCATTGAGCCCATCTATTTAGGTTTTTTTTTTAATGTTTGTTTATTTTTGAAAGAGAGGGAGAGAGACAGAGTGCAAGTGGGGAGGGACAGAGAGAGGGAGACACAGAATCTGAAGCAGGCTTCAGACTGAGCTCAGTACAGAGCCTGATGCGGGGCTCAAACCTACGAACCCATGAGATCATGCCCTGAGATGATGAAGTCAGAGGCTTAACTGACTGAGCCACCTAGGCGCCCCTATCTATTTAGTTTTTAATTTCAATGACACCATGTTTTATTTCCCACATTTCCATATGCCTTTTGTCATATGTTTCCCCTCCAATCTCCTTTTGTTTCATGGATGCTAATATTTTAATCCATTTGAACATTTAAAAAATACCTATTTTAAAGTCTCTTTTAATCAGATTCTGCATTTATTTCTGATCTTAAGGTATGAATTCTCCCATTTGTTGGGATTCACACTGACTTTATGGTCCTAAACATCTCTGTGTGCTTTGTGTGAAATCATATCTTTCTGTAGGGTTTATTCCTGGGTACTCCTTTATGTTGACTCCTTTCCCTATTGATTTGGCTATGACTATGGGTTTCACTAGTCTGAAACCAGTTGTTAATCTCATTCTAGGCTTTGTGAGATAATTAGTCTATGCCCAGTTCTGTAGAGGTCCCTGCTTCTATCCCCAGAGAACTCAGTGCTCACTCAATGCCACACATGGGACATGTTTAATTCCCATTCCTGTAAGAGTTAGAAACCCTGGCCACAGTGCTTGTGTCTATTTCTAAATCCCAATGGGTTTCAGCCTTTGCTGTGATTTCTCCTATAATTTCTGACCAATAGGTGAAAATATGTATACTGGTGGCACAAGTTATATAAAGATTAGTGTCTACGGTATTGAAGCAAAAACTGAGTATAGCCAAGATTCTTTTTAAAAATCTCAGAAGTTGACCGTTAGGTAAATAGTGTCCAATAGTTGTTTCTTTGTGTTTTTTTTTTCCCCCTCCAGCACTGAGAGATTGGGCTTGGCCACATGCAGTTAGATATTCAGAGGCAGTGTTAAAACAAACAACAACTTATTTTTAAACAAAATAAAACCTGGCACTGTGAGGGGCGCCTGGGTGGCTCAGTCGGTTAAGCTTCGACTTTGGCTCAGGGCATGATCTCACAGTTCGTGGCTTCGAGCCCCACGTCGGGCTCTGTGCTGACAGTTCAGAGCCTGGAGCCTGCTTCGGATTCTGTGTCTCCCTCTCTCTCTGACCCTCTCCTGCTCACACTGTCTGTCTCTGTCTCAGATATAATTAAAAAACATTAAAAAAATAAAAAAACAAAACAAAACAACAAACCTGGCACTGTGAGAGATTTCTTCTATGACAGGCCTGAAATACTGAGCCAAACTGAGGTAACAGCATATTTATGTATCTCATCTCCATTCTTCAACAGAGAAAATGGTGAAACTACTATCTTTACTATTTAAATTATTTTTCTTTTGCCTAGTACAGGTAGCTAAATTTGCATTAAATTAAATGTATATAATGCAACTCCACTCTGTATATGCCTACCTACAAATACATGTATCTTACATACCCTTAAAATAAAATTTTCAAATTCCTATTAGAATGTTTTAATTTTTAAATGAAATGCCAATGTTACGAGAATACTAATTATAAGTATTTATAAAAAGGTATAAGGAACTATTTGTAGAAGTAAAATAAGTTAAAAGTAAAATAAGACATAACGGTTTAAGAGCATGAGTTCAAATCCTGACTTTTCAATTTGTTTGCACTATGGCCTTAAAACTGACTTCTCAACTTCCTCATTTGTAACACAGAAGTAACATTACCTACCTTAGAAGGTTTTGTGAGGATTAAATAAAAACCTGTATGTAAAGCACTTGTCACAGTGTCTGGCACTGTTACACAGCATTAGCTGGACTTGTTACTATTATGATTGTGATTCTAGATTAAAGGATATACTCATCCTTGGGAGAAATAATTTTAAATTAACTACTGTATTTAGCAAGGTTTTTTTTCTATCGCTGGTGGTAGAGTGTATTTTTCCATTTTAGATTCTTGGTAAACAGAGTTTAGACAGACAGACGAGCTGTTACAAAGCAGGACTTCTTGACAAGTACCCTACATTCAGGAGATGTTTGGAAATGCCATGTTTCTCTACTCACATGTCTATGCAGCCCTCAGAACAGTCACATGAATCAGTAAACATGTTGGAAAAGTTGTTTAGATAATATGCTCGTGGCCACATAGTCCTTCTGTACTTAAACTGTGGAAGTTTTCTATTGTCAATTTCATTACAGAAAGAAATAGGTACTGATTCCACTCCATTGCTAATATCCACATCAGAAACAATTTCTTCTTGTTTTGGGTAATTCCGAGTCAACTGAACATAGGTATTGAAAGAAAAGTTATCTGTAAATAAAAAATTACACTCTGTCTCAAGCAGGTAACGAAAAACTTCCTCCACGTTTCGTAGACTCCTTCCACAAGGGGTTCTATAACTCACGTGGAGTGCTGAAGAATGAGAGTTTGTCTTTGCATGTCGTCTTTGGAAGTGGCATTTGATTGGTAGCTGCAGAGGGTTTTCTCCCTTGAAGGTTAATGGCATTTTCATCAGACAAGTTCGAGAGCAGTCATGACTTTGGTAAGGTAAATTCAAAGATGATTTCTTTTCTCTAATGTATGCAACTTTATTTTCCAAAGGAGGAATTTCCTTATTTTTTGTAGATCTGTTTAAAATTAATTATTCATTAGTATCTCAAATATATAGCACAATTCCCCATTTTTAAAAAACATTGTACACTAAGGTAAAATTAGTTCCTATTGTCTTCTTTTTAGACATAACTACAGTAAGCCAGATTCTGAAATAAACATTTTACTTATGTTCTGTAGCCATATTGAAGTTATACCTTAAGGATTTCAAATACATGGTGGCTATGTCTTCAACTGGGTGCCCAACAATTCAGTTCAATTCTGACATATCTACCTTGAGCCATCCATCCGCTCCCAGATGTTAAAGGGCTCAGTCCCAAAAGACTGACCCCATTTCAGATGCCAAACATAAGTTCCAGGCTACTCAAACTTCTGACCTACCCAGGATTTCCATATGACTTCATCAAGTTTGATAATTTGCTAGAAAGACTAACTTTAATTACTATTACCAGTTTACAATAAAAGATACAACTCAGGACAGTCAAATGTAGGAGGTGCATAAGGCAAGGTAAGTGGGAATGGGCATGGAGTTTTCTTATCCTCTCTGTATGCACCACTCTCCCAACACCTCAAAGCATTTACCAATCAGGAAAGCTTCCAGAACCATGTCCATTTAGAGGTTTTTATGGAGACTTTATTATGTAAGCATGACTGATCAAATCATTTGCCCATAGAGATTATCTCAACCTCCAGCCCCTTCTCCCCTCCCTGGAGGTTAGGAGGTAGGACTGAAAGTTTCAAGCTTCTAATCAAGGTTTTTAGTCTTTTGTTGACCAGTCTTCACCCTGAGGCTAATTAGGAGCCCCTCATTAAGAGTCATTTCATTAGCATGCCAAAGACACTCATTCTTCAGCAGACTCCAAAGCAAGATACACCAATTATCTTTCCTATTATACAACAACATAATTTCAGAATATTCCAGAAAGTTTGATTATAGCAGTAACTCTGCACTACAGTACCTGCCAAATTTAGAGTTTATTTACAGCATGCACTTTGAGGAATGTTACTTCTTCAGGCATGCTTGGGTTCAAAACTTCCCTTGTAAAAAACAGTAAAGGCTAGCTAAAAAACAACAAATTCATTAGGAATTCTTCAACAATTGCACCAGTTTTTTCTGTAATATGTATCACACCTGGCATCGCATTGACATATTTGAAAATAATGAACTGACATGAGAAAATAGAGAAGTTACTGATTTTAAGAAAAAAAATCTGTGAAAAGACTCCATGTGTATGGAACTTGGATTTTCATCTTTCATAAAGAACCTATGATTTGTTTTACATAATATTTTCTATATATCTTTAGGTATCTGTTATTTATTATAAAAGTTATATATATATTTTTTAGAGATATTTTTATAATCGCTATGTAAAGCAGCACTGTCCAATAAGACTTTTTGCATCAATGGAAACGTTCCATATCTGTGTTCAATTTGGGAGCCCCACTAGCCACATGTGGCTATTCAGCACTTTTAAATGTGGTTAGTGGGACCAAAAAACAATCTTAAATTTAATTTTGATCAATTTAATTTTAATTCAAATAATTCAAATTTAAATAGCCACATGTAACTAGTGGTTACTTACTGAATGCACAGATATGAGGTTCCCCATCCCTTTTCCAGTTATATAGCAATCCTTTGCATAAAAGCCACAATTTATTTAGTCTTCTGTTGTTTCCAATCTATTGCTATTACAAACCATGATGCAATGAATAACCTTGTGCATAACAACTTCATACATGTAAAGATTACTTCAGAATACGTTTCCAGAAGTGGAAGCGTTAGGTTACAGGGTAAATGAGTTATTAATTTTGTAAAGATCGCCTAATTGCTCTCCATGGGGTCGGCCCTTGGAGCAATTTATGAGAGTACTCGCTTTTGCGGAGCTTCATCAACCAACAGCTCTTGATATTTTGGGATCTCTGACAATCTAATAGAAGAAAGAATGTGCTAGAATGTATTTATAAAATTTTTAATGTTGAAAACATTTGTTTCCAATTTTCCTGTATGTTACTACTTTGATCAACATCCTCATACATGAATCCTTGATCCAACTCCTGATTATTACCTTAGGGTACATTCCTTTAAGAATTACTAGGTAACAGGGGGAGCCTGGGTGGCTCAGTCAGTTAAGCATCCAACTTCAGCTCAGGTCATGATCTCACGGTTTCTGGGTTCAAGCCCCGCATTGGGTTCTGTGCTAGCAGCAGCTCAGAGCCTGGAGCCTGTTTCAAATTCTGTGTCTCCCTCTCTTTCTGCCTCTCCTCCGCTCATGTTCTCTCTCTCTGTCTCAAAAATAAACTATAAAATTTTTTTTAAAAAGAATTACTAGGTAACAATACACATTTTAACCTCTTATTAATAAAACTTGCAAACTTACATAACTGTATTTTCTCATTAATAAACCTAATATACTACAGGATCCCCATGTACTTGTAAGAATTGTAGAACTCTTAGCACATGATGCCTCCATCAAAACCTGTTCACTATCACAACCAAACTCTAGCAAGGCTTCTCTGTAAGGCCATGTCTCTGGCATGACCCAAGCCCCCTACTAACATGCCTGCCTAAGAAAGCTCAAGACTGTCAAGGCAGTTTATTGTTTCTTGTAGCCAAAACCTGAAGATAAGCTTCTGACCTTCCTTCCTTATAGCATTTACTAAAAAGGGCTTACAACTGTGAATCTCTGTTCCATTCCTCTAGTATGTGTATTCATCTCCTATAACTCAAGAGTGCCTTTCTTAAGGTTCTGTAGGGCCTTCCTTTGAAAGTTAATCATCAGGAAGGGCAAGGCCTCTGTCTTCCTGTCTCTGTGGGAGGACAGATCTTAACTTTGATGATTTCCCACAAGCACACACAGCTGGCCTCATACACATTCACACTGACTCTTTGTAATTTTTTACTTGGGTTCCTCTCGTCCTCTATCTCTATTCCCTCATTTGCCTTTAAAACACTAGTTGCCCCAGCATAAATTGTAATAGAGTTCAGCTTTTCCCCCTAATATCAGTAGTTACTGAATAAAATTGGTTTTCATCACATTATTTTTTTAAAAAAATTTTTAATGTTTATTTTACTTTTGTGAGAGACAGAGCATGAGCAGGGGAGGGGCAGAGAGAGAGGGAGACACAGAATCAGAATCAGTCTCCAGACTCTGAGCTGTCAGCACAGAGCCCGATGCGGGGCTCAAACTCATGAACCAAGAGATCATTATCTGAGCCAAAGTCAGGATGCTCAACCGACTGAGCCACCCAGTGGCCCTAGTTTTCAACACTTTACTGTCTGGTTTTGTTTATCTTTGACACCTGTTACCAAACTTTAGTAGTTATCAACATGCTGACTATTTTACTTCTATTTTTACCCCCTCTTGCCCCACACTAAAACATGGAGTATTCTAAAGCAAATCCTAGACATTATATACTTTACCCAAAATATTTTAGTATATATCTCTAATAAATAAGATTTTTTAAAAAACATACAATCTCAATGACCCACATTCACATATGGGTGATTATTTTAAAATTTGAATCAGAATTCAAACAAGTCCCACACATTGTATTTGATTCAGATGTCTTTTTGTCTCTAATCTTGTAACAGTGCTCCCTCCCTCTTCATTTTATGACATTTGTTGCAGTTGAATAAACTGTGTCATTTGTCCTGTAACATTTCCCACATTCTAGAATTTGATGCTTTCCTTGTGGTGGTGTTGAAAACATTTGTTTCCAATTTTCCTGTATGTTACTACTTTGATCAACATCCTCATACATGAATCCTTGACAAAATTCCTGATTATTACCTTAGGGTACATTCCTTAAGAATTACTAGGTAACAGGGGGAGCCTGGGTGGCTCAGTCGGTTAAGCATCAACTTCAGCTCAGGTCATGATTTGTGAGTTTGAGCTCTGCATCTGGCTCTGTGCTGACAGCTTAAAGCCTGGAGCCTGCATCAGATTCTGTGTCTCCTTCTCGCTCTGCCCCTCCCTGGCTAAAGCTCTCTCTCAAAAGTAAAATAAACATTAAAAAAATAAAAAATAAATAAATGAATAAATCACACTGATTATTCCTTTTGATATTCAAATTGTACCATTTTTTAGCCAGTGGGAGCTCTTTCAAGTCTTTCTAACACAGTTGGTAGTCTTTGATAACTTTCTTGCTTTCTGTCACAAGATGCTCCAGTCTGGAGTCAGCAGTCATTTCTCCAAAGGTCTATGGTTGCACTTAATGAGCAATAACATTTAGAGATCACGAGATCACAATCATGGTGCTAGGAGGTACATATATTTTAACCAATACAGGCCAACCATATTGATTCTCAAAAAGGCCAGATCAATTTATACTGTATGAGTGATCAATTGATTATTTTAAAAATTTTACCCAATTTGAGAAATGAAAAACAATACTCTATTACCTCCTTTAATGTTTTCTCTAGTAACAGAGAGTTTGAACATAATTTCATGTTTACTCGCTCTTCCCTTTGATTAACTGTATGCTTTGTCCAATTTCCCATTTTGTTTATTCATTCATTCACTCATTCATTCATTCATTCTTCCATCAGATTTTTTGAGTGCCTGCTAGGCACTAGGTGCTACAGAAGTAATGAGAGCTCTGTGATCTCAAGGAGTTTACATTCTAGGTAAAAAAGTATCTATAACAAAGTATAAATAATGTAATGAATAAATTCATGATATATAATGTCATAGGAACACATCTAATCTTTATCATTACTATGATTATTTTTTAGGATTCTATTTTTTAATTAATTTTTCCATGAATCGGGAGTCCAATTTCATCTGGACTTTATTCTGATGTGCCATGAAGAAGATCTAACTTAAATTTTCCAAATAATATCCAATTGTTCCAGAGTCATTTACTGAATAACAAGTCTTTCTTCTGCTGGGTGACTTTTTTAAGTCTAGTACTAACTTAACCGTATCCTACATTCTTACAAATACACAAAAAACGTTCACTTATTTCCTAGGCTTATTTGGTCTCTTGATGCAACTGTTCTTAAACCAATGTGTTTTTTTCTACAGGTTGATGGAACATTTTGAGATTTATCAGGGCAAGTCCTGCCTATTTTTCTTTTTAAACATGTTCTAGATGTTTTCTGAGTTTTTGCCTTCTGACATCAAATTTGTAATAATTGCCAAGTTAAAGAAATGAAAGTATAGGTTTTCGTATTTTTATTTTATGTGACTGGTATTAAATCCTCTTTATAGCTTAATAATTTTACATTTGAATCTTAAATTTTCTAAGTAGACAGATCTACAAATAATTTTACTGTGTACATTTCAAGAGTTCTATTTTCTTTGATATTCTATTGTACTGTCTAGAATTTCTAGGAAAATACTGAACAATTATGATAGCAGGCATTCCAGTCTTAATCTTAAAGAAAATATATCTATAGAGTTTCATCAATATATAGGACATGGATGTTGGTCTGAGGAATATATTCTCTATAATACTAAAGAACATTCTTCTAGAATTGAATTTTTAAGTTGTTTGGCATCCATTAAGGTAAGTTTTTCTTCCTGTGTTCTACTTTGGTAAAGTCATAGATTTTCTACTGGTAAATCATTCTTCTTTGACTAGTATACATTCTACTTGGTCATTTCACTCTTTTAATATTTCTCTGGATTAAAACAAAAATTTTAGTTAAAATCCCTATATCCTTAATGGTGATAATTAAAGTTTTTAGGACCACGAAAACTTTTCACAATCTAACAAAAGCTATGGACTCTATCCCTAGAAATACAGTATTAACAAAATATTTTGCATATTATTTAGGGACTCCACAGCCCTGAATTTAACAATTCATATTTATTACACTTACCTTCATATTTAGACAGTTTCCATATCACTGCCATATCTTAAACACTATGTCCTCCACAATCCTAATTTCTACATTCAGATTTATCTTTTGGTCAGCAAGAGGATATATTAGGAAGTTTTCCAGAAGGACATATGGATGGCACATTTTCTGAGCATTTGCAGAGGTTAAATCTGGGGCTAGTCTGGTTTTTGTTTTGTTTTTGTCTCAGTATTTCTAACACTTTAATAGACACTAAAATGTTTCCTTTTTTTTAATGTTTTAACATTTTCTTTTAAAATGTTTTTATTTTATTTTTGAGAGAGACAGAGAGAACGAATGAGGGAGGGGTAAAGAGAGAGGGAGACACAGAATCTGAAGCTGAGAGCTCAGAGCCTGATGCAAGGCTTGAACTCACAAACCACAAGATCATGACCAGAGCCAAAGTTAGACATTTAACTGACTGAGCCACCTAGGCACCCCTAAAATTTCTTTTTAACCAGTATTTATCTATTAGTAATTTTCATTACTGTGGTACTTGGTGAAGACTTTTACCTCCAGACTGACTATCTACCTACCTATCTATTTAGAGGGCACATGAGTGGGGGAAGACGGGCAAAGAGGAGAGAGAATCTTGAACAATGCTCAGTACAGAGTCGGACACAGGGCTTGATCCCATGACTCCAGGATCATGACCTGAGCTGAAATCAAGAGTGGGATGCTCAATGATAGAGTCATTCAGGCACCTCCAGACTTGATATTTTCTTATATTCGAAGTTATCTTCTTTATTATAGTTTCTGCTTCACTTATTCTAGCTTCTGGTGGTTTTGTGTGTTTTAGGTCAGAATAACATATGGTAGATTCTTCCACAAGTAATGCTTTTATAGTACAGGTTAACATTAATTTTAATATATGAAAATATTATTTTTTATTTTTATAAATACGGAATTTATAAATGGAAAAGATATGTATTTTTATTTTCTAGTTACCAGAGAAATTTTGAATCCTGGTTTAAATATGATTTCCTTCACTATGAGTAGCAGCATGTTGACCCTAATCCTACCATTTTTGCTTGAAATTCTTAGATTTTTCTAAATGACATTATAACATATGGATGATCCTGAAAATATTTCTATAGCATTCACTGAAGTTGGAGATGTTGGTTTTCTGTTAGTAGTTTCTTTTTTTCTTTTAAATTTTGGAGACAGAGAGAGTGTGGGCAGGGGAAAGGAGCAGAGGGAGAGAGACACAGAATCTTAAGCAGGCTTGATGTTCAGTGTGGAGCAGCGAGCAGGGCTTGATTCCATGACCCTGTGATTATGACCTGAACCAAAATCAAGAGTCAGATGCTCAACCAACTGAACAACCCAAGCGGCCCTAAGAACTTCTTTCTTAGAATAATAATTACTCATCATTTTATTTTCTCACCTATTCGCTCTTTTATTCCATATTTTGGATAATCTTATAGATCCCAGATTACATCTTTAATCTCTTTAATAGGTGAATTTCACAATGAATACTTTCTTAAAAGAAAGACAAGGATAAAACTGATCATTGCACTACTACTTATAAATAGGAAATACAGTACTTGAAGCAATCTAATTACCCATCCATAAAGGAATGGATAAATAAAATGTGGTGTTTTCACATTCTGAAAAACCAGAATTAAAGGGAATGAAAGAGTCTGTACACAACAAAATGACTAGATCTCAAAATTATTCTGTATATAATAAAACTATATACTGTTTGTGGCTATATAAGTATTAAAAAATTAACTAGAGAAGTAACTGATAACGACGTTATATATTTATATATGTAAATATACACACATACACGTGTGTGTACGTGTGTGTGTGTACACACATACACTTTTTTTTAAAGAGACTGGGAGCAAATACAGTGAAGTGTTAATAGCTGTTAATTCTAGATTGTTTTTGGGTTTTGCAATGTTCCTTTACATATTTTTAATCTTTTACATTTCTTGAAAAGACAGTAAAAAAATACTAGATGAGAATGTAACTAAAAGATTAAGACAAATCCAATGAAGAAAAGTAAGGAAAGGTTTTATTTCTCGTTAAATAATTTCAATCTCTTTTAGTATTTCTGAATAATATTGGGGGCACATTCCAGAGTAAGTAACATATACTATACTGCAAATTTTGCCCTATTCTTCTTTTTAACTTGTATGTTCTTCAGCCTAGTCCACTTTATTTTTTTTTTATTATTTATTTTTAATATTTTTATTTATTTCTAGGAGAGAGAGAAACAGCATGAACAGGGGAGGGTCAGAGAGAGAGGGAGACACAGACTCTGAAACAGGCTCCAGGCTCCGAGCTGGCAGTCAGCACAGAGCCCCACGCGGGGCTCCAGCCCACGAACCGCGAGATCATGACCTAAGCGAAAGTCGGACGCTTAACCGACTAAGCCACCCAGGCGCCCCATAGTCCACTTTAGTAACTGTTTTTATTCATTTATTTATTTTGATATCCAGTATTATCTGTTTTTTAAAGTCTGTGTCTGAAATTGCTTTTCTCTTATTAGTAAGTGCCATGTTCCTTCCTACCACTTTTTCTTATAAAGCATTATAGTATACCCCAAACTCTGAACACTTCTATTTATTTGTCTGCCTGAGAAATAACCTCCTCTTTTTGTTTTGTTTCATTCAGTGTTCACTATAGTAAATTCTCTTAGGCTCTCACAATTTTGTTCTTTGTTATGATACTGGTTATCACTTTTAAGTGATTTCATTTATATACCTACAGGGTTGTATAACCAGTAAGCCAAATGTTTCATTTTCCTTTTCAACTTGCCTTAACCAAATAATTATGTTTCAGGCTGGCTTGTGGCATTCTTTTCTCCAAATGTTATCATTTGATTTCCTCTATTTCAACTATGATCTTTTGTTCCTATTTTGCTTTTTTTTGGAGAAAGGGAAATAAGAAATACTAATTTGTTGTCTCAAGAGGTTCTTCTGTCAATATGAAAAGATTAACTCAGGGTATATGTGAAAGATAAAGTATCTGGGTTATCCTTAGTTCTTAAATAATAACTAATATTGTACCATAGTTTACAGTTATTATGTACGTTTATATAATCTCATGTGACAATAAGTACAGCTCCAAGTGAGTCATTATTGGAACAATACACAATTAGAATTACTTAGGACTAAAATTTGTAATAGTAAGCATGCTGGTAAAACTGGGAATTTGGAATTTAGAATTTCAAAAGTTAGCCAACTTGGCTCAAAAGTACTCTTCTGGTGAGTAAAGTAACAAAAATTAAGAGGTGCAAGGCTTGATACATTAGGCAATTAAGAAAGAGAGAAGTACCTTTTATACTGAAGCAGAGTTAGAAAATAAGAAGCAAAAAGACATGGAAATGAAATGCACGAAATGAACCTCAGAAAAGATTCTCTTCTTACCTGTGTCTCCTTTCATAAAGTAAGTGAAAGAAAATCAACTTCCTACAAGTTTCAGAAGTAACCTAATTTCAATCCCATTTCATGGGGAGAATGGTTAACTTTCTTTCTTATACATATGAAGATACAGTACTAGAAAAACTAAAAAAAACCAAAAACAAACAAAAAATCCTATGCACAGCATTGTAAACCTAGTTACCGACCCCCCCAAAATATAAAAATGCTGGAGATAAATGAAGGATAAGGAGGTAGTATGATATTGTCTGCAACTGTTTGCTAGTTTCCAGATAGGGCTTCTCAGTTTGGATGTGGCTTGAGAATTGTTTTGTTATTAGACACTTGAACTACTAGTCTTCAAAGACTTGTCAACAAACTTCCTAGCTTTTGGCAAGTCTNTTAGTCTTATCTTAAAGACTGCTTATACTGCTTAAACTTATCTTAAAGACTGCTCACTCCCTTCTTTGGTCATCCTCTTCTGAAAGGTAGACATTTTAAATTTAAGTGTACTCAAAGCTGTTGGGTCACATATTCACTGGGCTATTTATAGTTTCTCTCAAGTTAGATCAGTACAGGGGAGCTTGGGTGGCTCAGCTGGTTAAGTGTTTGACTTCAGCTCAGGTCCTGATTTCACAGTTTGTGGTTTGAGCTCTGTACTGACAGCTCAGAACATGAAGCCTGTTTTGGATTCTGTGTCTCCCTCTCTCTGCCCTTCCCCCACTTGTGCACTATCTCTGTCTCTCTCTCTCTCAAAAATAAACAAACATTAAAAAGAATTTAAGGGGCGCCTGCGTGGCTCAGTAGGGTAAGTGTCCAACTTCAGCTCAGGTCATGATCTCACGGTTTGTGGGTTCGAGCCCTGCATTGGGTTCTGTGCTGACAGCTCAGAGTCTGGAGCCTGTTTCAGATTCTGTGTCTCCCTGTCTCTCTGTCCCTCCCCACTCGTGCTCTATCTCTGTCTCAAAAGTAAATAATAAAAAAAATTAAAAATTAAAAAATTAAAAAGAATTAAAAAAAGAAGAATTTAGAATAGTACAAAAACAATATACCATGAGATGACACTACCAATAGCAAATCATATAATGCTTAGCTAGGGCAGCAGTGTTAGACTATGTGGGAACAGAAAAACCAATCGATAACAGATGGAAAGAAGCAGAGCTAAAAAATGCTGACCCTGACCTCAGGTACTGAGTCTCCAGTTCCGATTCTAGCTCCTGTATAGCCTGCTGTGTTACATTTTCTGTTCTTAAACACCTTATTTTATTTATGAGTATGTATGTTTAGGTTAGGGGTGTGTGTGTGAGTGTATGAACTCATTTAAAAAAAAAAAAACCCTCTTTTGGGTGTCTTTATGCATGTCATATGAAAATGCAAATGGATTAAATTCACATTTTTTTTTTTTACAGTAGGCTTCACACCCAGCTCAGAGCCCAACGCAGGGCTCAAACTCATGACTATGAGACCAAGACATGAGCTGAGATCAAGAGTCAGATAATTACCTGACTGAGCCACCCGTGCACCCCACACATCCCTGTCTTTTCACAGTGGGGCAAGCCTACTTCCACCATTTATAATAGCCAAAGCTGCATGTCTGATATATCTCTAATAAATCCCACCACCTAATCTGCCTTCAGTAGGTATGTGTTTCTGACAAACCAAAATACTCCACTAAGAAAAAAAAGGCAGGTTTCCTAACATCACAAAAGTAGAATCTTTGAATTATCATCGGAACAAAACTGCTTTTTATAATAGCTACGTCATAGCTCACTTCAATTCAATTCTAGAATAAAATACAAAAGGTCAGTTTTTTATCAGACCTAATACTTTCACTATGGTTTTGCCAATGACAAATTGTATGACCTTGAGCAATTCAGCTGGGATTGAGAATCCTTAGCTTAAGTTATTCCCCACTTAGTTTGCCAGTCTGCCTATGTAACTAATGGCTTGCTAGAGGTTTAATTACTGAACACAAAACAAGAAATAAACTCATGATTTACAGAGAAATGCAAAAGGAATTATTTAAAAATAATTCTGATCAAGAGTGAAACATGGCCTTGAAATTCTTAATGGTAAAGGAAGAAAACCTTGAGTCTAATCAGAAATGTCCCTTCCTTTGAGATCTCAGAACATTCAACTTAAAGTTAGGAATGGGGGCACCTGGGTGGCTAAGTCAGTTAAATGTTTGACTTAGGCTCAGATCATGATCTCATGAGCGTCATCTCTCAGCTGTCAGCACAGAGCTTGCTTCATATCCTGTCTCCCTCTCTCTCTCTCTCTGGGCCTCCCCCACCACCAAAAAAATTAACAAACATTAAAAAAAAATTAGATATGATCTAATGGACAAAACATCAGAGTGGGAATACAGCACAAGAAGAACTGCAGGTTCTAGGGAAATGAAGTTCTGATTAGGCAATCACAAATAATCCTAATGTGATGAGAAAGCAGTTAGAAAAACTTATTTCATTTCTTTGAGAAGCTCAGATTTTTTAAAAAATATGTACAAAAAAAAAAAGAAGACTGATTATGATACAAAATCTTGATGTGAACCTATAAGAAAAATGTCACAAAGGCTGAAGCCTACTAAGACTTGGTGCTCCCCCAAATGCTAGTAAAACAGCCAACAAAACATTTAAAGCTCTGTTTGGAACAAGTAGACAATCTGTTAGGGGAAAGATAGCATAAGGCTGATAACAGAAAGAAGAGCTCCAAACCAATTCTGCCTTCATCTTTTCCATCCATTAAGTACTGCTCTCAAGTTGGAAAGACCAGACAAAATTAAAAGAAAAAAATTAATGTCTGTTAAAGTTTAAAAAGAGTCCTAGAAAGCTAGTTTATTTAAATATATTTAAAAATCTAGGCTCAAACAAATCACATTTCAAGGTCTTCAAGAAAACTTCAAATGAAAAAAGAGTGAAAAAGGAGAAAATGCTTCCCTAATTTTTAAAAATTGGCCAACAGGAAACATTCCAGAAACCAAAGTATGATTAGCTTGATATTGATCTCTAAACAATTTCTAGAAGAGAGAATCAAGCATGTGGCTTTTAAGTACTTAGAATTTAAAAAGCCAATATGGACTAGGTAAGAGCACAATTAATCTAATTTTCCTTTTTGACAAGGTTTGATAATGTGTGATAATAATATAGAACACTATTGCTGTGAATCATGATTTCCTGCAAAACCCTTCTGAGTAAGATAGACAAATGTAGGTGGGATAGTGGTAGAGGTTAAGTAAATTCACAGTTGGTCAAAAACTTCTTTCTGAAGAACAATGAAAGAGCAATGAGCCAGCAAGGTTTTTACCTTTGGTCCTTACTCAATATTGTTTTCAGTGACTATAATCAAGACTAGAAAGCTCAAGGAGAAAAGCAAGAAGGGAAAGAAAATAGAAAAGGAGATTCAAAATTCAAAAGGATTCTGATAAGCTACAATCATGAATTTAAAACCAAAAAGAAATGCTTAAGAATAAATTAACTCCTGGGGCTCCTGGGTGGCTCAGTGGTTAAACATCTGATTCTTGATTTTGCCTCAGGTCATGATCTTACTGTTTTGTGAATTAGAGGCCCTCAAGGGACTTTGCACTGGCCTCGAGGAGCCTACTTAGGATTCTCCCTCGCTCTCTGCCCTTGCCCCCACTTGCACTTGCTCATGCTCTCTCTCAAAATAAACTTTAAAAAAATAAAAATAAAATAAACTCCTATATTCATGTTTGAAATAAAATTTTAATGAAATAAAATAAATAGAAAATGAAAATTGGTGGTAATTTATATGAAAAAGCATCTTGTACTTTAGTGATATAAAGTAATCGCACTTGTTTTAGAAGGTAATGAAATTTTATGTTGTAGATCAGAAGACTAGAATTTCTAGCTTTCTCTGAGAGTATTTTAAAATAAACATCAGGGGCGCCTGGGTGGCTCAGTTGGTTAAGCATCTGACTTAGGTTCAGGTCATGATCTCACAGTTCGTGGATTCGAGCCCTGCGTCGGGCTCTGTGCTGACAGCTAGCTCAGAGCCTAGAGCCTGCTGCTGATTCTGTGTCTCCCTCTCAGTCTGGCCCTCCCCTGCTCACGCTGCCTCTCTCTCTCTCAGAAATAAATAAAACATTAAAAAATTTTTTAAATAAAAAGATAAATAAGAATCAAACTTCAATGACATCTCTAATAATGCAAATCATATGCAAAATAGTGTCAATCTGTAACACTCATAAGCCCTAAAAAAGCAAAAAGAATTCTATGGGAGCCTGGGTGGCTCAGCTGGTTAAGTGTGTGACTTTGGCTCAGGTCAGGATCTCATGGTTTGTGAGAGGAAGCCCTGTATCAGGCTCTGTGCTGGCAGCCCAGCCTGTTTGGGATTCTCTCTCCCTCACTCCTCCTCTCCTGTTCATGCTCTGTCTTTCTCTTTCAAAATAAATAAGCATAAAAAAACCCAATTCTACACTGACAAGATTTTTTGGTCAATTTAATATGTAGCTGAAAGGACAAACAAAATAAGGTATAATTAACTTAAGAACTTTCTTTATAAAGACACTTTTGTTTTTGAAATTCTGTTCCCTGGTGTAGCACAAAGTACTTTCAGGAATTTCCTTTAAACTACTTGAACGTTTTAGTATAGGTATTATCTACTAAAAATAAAGACTGTGTCAGAGTGTCAGATTTCCTTTCTTACGATTCTACCTTATGCTAAGGAATCTTTACTGAAATAGTAAAAGGAGAAAGAAAAGGTCAGAAAAATTTAGCCTATTTTCATAAGTAATTCAGAGCTATTTAAGTGTTTGAAAAGCTGAACTGGTACTGAAAGAAATAATGTTTCGGGCACCTGCATGGCTCAGCTGGTTGGCTGAGCATCTGACTCTTGATTTCAACTCAGCTCATTATTTCATGGTTCGTGTCTCTCTCTCTTTCTCAAAATAAACTTTAAAAAAGAAGAAAGAAATACTATTTACCCTCCACTTCAAAAGAAATAATACAGGACTGCTGGTTCAGTCAGTAGAGCATGCGACTCTTGATCTCAGGGTTGAAGTTTGAGCCCCACATTGGGTGTAGAGATTACTTAAAAATAAAATTTTATTGAAAAAATAAAAGAAATAATCCAGGAAAATAATTTTTTAGTTAAAAAATGCCAACTTGGTAGATTTTAGTATATTAATAATATACACAAAAGACTTTTTTTTTTTTTTTAAGTAGGCTTCATGCCTAACACAGGGCTTGGACTCTTGATGCTGAGATCAAGACCAGAACTGAGATCAAGAGTGTGATGCTCAACCAACTGAGCCACCCACATGCCGCTATACCCAAGGACATCTTAAGCTAAATTTTATTCAAAGACTTGATTACCTAGGGATATTAACAAATAAATGACTTGCTAAGGGACTCACGAAACTTCATCCTACATAAAATACTAAAATTTACAACTTTTCAAGTTGATGGGAAAATTTTTTTTTTATATAGTCTATCTAGTTTTATGTCAAATCATTAGAAAAAGTAATTCTCTTTTTGGAAATGAAAGCATTAACAACATAAATAAATATAACCTATATACATACAGAAATGTACAGTCTTCTGGAAAAGAGTCTTCATATGATGTAGAAGGCAATGAACCTGATTTGTTTTCCTGTTCATTCTGGATCACAGATGTATGATCTACACGAAAAAATACAAACATGAGTAATAAGTATATAAAGTTAAAAATCATTTACTCTAATATCTAAATAATATCTTTATTGATTAGAGATGCATGGAGCGCTTAAATCTGCAAACATATTACGATTTCAAGATTAAATTAAAAAATTAGGTGTCAAGGGGCGCCTGGGTGGCCTAGTCGGTTAAGCGTCCGACTTTCGCTTAGGTCATGATCTCACGGTTCGTGGGTTCGAGCCCCGCGTCGGGCTCTGTGCTGACTGCCAGCTCAGAGCCTGGAGCCTGTTTCAGAGTCTGTGTCTCCCTCTCTCTCTGACCCTCCCCTGCTCACGCTGTCTCTCTCTCTCTCTCTCCTAGAAATAAAACATTAAAAAAAAAAAAATTAGGTGTCAGTATTTTCAAAAACATTGAGGAAATAAGATATGATCAAGTAAAAGACTTAGGGTAGAAGAGTCTTCTACTCGAGAAAATCTAGTTTGCTCTGAACTTTATTTGAATTTTAATCAACCTTTAAGGTAAACATCGAGTATCCTTATTTCTGCATTTTATAGAAAAATAACATAGATTTTACTATAAAAGGTCACAAAATGGAAAACTTATGTATCTTTTGCTTTCTCATTGTTCCACTGCTATCTGTATTTTTGGAGGGTGGGATATTTGGGTACCTCTTTTTGTACTTCCATTTGTCTTTTCATATTACTTAGTCTTTCCTATATCTGCACTTAATTTCGTTTTCTTAATTAAAAATTTTTTAATTAAAATGTTAAAGGTTTTTAATGTTTTTTTAAATGTTTATTCATTTTTTGTTGACAAAAACTGAGAACTGATGGATGTAGGGGGGAGGGGGGATGGGCATGGAGGAGGGCACTCATGGGGATGAGCACTGGGTGTTATGTGGAAACTAATTTGCCAAATAAACTATTTGTAAAAAAAAAATGTTTATTCATTTTTGAGAAAGAGTGTGAGTGGGGGAGGGGCAAAGAGAGAGAGAGAGACAGACAGACAGACAGAATCCAAAGCAGGTTCCAGGCTCAGAGCTGTCAACACAGAGCCCAACACAGGGCTCAAGCCCAGGAACTGTGAGATCATGACCAAAGCTTGATGTTTAACCAACTGAGCCACCCAGGCACCCCTGCATTTAACTTAATCCTGTATCTTGTCTTTTTTCTATTTCACCTATTTTTATTCTCCAACATGACTATATAACAGAAGTAAGCTGTGTATTTAATAAAAAAAAGTTATGGATTCCCTGTTCTTATTTTGAAAAATGCATATATAGAATATTCTATGTTTGGTTTAAGGATTTTTTTAAATGTGTTTTCTTCCTATGCACTGAGGGCCTTTAAGAAAAAAGTGATTCTCATCTTGCCTCAGGTTATTAACTTACATTGGTCCTTTAGTGCAGATCTTTTTTTTTTTTTTTTAATGTTTTATTTATTTCTAGGAGAGAGAGAGACAGCGTGAGCAGGGGAGGGTCAGAGAGAGAGGGAGTCACAGACTGAAGCAGGCTCCAGGCTCTGAGCTGGCAGTCAGCACAGAGCCCGACGCGGGGCTCGAACCCACGAACCGCGAGATCATGACCTAAGCAAAAGTCGGACGCTTAACCAACTAAGCCACCCAGGCGCCCCTAGTGCAGATCAATCTTATTAAGAAGAAAGTTTGGGGTACCTGGATGGCTCATGTGGTTAAGTGTCCAACTCTTGGGTTTCGGTTCAGGTCATGAACTCATAGTTCATGGATTCAAGTCCCTCCCTGGGCTCTATGCTGGCAGCAGGGAGCCTCCTTGGGATTTTCTCTCTCTTCTCTCTCTCCCTGCCTCTTCCCTGCTCATCCTCTCTCTCTCTCAAAATAAATAAACATTAAAAAAAAAAGGAAAATAGTTTAAGTAAACAAAAGGATAGTTTCAGTTATAACATGAAGCCACTACTTGGCTATCTGGAAAACAATCATCTCTCTTTAATTATCAAGATAAAGAAAGGTTTAAAATCTCATAGTTGAAAAGAGCTATACTACTTGATTAAAAATTAAGTTTTTACAAATTTAGAATTTCTCATTTTTCCCAACTAATTTCTTTTCATGAGTCATATAAGTCCATACTAACAAATATGAATACAATAAATGTATATAAACATAATTAAAAATAAGACTTACTGAAAACCATGGAGATTTTATTTAAGTTTATTTATTTAAGAGAGAGAGAGAGAGAAGTCCAGCAGGGAGGGGCAGAGAGAGATGGGGACAGAGGAGGATCTGATGCAGGTTCTCTGCACTAACATGGGGATCCAACCCCATGGTCATGAGACCATGACCCTGAGTCAGAGTCGGACACTAACTGACTAAGCCACCCAGGAGCCCTCAAAGCATGGAGATTTTAACATTAATCATTAGATAAGGGAGGAAAGGGGAAATAATAACTTCTCTCAAGAAAACAGTATCTAATCCTTTTTGCTTGGGGATATAGCACATCTTTACAGTTATACATAAGCAAAGAAAATAAAAGTAATCAGTGGTTTGGGCAGACCAAGCTGGATATGGGATAGCTTGTTTTGACCTTACCATGATGTCCTTTCGTTTTTCCCAGTCTCAGTATTTTTTAAAAAATAAATACTAATATGAAACTTTATTACTAGGAAGTTTTTAATCTTTGTTTTCCCAACAATGTCAATTACATAACTCCCCAATTCCTTACTTACAAATATTGCTCTTCTACTGGCAAAGATATAACTTTACTTTGATAAATTCATTACATTTCAGAGGAACTATATAAAAATACAAAATTATAATATTCAATATTTCTATTGATGAAATCATTGCCAAAAAAACCCAAAACCCAATTTACTTTGTTAGTGAGAAATAAAATTGTTTCAGAATTAGTTCCTCTTACTACCTCCTACATTTATTATTTTTAATTTTTTAAAAATGTTTGTTTATTTATTTCTGTTAGAGAGAGATAATGTGAGCAGGGGAGGGTCACAGAGAGAGGGAAATACAGAATCTGAAGCAGGCTCCAGGCTCTGAGCCAGCTGTCAGCACAGAGCCTGACATGGGGCTCGAACCCATGAACCATGAAATCATGACCTGAGCTGAAGCTGGATGCTCAACCGACTGAGCCACCTAAGCACCCCAGCACCTTCTACATTTAAAAGCCTCTCTCTTGCAAAACTGGTGTGATCTCCTAAGTATATTGATTCCAAGTGCTATTGAAACATACTGAGGAAGGCTGTTTTCTTAAAGAGTCTACTCTTCTCAAACTATACATCAGCTACTAAAATTGAGAATACTTTTGAATAACAAAAAGGTTTATTTAAAAAACACTCCTGATGCCAGGCAACATTTTCAGAGATTTAAATCCTTAAGGCTCTGAATTATGAAAGTTAAAATTCTTATTTGTTAATAATATTTAGAGCGTTAATTAAAATCCAGTAAAATACCACCTCAACATTTAGGAAATTAGAGATAAACTAATATTTATAGGAGAGTGATTCTGATAAAATAGCTTTTTAATATTTCTTCTCCTAGTTCTGGTACATTATTTTTGATCAATTCCTTCTAAAATTAATTTGTTTAGAGTTTGCAAGATTAATGGTCTGATAATCTAGAAATAAAAAAAATTGTTTACACTAACTTATATATGCCAGGATATACCTTTCTAGTATTGTTTTTCACACAAAGTGGGTTTACAGTAGTTTGGAGCCTTAGAATTTTCTGAAGAAAAGATACATTTGTTCATTTCTTCTAAAAGGCTTAGAAGAGTGTGCATTTCCTCTCTCTGGATGGGTAGGACTTTTTATTTAATAGGAAAACTGATTTATATTATTTACCAGTATAGACCTTACATTTTATTTTAAATTATTTTTAGGTAATCTGACATAATCTGAACTCAATTAAACCTGCATCAAGTCAAGAAAATAACAAAATACTCAAGATTGGGATTAGAAATGCACATACCCTTTATCAATGTTGAATTGTTACTTATGGCTGCTTCATTCACTAGAATCATTGCTTGGATGTATTCTGTTAAGGAAACGAAAAAAGCATGAAAACCAGCAGCAGCATCACTTTCATTCATGGTGCCGGCTACTGTGCTAAATAATTTATATGCTTTATCTTAATCTTCATTAACTCCTCTGAGAGGTTCTTATGATTACCTGCATTAGAAACAGAAATTAAGGTTTAGGAGTTAAACTATTTATTCCAGGTCATTTAGCTAGGAGTTAGTAGAACTGGATTCAAAACTAAATACATCTGACTCATGAAGGAATGTTAAAATGAAAAACAGCACTATTGTTTGGACAAGCAAACAAAAGATTAACGTCATAAAAACATCCACAAAGTAGTAAGAAGGGTCCAAATGAAAATTTGCTTGAAAATCTTACGTCCTGAAGGAAAGAAGTAAATTTCTACCTAAAAGTCTTCTGTTCTACAACCAACCAGGGTTGAAAACAAAGAAACAGAAAAAATAAAAATAGGCTGATAGAACTGACTGTTGAAACAGAAGGCAAGTTCTGCTTTCAGAAGATAAGTAGTGCGAGTTCTGTTCAAAATAGGCAAAATATAGTTACATGTACTTTCATATTTTTAAAAACCACTAGGTGTCTCTGAGTAATGGGGTGGTGGATAATTTTTGTTATTTTTCTATAGGTACTAAATGTTGTACAATGAACAGATATTACTTTTGCAATACCCACCACCCCTCAAAAAGAGAT
Source organism: Crocuta crocuta (assembly GCF_008692635.1). Lineage (NCBI taxonomy): Eukaryota > Metazoa > Chordata > Mammalia > Carnivora > Hyaenidae > Crocuta > Crocuta crocuta. Next base: position 11,201,140 of record NW_027527955.1, read on the forward strand.
ACGAAGAGAAAGAAAAGATAAAATGTGGGGGAAACAAAGTAGCATGACAGAAACAGATAAATTCAGCAGCTATTATTCAAAGTAATCCTCTTCACTCATATGCCATGTCTATGGCATATGGTAAAATCACATTTTTGTCAAAGAAGAGTACAAACACACACAAAGGAAACAGAACCGATGATAGGCTCTTAAGTAACAAAAGAAACATAGTGGAAATAGCACTGTATTATATTGCCAGTGGGTAATATTTAACATTAAATATATTAAAAGATTTTTGTGGTTCATACCTTTATTTGTGGCAGACCCATCTTTAATCTTTTGTTTCAGTGACTGTAACACATTTTGTACCTGTTCAAAGATAAAGTCCACTTTTCCATCATCTAGCTCCATCCAGAAAGTTTTTGCATCACCTATAATAAAAGTGAATAGCTTAAGAGCTCAATAAAAATATACTGTAATTTCCCCAAAGCACATGTTATAGAGAATCCACGTGGTGGATAACATCAAGATTTAATTGGTCTATCTTTTTCCTTGAGGAAAATGATTTTGATCATTGTTTCTTTATAAAGAATAGCAAAGAATATGACCTAAATATCTTACTCATTTCTGCTAACATAAAAATATGTTGAAAACTTTAGTGTACTATTTCTGGTGTCTCTGGAAAACAGAAGGAATGGTTTCATTCTAGGCTGGTAGTAATGTATGTATAGACACATAAGCATTTTAAAAGTTTCAGGGATATAACCTCCACTAAGTATGGAAATGGTTTTAGAATGAAACATCTCAAGAATTGCTGAAATAACTAAATGTCCAACAATGTTTTTAAATGTCTCTTATTTTTTTTTTATTTAATTTAAATTTTTTTTTTTNAGCCACCCAGGCGCCCCTCTTATAATTTTTAAATAATTATATGAAGCAAAAATGTTTAAAATTTTTATAGATAGCTATAGAGATGAGCCAATATTTTATATGCCCAGCAAGTGAACACCTTAGTCAAAAACTTCTAGAGAGAGGTGTCTGGCTGGTTCAGTCAGTAGAGCATGCAACTCTAGATCATGGGGTCGTGAATTCAAGCTGCATGTTGGGCGTAGAGTTTACATTAAAAAAATTTCTAGGGCGCCTGGGTGGCTCAGTCGGTTAAGCGTCCGACTTCGGTTCAGGTCACGGTCTCACGGTTCATGGGTTCGAACCCCGTGTCGGGCTCTGTGCTGACAGCTCAGAGCCTGGAGCCTGTTTCAGATTCTGTGTCTCCCTCTCTCTCTCTCAGAAATAAATAAAAAACATTTAAAAAAATTTAAAAAAATTTCCTAGAGGAAATAGTTCTTTGAAAGCTTAAAACAGAAATATGAGAAAGACAAAATAAACTGGCAAAAGCCAAATCTCACACCCACACCATGTTTAAAAGTAACAAAAATACCTAAAATGTTAAAATTTACTTATGTTAAAATTTTAATGTTAAAATATATAAAATGTTCAAAATTAATTAATAGGGCCTTAAACAACACAGGGACATAATAATTATTGCACATTATAAAGGCCACTTGAGAAGCCATTAGGAGGATTAATAAGCAGAGAGCGAGCCTACTAAGTTTACGAAAAATATATTTTCCTTAATAAAAATTAAACCAAGACCTCTAAGTTCAGCAGTGGGGTGAGAACAGTCATAAAGACTTAGGCTTCATAGTCCCAAACCTCCCTGACAAAGTCATTTTAGCCAAAGGGGATCTCTGGGTAACTAGAGATGCTGCCATCAACGCAGTCTCAGAAGGGGTATTGTTTCCCTGTTGACACTTAGGTCTGATGCCTCCAAAACCAAGCCTACTTTTAACTCCCCATAGGACAGCTCAGACAAGGTTTCAAGATTTTAAATAAATGCAATGTGAGAGGGCAAAAAGGATGAAGAAAGATGTATTAGAGGCAGGAGAAGCCATGACATGGAGAGCCTTTCATTCCATGCTAAGCTACTCCATTTTCATATGAAAGACTATGGGAGCCACTTAAAAGGCTTAAGCATCTTATAACGTGATTAGTTTCTTTAGAAAGGTCACTCAAGTGGCAGTGGAAAGAGAGAGGAGTCAAGAATGATTTCTAAGTTTTTGACTTGGGCAACCATATGCATAGTAATGGTATTCATTAAGATAGGGAATAAAGACGGGACAAGTGAGAAATTTAAGTAAGGCAAGTACGGTGGGTATACAGGCTCCAGAGTCAGATCAGGTCCAGTTATACGAATTTTGGCGTAAATGGTACACAAATGCTTGAACAGATGTAATTAAGAAGAATGTGTACAATGAGAAGAGAGTTGTCTATATAAGGCATAAGTATAAGAACAAAGAATCAGGGAGATAGAGAAGGAGCAAACAGGTGGAAGGAAAACCCAGGAGAATAGTATCAGGAGTCAATGGAAGAACAGAAGTGGTGATTAACAATCTGGGCTTTGGAGTTCAGATGCATTTGTGTTTGAATCTGCAGCTCAACCAGTCATTAAGCTGTGACCATAGCTATAAAATGGGAAGAATAATAGCATCTACCTCATGGAGTTGATGTGCAGATGAGCATGTGGCCTTTAGCAAGAAATTACAGTGTGTAATTTAACAGGGGATATAGTCTTAGGTATAAGAAATTAATCTCTAATTGTGGAATTTTAGGTATCATTTAGCTAAGTGGAAAAAGTATTTTGTGAAGGACCTTCCTAGAATCTTTAAAATCATTAAGTTTTTCACTGAAAGATCACCAACAAAAATCACTGCTTTTAGACAAAACTATTTGTGAAAGTGCTTAATTGGTTGTTACTGTTTCTTTTCTTCAGTGAGTTTATACTCCACATTAAGGCTTTATCTTTATCAGAGCTGGACACCTAGGTGGGAAGGATTTTGAAAGATACTTAGAAATAGCTTCCAGTAGCATTATAATCTTCTGGAATCATCTACTACTGTCACCTGGCCTGAGAAAGCCAGCAGCAAGACCACAATTAGGATTTATTAGTCCTAATTGGTCCTAATTAGTCCTTAGTGATGCTGCAAGACCACAATTAGGACTTAGCTGAATTTTTGTTTTTCAGTGACTATCATTTAAAACTGTGTTCAAAATGTCAATGCATGATACCAAATTATTCTGATAGGAAATACTTAAATTATTTGAAAAGTGAACAGGGTAAGTTATTAGTTTTAGAATGGATTAATGAAGTGGACACCGGCAATAGAATTCAAGAAAATAATGCCAATCAGAAAATACTGATACCGGGGCACCTGGGTGGCTCAGTCAGTCAAGCGTCCTACTTTGGCTCAGGTCATGATCTCACGGTTCGTGGGTTCAAGCCCCGCATCGGGCTCTGTGCTGACAGCTAGCTCAGAGCCTGGAGCCTGCCTTTGGATTCTGTGTCTCCCTTTCTCTCTGACCCTCCCGTGCTCATGCTGTCTCTCTCTCTCTCTCTCTCTCAGAAACAAACAAACAAACAAAAATACTGAAACCATCTGCTTGTAGAATAAAAATAATTAAGAAATTCATATTTATTCTGGGTTTTTAATATTGTTCTTTATGGTATCATTATTTCATACTGCTAGTTAATTCTCATTTAAATGGTTCTTCTTCCTCCTGTCTTCCCTCTTGGTCATTTTTGTTTTCTTGCTATGGAAATTTTTAACCACAGTAATATTAAGAAAAAAGGTAACTGATTTATCTGAAAAATGAGAATAACAGACCAGTTAATAACTTTTTTGAAGAGGCTAAATGAATATCACATGGAAAAATAGTTGAATCATTTCATTTCATCTGTATACCATCTATATGTTTACTACAATGTAAACAATTTTGGTTTCTTGCTGTATGTATGTTTGAGGTTATGATCTAAGACTGTAAATTTTTCACTACAAAACATTTACAAGGAACACAGGAACAAATTCTTGAATTGAAAAATCAAATCAGTATACTAATATCACTACTTGCCTCTAGAAACAAAGAATACTATCTTATAACTCTGTCCCAACTTGCTCCCTTACTTAGAGCTACACATGATTACTGCAGGGAAGTAATCATGAAGTGGGAAGTATATTGGCTTTGGAAAGAAGACAGAAATTATAGTTACATCATATGTCTCCCAATCTCCTTTGACATACACGGTCTTTGTAAATAGGCAATACTCAAGAATCACAGCTGGACGAGTTATTTACTAGACAACTGTTTTTGGAGTATTTACCAAGTACACTGAAAAGATATACATATCTTTTATATATATATATATTTTATATATCACATATATATGTATATATAAAAGTATATCCCCTGAGGAGCTTCAGGGCATTGTCTAGCAGATCTTTATGATGTCTCTGAGTCTGTGATTACCAAAGTATGATCTATGAACCCTTGGGGTTCTCAAATCCTTTCAGAGAATATATGCTGTGTCAAATTATTTTAATAGAAATACTAAGACATTATTTGCTCTCTTTTTTCCTCAAATGACTTTAACTGCTGGTACAAAAGCATTGATGAGTAAAAGTCAGTATGTCAGCATGAATCAAGGGGCTGGCACCAACCTACCAGTAAATCTTCTGGCATAGTATCATATATTCCTCATCATCAATTTCACTTAAGAATATCCTTAATAAAACAATATAAATGGTTACCACAGGATGATGGCTGTCTCAAGCCAAAGCACTAGTGAGATTGTTTGAGTTGTAGGCTAAAACAGCTTATTTTTTTTTCATGGAGTTCTTTTACTTAAAAGAACTACTAATACAAAAACTAGTTTTTTTAGGGGCACCTGGGTGGCTTAGTCAGTTAAGCGTCTGACTTTTGCTTGGGTCATGATCTCGCGGTTCGTGGGTTTGAGCCCCGCGTCGGGCTCTGTGCTGACTGCCAGCTTGGAGCCTGGAGCCTGTTTCAGATTCTGTATCTCCCTCTCTCTCTCTGACCCTCCCCTGCTCACGCTGTCTCTCTCTCTCTCTCCTAGAAATAAATTAAAAAAAAAAAAAACTAGTTTTTTTTAGACTTGTATGTTTGACACACATTTTCTTGAAAAAGAACAAAGTGAACCTACCACCTTAAGTTCAATATTGACAGTATTTGTTACTAATGACAAAATTCAGACTAAGTTAAAATTGGAAATTTATAAACTTTACATGTGCCCTGGTAAGCTTGATAGCTTCTCAATAATTAATCACTTTTTGAGGAGATTGGGAGTAATATTAACAAATATGAGTTTTTAATATTGTATGATGAAATGTGTCAATATCTGGAAAATCTGCATGATTCAGTGAACCAATATTTTCCAAGTGGCCAATGCATAATATTATAAAATCAATGTGCACTGGATTTTCTGTAACAGTGTTAAAAAAGTCACAGATATGTGTTCAGATTTCACACTACAAATGACCTTGAAGGAGTAACTATTTGTTGAGTTTTGTAGTTGTATCCAAAAAAAGGTCCACAATTAGCTGAAAGGCTATTAAAATATTCTTCCTTTTTCCAACTTTTTGTCTGTGTGAAGCTTCATTTTTTTTATACATTTCAACCAAAGCAACATATCACAACAGATTGAATCAGAAGAAGATATGAGAATCTCTCTTCTATTAAGCCAATTATTAAGGAGATTTGTAAAGATGCAAAACATCTAACTTTGTTTTAGAAAATACTTATTCCTCACAAAAATGTAATACATGTTAATATGTTGGGTTCATTTTTTTAATGAGCCAATTAACATTTTGAAGCTTCTCAGTTTCAATTTCTAGTACAGTAACATGTAGTAATATTACCCACATAAACTAAAACTGTTAGGGATTTTAAATACTCTTAAGAGAATAAAGTAGTCCTAAGATCAAAAGAAAGTTTGAGAACCAATGGCCTAGATGAATGGTACAGTGACCACTAGATCAACAGTATGATCTGTATAACAATCCATATATTTCAAATATGTTAAAGGGTAGTGAAATTTTAAACTAGCATTTAAGAGGTCAGGGATCCAAGGAAGGAAGGCCAACCATGACAAGAGCATCTAAATGTATTACAACTGAATAGACAACGTCACTGAAGGCTAACCTAAATAACTGGAAATAAGTAGAGTCTATAAGACTAAAGACAAAAGAAACTATACTGTAGTTTCCTACCTGGGAATAAGTTTACATTTCTGTTACAGCTGTGTGTGTGTGTGTGTGTGTGTGTGTGTGTGTGTGTGTGTACTGGAATGAGCACACACCAGTACATAAATGGATAATAGATGGTAGGAGCCATGTTTCTCACTGTTGGATAGATGTGGTAATGGATTAGAGTTGGGAACATGAGAATAAACTCATGTTTAGCTGAAGATAGATGATTACATACATAAATATTTTTAGATATATGTACATACAGCATATACATATATTTCCTTGCTCTGTTAGCTAAAAGGGGCTATAAGCAAGGACAGCCCAGAAACTAGTTCCCAGATTTTGGTTTCTGAAACCATTCTCTATTAAAAGGAACCAGGGCTCATTGAAGAAATGGCTAGGACTCATTCTAGGCCTGGGGCAGGAAATATATAAGATGAGCCTGCAGCATCTTCTAGTACCAAAAAATAAAGAAGTGCTAAAAAAAGGAAAACAAAACAAAACCACCTACATTGATACAGGCATGTCAAAGGAACACAGATGCAACTTAAAGAGCTCCTAATAGCCAATCCTGGGACAACTTGAACAACAAAATAAAACAGTACTGGATTTTAACCCGAAGTATAAAATAACTCCATGACTCCATACTGATATAAATAAAAGACCGAATAAATACAAAAATGGGAGGAAGGAGATAAATCTCCCTTGCCGAGGAATTCCAAATAATTAATGTAGATATTCCATTCTCAAAGAGGGGGAGCACAATCCCTAATCCTGGAACAAGAGCTATATATGGTGATTTCTTATCAAAAGGTACTATAGAGAAACTAATTTATAGTGGAGAAACATAACACTATATCTGACATAACCCTATGTCAGCCAGATGATCAAGCTCAATATCAACAAGAGAGAAAGCATGTTGGTAACATGTACCCTTGGTATGATGTGGTAAAAATGGCACTTTATCTCTATGGTCTTCTTCCCCAAACTCATAACCCCAGTCTAATCATGACAAAAATAAATCAGTAATTCCAGTAGAGGGGTATCCTACAAAATACTGAGATACAAAATACTACAAAATAAAAAACAAGGTAAGTCTGAGAAACTGTTATATCCAAGAAGACCTTATAGAGTTATGACAAATAAATATAATGTGGGACTCTGGAACAGAAAAAGACATCAGGCAAGAACTAAGGAAATATGAATAACTATGGACTTTAGTTAATAATAATGGTTCGTTAATTGCAACAAATGTACCAGACAAATGTAATATGTTAATCATAAGTTAAAGTGGATGTAGAAGATATGAGAACTTTCTGTACTATCCTCTCAATTTTTCTTTAAAAAGTAAATCTAAAAGTGTTTTAAAAAATAAAGTATAATTTTACAAAAGTACCTTAAAGAACTGACTTAGCCTTACAGATACACAATTAATTAGACTGTCAAAATTATTGGCTGAAAATGAGAGTAAGTCCTAAATTCCCTCAAATGTACAACCATCACTTGCAGTGAAAAACCTTGAAAATTCCACAATTCAGCTAAATTAAGTAGTCTATACACTTTTAAATATAAAGTTTAACAATGGTTTTCCAAACCTACCATTTTTTTCTCCCATCTTTTTGTGTTGTTTATGAATAAAGCTTCAAAATTAACTTTATCAAAGGACTGAATCACTTCAATAGGAGAATATAACTGGAATCCAACTGCGGTCTCTATGAAATTTGCAGTCCTCAGAGAAAATACATCATTATGTCATTATTAGCCCAATGTTCTTGGATGCTTGAATTTTCAAATAGTTAACTGTGGTTGAAGAAACTTTCAAAAATGACCACTAGTCCAAACTGATGACAAGTCCATGCAGCTTCCTCAAGCAAGTATTTATAGTCATATCAGATCATTGACAGTATCATTTTAAAAATAAAAACCAACTTCATCTTTCGGTCCAAGGATGCATGAAACATTCTGTAAAGAAAACAATAAACTTTGGTATATATTTGTAAAAAATATGTAAGAAAAAAAGTCTTATAATAATGCCTCTATTTTTTAAAATAGCATAAAGTATTATAAAAACAAGTACATATTAACTGGAAAAATGTATAAAATACCAAAATTAAGAAATTATAGAGAAATTAAGAATCCTGAAAAATAATTTTAAAACAAATTTAAGGCACTTGGGTGACTCAGTCGGTTAAACATCACGATCTCACAGCTTGGGCGTTCTAGCCCCACTTTGGACTCTGTAGTAACAGCTCAGAGCCTGGGGCCTGCTTCAGATTTTGTCTCTCTCCTCTCTCTCTCTCTCTCTCAAAAATAAGCATTAAAGGGGCACCTGGGTGGTTCAGTCGGTTGAGTATCTGACTTCAGCCCTGGTCATGATCTCCTAGTTCTCATGTTAAGAGTCCTGCGTCCAGCTCTATACTAACAGCTCAGAACCTGGAGCCTGTTTCGGGTTCTGTGTCTCCCTCTCTCACTACCCTTCCCATCCTTGTGCTCTCTCTCTCTCAAAAATAAACATTAAAAAACTTTTTAAAAAATATTAAAAAAAATTAAATGTTTCTGCATTTAACGTCCTCAAAGCGCTAAAGAAGGAAATCGTATCCATGAAAACAACACAACTTAGAAAAATAACCAATTAGGTATCTTGGATATAAAAATAGTTGTTGAATAAACTCAATAGATAATTGAATAACAGCCTAAGCTCAGATGAAAAGCCAGTAGTAAGCTGGAAGACTAAGTTGAGTAATTCACTCAGAATGCAGAGGAAAAAAGAGGAATAAAACAGAGAATGAAGAAGAGGCAATAATGACCAAGAATTTCTCAAAACTGGAAAACATAAAGGCTCACTAAGGATCCATTGGATGCCAAGCAGGATAAAATACACACTACTAGACAAACTGTAGATAAATGTTAGAATATCAAGAATAAAAACAAACTCTTAGAAGCTTCCAGAAAATTCAGATTATCTAAAAGAAACACATATCATTCTGGTAATCAGACTTCTCACCAGAAATGTCAGAGGCAGTAATTTAAGCAAAATAAGTCTGAGCCCAGAATGCCATTTCAGCCAAGCTATATTTCACTAGCAAAAGTTAAAAAAAGAGACTCCTGGGGCGCCTGGGTGGCTCAGTCGGTTAAGCACTCAACTTCAGCTCAGGTCATGATCTCGCAGTTTGTGGGTTTGAGCCTCACATTAGGCTCTCTGCTGACAGCTCAGAGCCTGGAGCCTGCTTCAGATTTTGTGTCTACTTCTCTCTCTTTGTTCGTGCTCTCTCTCTCTCTCTCAAAAATAAACAAACATTAAAAAAAAAAAGAGAGAGAGACTCTTATAGACATTCAAAAAGCCAAATAGAGAATTAGTACCATACTTGATAAAAATAAAACAACCAAACTAAAGTACTGAGGTATAAGAAGCAATAATGAACAAATGACTAAAACACATTAATGCTAAAGACAGATTAAGAATGGGTTTTAATAATAAGTGAAACAAAAATGACATAAATAACCATAGGAAATTGTGTTCTTTTACAGAAGGGGGATGGAAGGGAATCACTGCAAGATTGGATAAAGTAAAGGAGAAGCATGTCAAGTTCTTCTTCATAAGGAGGATATCAATACTAATTAAATTTAGATCTTGTTAGGAAAATGTAAATTTAAGAACTATGTTGAAAAAGTAAAGGTAATA
>NW_027527955.1:11210947-11264599 GCF_008692635.1 Crocuta crocuta
AATAGATTCAAGAATTTAAATTATAAAAATTTTTAATGTTTATTTACTTTTGAGAGAGAAAGTGTGTGTGTGTATAAGCAGAGCAAGGACAGAGAGAGAGAGAGACACAGAATTTGAATCAGGCTTGATTCTCAGCTGTCATCACAGAGCCTAAGGCAGGGATCGAACTCAAAAACTGCAAGATCATGACCTGAAGCCTAAATTGGATGCTCAACCGACTGAGCCATCAGGTAAAATATATTACCTTTAGGGGTGCGTCTTAGGCACCCTTATAGGTAATGTATTTTTAAAAACATGTAGCACACAGAAAACTTGGGGACAACCTCAATTAAAAACAGACATGGAAAAATAAGATATAAAAGATACAAAGAGAAACATAGTAAATAAGAGGACAAGAAAAAGGCCAAATCGTTAATCACAAAAATGATGAAGGTGTTAACCGTACTTACTAAAGGACTCTTAAACTGGATTGCAAGCAAAGCCTAGTTATATTTTAAAATAAGAGACTCACTTAAATTACACAAACTGTCATCAAAAGGTTGAAATAACAGTATGTGAAAAAAGACAATAGTGAAAGATCTTATCAGAGCTACATACCACATATCTCCACCTCCTTCCCATTATACCAAGTCTATTAAGTTTATAGATGAATTCTACAAAACTTTCAAGGAATAAATCATTTCCATAATAGACAAACAATTTCAAGTCAGGAATATATGGGAAGCAACTTTNGTAAGAAACTCAAGACCAAAAGCAGGGGTATATAAGCAAAAGTAGTTAGTAAAAATATACATAGTATTACTAAAATAAAATTTATCCTAGGAATACCTAAAAAGTTTAACACTGGAAAGTTTATCAACGTAAATTCCTACATTATCATGTAAATGGAAAAACCAACATCTGAGATGCAGAAAACAAAACAATTCAATGAAAGTCAGCAACTAATCTGGAGACTGGGAGATAGGGGACCCTTAGCAAACTAGGAATATAAGAGAACTTCTTTAGCCTGATAAATAATCTCTACTAAAACCTAGCAGCGAACATCATACTTAATGAAGAAACCTTAAAAGCATTTTTATTACAAGGATGAGGGCACTTGCCACCATTGCTCTTATTCAATACTGTAATGGAAGTCTGAGAGAAATGCAGTAAGATGAAAAAAAAAAAAGAACACCTAAAGATTTTAAAGAAAGCAAGATCTACCTGTAGAATAAACAAAAACAAAATAAAGTTAAAAAACAAGAGCTGAGAGAAAATACTTGTAATCTATTTTAACAATAGTAACAAAAAGGGGACATAATCATAAACACTGAAGAACATTTTATTTTTTTTTTTTAAGGTTATTTATTTTTGAGAGAGAGAGAGAAAGACAGACAGTGAGAAGGGAAGAGGCAGAGAGAGAGACACACAGAATCCGAAGCAGGCTCCAGGCTCTGAGCTGTCAGCACAGAGCCTGACACGGGGCTCCAGCTCACGAACTGTGATATCGTGACCTGAGATGAAGTCAGGCACTTATCCAACTGAGCCACTCAGGTGCCCTGACACTGAAGAAAGTTTTAAGAATTATATAGGATACATGGGGTCTAGGACACATAAAGAACTCTTTAAACCATTAAGATGACTCAGCAGAAAAAGGGGTAATTTTTAAAAGAAATTATAGACATTTACATCAATTATAGGTTAGTAAACATGAACAGATACTGCAACCTTACTTAGCAGAGAATGAAAAAAAAATTTTTAATGACTTAATTTCATCCATCATATGGACAAAAAGAAGACAGTATAGTATCTCATGCTGGTCTAAAAAAAATTTTTTTTAATGTTTATTTTTGAGAGAGAGAGAGAGAGATGAGAAAGAGAGACAGCGTATGACCAGGGAAGGGGCAGAGAGAGAGAAAAGAAACAGAATCAGAAGCAGGCTCCAGGCTCTGAGCTCTCAGCACAAAGCCCAATGTGGGGCTCAAACCCCTGAACCCCGAGATCATGACCTTAGCAGAAGTCAGACACTCAACCGATTTAGCCACCCAGACACTCCATCGTGTTGGTCTAGACTGTAGGAAAATTGAACTTTCAAACTATTTTTGGGATGTGTAAGTTAGTAGAAGTATTCTGAAGACAAATTTGACACGGCCAATTAAAATTGAAAATGTTCATAACTTAAAAAAAAAGAATGATCATAACTTAAAACCAAGCAATCCCACTTTTAGGTATATATCCTTGAGAAACATCGCATGTACACAAGAAAATACATACCAGGATTTCCCTGCAGCATTGTCTATAAGGTGAAAAACTGGGAACAACCAATGTCCATCAAAAAGAGAATGGCAAATAAAATGTGCTATATAGTACCTATCAAATAAGATATAATTTAATATAAAAAACAATAAGAGACAAAAATAAATATTTTACATTAAAAGAACAATTCAGCCATGCACTGAAACACTATGCAGCACATATAAAAAATGAGGTAAATTATAAGCTATAAATAACGTGTACAGACTTCAAAAACACTGACAAATGAATAAAGCTACAAAATGACATAGTATGACACTATCACCATTTTTAAAAAATTATAAATGTATACATGAACCTAGAGAGAATAGTAAGTATAAAAAAAAGACTTGAAGGCTCTGCACCAAGTCTTTAGTATGGGGTTGGGTAGTGAGGGAGAGTTCAGGGATTGTGCTATCTGTAAGGTTTTAATTTTGTTAAAAGGGTAATGTTAATAGTGTACTTAATTTAAATCTTAAGTATATAATTTTCAAAAACAGGATGGTCCATTTTACAGGCTTTTGGAGCACACTGCCAAACTGCTTTCTACAAAGGTTCTACCAACTCATATTTCCACCCACAGCACACAAGCACACTAACAGCTTTTTAAAGAAAAGCTCTCACCACTGTTGTTCATACCTTCTGAAAACTGAACAGTAAAAGCATGTTTAGTGAAGAAAATTTGCAAAATATAGTAAAGCATTAAGAGGAAAATTTCGACCACTTTGTTTTGCTTCAACTTATGGTTGCCTTCGTCTTTAAAAACAGGCTCTTTATGAAACTGTGACCGTTTCTTCCCTATTTCTCATATTTTAATTAAGATGATAGTAGTAAACATTTATTGAGTATAAACCACGTGTCTGGCACACTTCTACATACTTGACTTATTCTTACTGATCTGCGTAACAATGATGAGAGAAAATTAGCATGCCTGTTTTTCAAAAGAGGAAACTACAGCGTGTCACACTGTGACAGTGACAAAAAATAAGGAACCAAGGCAGGGTGATTTCAGAGCCCGTTTTTGGTTTTGTTTTTTAATTATTCCACTCTACCTTTTGGAAGTTACCTCTTTGCCTCATACAGAACTCATTGCAGGTTTCCACATGCTTAAGAGCACAGTTCTTTAGCCACTGTTCCTTATTTTACTTACTGGGTAATTACTTATTGGGTTGTGGTTAATGAGAGTCAGGTGCCTTTAGGATCTGATCTCAATCCCGTGATCTTGGACAAATGATTTTTACTTCTTTAGGGCTCGTGTAAGTCTTACCTGTGATATGGGTCAGTGGTTAAACCTTCATATTCTGCTTCTGGATTTTATACTGCAGTCCATTTCCTGCAGCCCCTTTTACAGCCTCAGGTTCCCAGCTGCTTAGGAGTCACCTCACATTACGGTGTGCACTTGGAGATAGAGACTGAAACGGGGGTTGAGAACTCAAAATGCCCGCGGTCCCTTCTAAAGCCTGGGACTGCGGGTGGGTAAAAGAAAAAAGGAGGTTGCAACGGCTGGGGCCCACGCAGCCGAAGGTTCCGCCGCGTTCCCAGGTCTCGGGCCGAAGGAGCTGTCAGGGGGCCACCCAAGGCCGTGCCTCGGCTCCACTGCTTTTTCCGCCCGCCAGACCTGAGGGCTGCGCTGGGCCCGCTCCGTTGGTGAGGCTGGGTTTCCCCGCGGGTCGGGTTCCTCTGCGACTCCAGGCCACCAACCCCCACGACCCCAGATGCCCCCAGGACAGGAAGTACTTCACCATTGACTAGACCTCATCTCTGCAACAACTGTCCCGCCTCACCTCAGGCGGGGAAGGAGGACCGCCCAATCTCTTTCGTCCAGGCCTTTCTAATGCTAATCCTAAAAGGGAGGAGTCGTTCACCGAAAACTCCCCCTACTTGGCCAGGAGCCCATTGGTTGGACACCCTAACTGGATCCACACCTCAGAGGTTCCGCGCGCTTATCGCCGGCAGCGCGGCGGCGCCGCATCGCGCCGCCTACCGATTGGCTGTCAGCGATCTCGGCTCGTCTCGCGCTCTGTGGCTGGACCAATGGGAATATCCGCAGTCGAGGCCGGCATCGTTGGAGTGGTGGCGCAGCTGCTTCCTCCGGTAGGTGTTCCGCTGCCATCTTGTGTGTGGCTAGGACTGGAAACTTACTTAGCAGCTCCAGGTGTGGTGGGGTCCTGAGGAGCGATGGAGGCGAAGAGGGATCTGAGGGAATACACCTGGTGCCTTCTGCGCTTGCCTGAAAGGGAGAGGTTTTCTTTGCCGGAGTCTTAGCCCTAGCTAGAGAGAGTGATGAATGGGGGCGGGGGGAAGGGAGGGAGAGGGGTTTGAAGATTCCAGGCTTTGGTTTGTTCATCATCTTGAGGGCTCGTCGGAGGCACTGCCGCCTTAATGCTGATTCCCAGGGTTCCAGAGAACTACACCCATAATCTTTGTCTCGGGAAGACTGACCATCAGCTCCTAATCAGTCCGATGGACTGATTCAGAAAGGAACAAGGCTGGTTATTAATAGAAGGGGAAAGAGGGAGATGCCTCACCACTATCCTCAGGTTAGAAAGAGACGTCTTTATTTTCTGTCGTTTGCGAGGGAGTGACTGCTAAAGTGTTGGCTCTTGACATTAGTTACCCTCTGACTAAGGCCATCTTTTGGTAATAGGTGTCTAGTTCTGCGTTTGGGCGGTTTTATATATTGGTATGCAGTCGGCATTCCTGCAGTGGTCTTTTTTAAAATCTAGAAAGTGGTGGTCTTTGCAGAAACAGTGGAAAGGGAGGAAGAACTTAGGAAAATCTTTTGTTTCGCTGGTTACGATCTGTTGAAGATTTAGGAATTTCTCGAGCTGCCTTAACTTGCTTGGTTGCTTTGTCAGGGACAAGGGGAGGCGTTTGTAAAGGAAAGCACCATCTGAGCTCTTTATGGGGTGGAAGGAAGAAAAGAATTACCTCCTTTTTCTCCTCTCTCTCTTTTAAATCGAAGTGGAAAGCACGCATTGGCTTTCATTTGGGAGGATAATTTATCAGAACTGAAAATCTAGCCGATAAGGCTGCCTGGGTGGCACAGTCAGTTAAGTGTCTGGCTTTGGCTCAGGTCATGTGCTCATCGTTTATGAGTTCGAGCCTTGCCTTGGAATCTCTGCTGTAAAACCTAGCCGGTAAAAGGCCTCTATTTTGTGTTGAGAAGTTTTGGCATGCTGACCAAAGCAAAGATACTTGTCTTACTGCCTTGAGTTTAGCTTTCCAGTTATCCACGGTTAACTGATGACTCAATCCAGTCAACAGTACCATGTATTTTGTGGCAGGAATACCTAAGAAACATCAGTAAAAATAATTTAATGATTAAAAACTAACTTCCTTTTTAAATCTTACGAAGCCTAAGTTTCAAGAGTGCAATAGTTTAGTGGTGAGTTGACGGCTAAGGTACCTGTTAATACCCGCTATCATAAAATGGCTAAGAAAGGTCAGTGGCTAAAAAATAAAAAACATAAAGAGCCACATAATGGCTGCTCAATACATGTTTGTTGAAACTTTTGTATAAACATTCTCATGTAATAGTATCTCGTATATGTTCATGAAGCATAATTGTTGAATGAAGAAATAAAATAATGCTGTAATTGGAAGGTGTGGACATACATTTCTTTTTTGGCCTAACTGAAAAATAATATTTTACCCTGCTTTCTAGAATACTTGAAATTTCAATTTCTCTGAACTAAATTTATTTGTTGCCTCCAGTTTATGCATACAAATAATATTATGGAGAGGTTCATAATCCTTTTTTGTGAGGTCTTTTTATGAAATCTTAATACGGAGACATTTAGAAATGAAAATGAGCCCTCAAATAATAATCCTCTATTTGCCATTTTTTCTGGAAAGCATAGTTTCAGTAAATGAATACCAAACTTAGAAGTGCTTTAGATCTGCTGAAGAATTTCTAGTTTCTTTTTAACATTGCTTAAAGTCAAAATACTGCACCTTTAAGTTTACTTTATTGCATGATATGTTCTGTAATTTTAAAAGGTAATTTTTAAATAATTAGATAAGTATGAGATTTTTCTTTGTATTCTCTAGATTTCATAATATATAATTTGAAGATGATCATTATGGATTTTTAAAAGTATTACTTTTACATGAACAATGCTAAGTGACTTTAAGTAAAAATGATTTAACTTACATTGATACGTTAAGGATTATTTTTCATTGCAGTCTCATAATATATATACAAGTGTGGATTTTTTCCCATTATCAATTGATGCATGCTGTTTAATTAGAAAAATTTGGTAACACCTTTGAAATGAATATTGTATTTTGTGGCAGACTGTAGAGTAAAATTTACTTATTTTCATTAAAAAAAATCAATAAAAACTGCTCTCAACCTGTTTGGAGTTCTTGCATTTGATATTTTAGAAATCTAAATGATTTTACTAGTGAAGATTTTAGGGTAGAAGCACTTTTAAATAAAAACATTTAAAATATGATAGGTTTTTACCACCTCATTAACTGAAAACCAAATTTGCATATAAGTCATCTCTCTTTAAAATGATTTCTGAAGTACTACATGAAATACCTTGCTATGCTTTGCAACAATTTTGATCTTGCAAATGTTACTTTGGGGGAACATTTTGAGATTAATTTTCAGAAATATTCCTATATTCGTCATTAATTAGTATGTTTTACCATCACTTTTTTAGTCGTTAACAAAATGATTCATTATGAGGATAAATTAAATGTGACTAAACATAAAATATGATTTAAAACTGTATGAAGATCAAAATCACCATTGCAGTTTGTGGTGTTCTGTTAATCAATGAAATGATTGAATGCCTGAGTCATAGAATGACCGTTAACTACAGAAAGTGCTTGTGTGATAAAACATATGAGCCGTTCAGATTATTTCACTTAAAGAGAAAATGTTTCTTTTTAAAGAGGAAATGTTTGAAGTATTATATATTTAGCCTCTTTTAAATTGAAGAACTACAATTTTGCCTTCACTATGACATCTCCCTTTGTAAGAATCTCATTTGTTCTTGCTGCTTAAACTATAATTTTTCTGCAAATAAGCCATAATTCTATGTCAAATTCTGTTCTTTTAAGCGCTTAACACTCATTTCTCATAGACTTTTGGACAGCTAGATCTACTCAACTTGTATGCAACTCAACATCTTTTATGTTTCTCATCTTGATTAATGGTAGAGTTATCTTCTGAGTGGATCAGATTTAAAACTTAATTCTTCAGGCACCTGGGGTGGCTCAGTCAGTTAAGCTCAGGTCATGATCTCATAATTCGTGAGTTTGAGCCCTGCATCAAGCTCTGTGCTGACAGCTCAGAGCCTGGAGCCTGCTTCGGAAGTTGTGTCTCTCTCGCTCTGTGCTCCTCCCCTGTGCTCTCTCTCTCACTCTGTCAAAAATAAATAAACCTTAAAATATTTAAAAAAATGAAACCAAATTCTTACCTTTCCCTTTTGCCAAACTACAATCTAGCTTCGACCTCCAAAATCGATTTCTTATTTTTTCTACTTTCATCACCACTGCCTAACGTAGGTCCTCTTTTTCTTTTTCTTAACATTTTATGTGCCATTGTATTATTGACAGTCTTCACTTCTCAACTTAGAATTTGTATTAAGATGTACATTTGTGATGTCCCACATATATGTACTGTGACAACCTAAAACAATAATTGTGACCCCCAAGTTTTTAAATAAAGTTTTATTAAAAAAATAAAATTCTTTCATATATAAAAAGATGATCTAATTAGATTGCTGCAAAAGTTTTGAGGGGTCCCCAAGTTCCTTCTGACCTGTGGTTCTGCCACTTCAACCTGCAGCTCCATTTTATGGACCAAGATGGCTGCTTCACTGCCTGCCATTTTTATGCCACATGCTTAGGTTAAAAGGCTAAAATGTATAATGGTAGGAAACACAGAATATTTGCATGTGGGGGTTTCATTTCTGTGAGAATGTCATGAACTTTTGATGATTCTGTTAGGTTCCTACAATTAGATTTGGGAGGAATAAGGTGTGTAGCCTGTGACCCTCAAATATCATCACTTGCAGACCTGGGGACTATATATTTTCCTTGTCTCTGTAAAAATGCTTCTCAGTACCTTCAGTTAACCTTTGAAAGTAATGGATGCCTAGCTCAACTTCCTCTTTGAATATAGACAGGTTTAATTTAATCACAGTCTCTTCTTTGTCCTATACTCAAAGTCTTCATTTAAGCTTATTTTATATTACCCTTCTCACAGGCTGTGACAAACAAAATAATTCCTTGGAAGGCAAGACTCCTGAGTCATGAACAGGTTTGCATGCAGTTGGTATTGGATGCATGTTTGCTCATTTGAAGTATATTTCATATTTCAAATAGGATAAAAATTGGATGAGGAGGTCCATGGTGGGCCTAGCTTGCTTTACATGCAAAGCAGGATCTATACCTTTGTAGGGTGTATTGGTCTCTTACAAATCAACAAATAACATCAATTTCTGACAAAACTCCTAATCACAAAAGAACAAGCACAGATGGCTTACATGAAAAATATTTAACTTGTAAATAGTGAAATAAACATATTAGCAATTTGTAGGGCGCCTGGGTGGTTCAGTCAGTTAAGTGTCTGACTCTTGGTTTCAGCTCAGGTCATGATCTCGCAGTTCATGCGTTTGAGCCCCACATCAGGCTATGTGCTGACAGTACAGAATCTGCCTGGGATTCTGTCTCTCCCTCTCTGCCCCTCCCCTGCTCACTTGCTCTCTCTCTCTCTCTCTCTCTCAAATAAATAAACTGTAAAAAAATTTTTAAACAAGGAGTTTTTCAGAATGCATCAAGACAAAACTATATATACTCTGATCCTTTGTAAGGAAACTTCAGTGGAAATGGAGATGGGGTCAAAGCTTTATGAACACAGTGCAATTTTGTATTTGGGAATAACTGGAGACAAAGAATAACCAATGGTAGAAAAATGGTTTTACAAATTATTACACATTCATTATGGTAGACTATATTTCCCCTTGTTAAAAGGAGTATTTTCAAAAGGTGCTTAATGATGCAGGATAGTTTTTTTTTTTTAATTTTTATAGTTTATTTTTGAGACAGAGAGAGACAGAGCACGAGTGGGGGAGGGGCAGAGAGAGAGGGAGACACAGAATCCGAAACAGCCTCCAGGCTCTGAGCTAGTTGCCAGCACAGAGCCTGACGCGGGGCTTGAACCCACAAACCATGAGATCTGACCTGAGCCGAAATCGGAAGCTTAACCGACTGAGCCACCCAGGCGCCCCAATGATGCAGGATACTTAATGACATTGGGAAAAGGTCACCAATTTGTGTTAAATGAGGAAAGTATAGAATAGAAATTGAGGAAATGAAATGAGATACCACTATGCAGCCTGTATAGAATGGTCAGAAAAAAAAAAAAAAAAGGAAGGAAGGAAGAAAAAAATAGCAAGTGCTGTTAAGGATGCAAAGCAGCAAGATTCAGATCTTGCTAGTGGGACTGCAAATACCAGTCATTTGGAAGACTGTCAGTTTTTATAAAATTAAACATGCTTTTATTATGTGACCTGGCAATCTCACTTCTAGTTTGAAGTTTACTAGCAAGATAAGAGAGCTCCATTCACTTCTCTTTCTTGCCAGCACTTGACATCAGTGATTCTATTTTAGTTTTTTGCCATTATATGGAATATGTAATGGTATCTCATTATGATTTTAGTTTGCATTTCCCCAAGGACTCCTATGCTTTTCTCAAGAAAAGTGAAATGAAACCTATAATCACTTCTCTGCAGATATATTTATAACAGTTGTATTTATCATCACTAAAAACTGGAAATAACCCAGATGTTTCTTAATTTTTTTAAACTGCCGTACATTTTTACAATGTAACACAGAAACAAACCTCTTCCTAGTCCAGGATAACACAAATACACAAGGAAATTGACTATGCTATAAACAGAACTCAATAAAATTAGGACAAAGAATATTTTTGAATGAGAAAGAAAACGAAAGTGACCGTACATCATAGAGAGCACAGTAAGTGAACTGGAGAATAGAAAGGAGAGGATTGAAAAAAATCAGATTTTAAAGGAGTGAAGAGAAAGTGAAACATGAAGAGGGCCAAAATGTATATATAAGGAGTTCCTCAAATGTAAACCAAAGCACAGTGGTGATGGTTATATAACATTGTCAGTATGCTTTATGTCACTTGATTATATACTTGAAAATGGTTGAAATGACTAACTTTATGTTATTTTTACTTAAAGCAATGGAACAGAGAACTACACTAAGATGTACACTAAGATGTAACAGAGTACACTAAGATGTACTCTGGTAGAATTGTTGGATTTTAAAAATGAAGGAAAAAATGTTTTTGCTCCCGTGGAAAAAAGACCAAATCCACTTGGAAAGAAAATGAAATTGGATTAGATTTTTTTTTTAAGCAACAACATTTTATTGTAGATAACAACAAAATATTTTTTTGAATATTCGATGAAGTATTTCATATTTCATACAACTATCCTTCAAGATTTTAGGACATCAAAAAATATGTATTTTTTAAAGTTTATTTTGAGAGATTGAGAGTGAGTGCAAACAGGAGAAGGGCAGAGAGAGAGAGAGAATTCTAAGCACTCCCCATGCTGTCAGCACTGAGCCCGATGTGGGGCTCAATCCCATTAACTCTGAGATTGTGACCTGAATGGAAGTCAAAAATCAGATGGCCAACAGACTGAGCCACCCAGGCACATTTATACAAACATTTATAAACATTAAACAACTCAAGGAATATTGCTCCTGTGAATCCTTCCTGAAAAATATTTTAGAGAACAAATTTCAGACAACCAAGATATGACTGGAGAAACTTCCAACATCAAGTCAGGTGGTAGGTTTTGAATATATTTTATGTAGGGCTAAGATTAAAAGATGGGAATAATGGTAATAGAATGGTACGTAAATGTTAAATAGTCTGACAATGTAGAAATAACATAACCCACAAAAAATGGGAGAGGTAGGGGAGAGTAATACAAAGTAGAATAAGGTAGTTGTTTGCCTGTTGGAATTAGCTGTGAGGCAAGGATAGCATAGGAAGCTGAGTGATGGAAGCTTAAACTTAAGTAAATATACATGCTGTATAGATGTATAAAACACTAATAAAAGTAATACCACTGTTCCAAAGTAGATGGTAGAGGGGAAGCAAGGGAAGAGGAAATTGTTAATTTTGTTACTGCTAATAGCAGGGAACTAACTAATAGTATCTTTAAAAAAATAGAGGAGAATAAAGAGTATTATTTAAAGATAATACTACAGAGTTAACCCCAAGAACAAAATACACAGAAGATTCCTAAATGCTAAAATAAATACCTTCTTTAAAAAGAGCAAGCAGGCCACACATTAATACGCACACATTTTCTGTGTATTTGTGTGTACAAAAACTCAAATTGTATAAAACACGATAAGTTACCAATAACACCAAAAATACCAAATGTATTAGTATATATATGGGCTCAACTTAGTTAAAAAGATATTTGGATTGCTGTATATAAAAGGTATGCCTATAAAAATTATTAATAATAAGGGGAGTTAATAAATGAAGAATTTATAAAACAATAATTGAGGGAAGACCAAAGATATATCAGATAAATGCAAATTTTAAACAAGGTTTTCATCTTGGTATCAGACAAGGTAGCATTTAATTCAAAAAGGATTAGAGTAAAAGATATTGTCTAAGTTAAGGGCTACATTTACAATGAAGATTTTTTTTTTAAATGCCTATTTACCAAATAATACATCAACAGCTTTCATGAAATATAAACTACAAGGGATGTGAGGACAATTAGAAATCTGCTAATAGAGGACTTCCACACACGTTTCTAGTACCATTAAGTATATTGTAGGGTAGATCTTCTAGATTTATGTCAAAGTTTGAGTCCACTAATGGAGAATACATCTTTTCAAGTGCATAGGAGACAGTTTAAGAAATCTGTTACATTAAACCACAAAGAAAACCTCAGGTCCAAAAATAAATAGTCAAATTTTTGATCATATGCAATAAAACTGGGCAATAATTTTTGAAATAAAAAATAACACCTGACCTAAGGTATCTGTAGGACTATGGTAACTTGCTAAATCCAAATCTCACCTTACATTCTTTTAAAAACCATACAAATCTATAAAAAGAGCAAACAAAACCACCACCATCCTTGCCTAACTAATTTCAAATTATGGGTATGTAGGGAAGTAAATGCTGAAACGCAGCAGAGTGAGCTCTGGAACCCATGTTGAAGTGGCAAATGAGGTTCATTCACACTGTTGAGAACAGGAGAAGGAAGTAAGATCTAGAATCAGTAGAATGCAGATAAAAATAACTCCAGAAAGTGAAAGCCCTGTCCTGAGGAAGGAACTCCTAAGAAATCTGAGACCTGTTAGACAAAAGGAAGGGACTTGAAAGCACATGGGACCAAAGAGGCAGTCTGAGAAAGATAATGCTTTTGAGATAAGATGATGAGTTGGAAGGGACACTATTTACTTGGAGACTTGGTGGTAAGAGTAAGCAAAGAGAGTAGAAATTAGGGATCTTGGTGAAAAAGAAGATACAATCGACCACACTCCCCAAAAAAGGAATCATTGATTTTTTAAAAATTGTACTTTATTAAACCAACATAAGGTGCTGTTGAACTAAAAAATCCAGTAATTTTTCTAAGTCCCTCACTCCTGTCTATATGCTATTGTTAATCTGGTTTAGGAAAATTATAACACTTCAAAATGAACGGGTACTGGCACACAGCATCCATTTAAAGTTACCATAAGTAGAAAACATAAAATGTGAGTCAGAGTATTTCAACTGGAAAAGTCTCCCCCAAAATATTCAACTACAAGAGGTAAAGAAAACCTACCTGAAATACTCCTACCTGAATTAAATATCTACAGATAAGCAGAAATATTTGCAGAGAAAAAGTCTCAAATACAAGTTCAGAACCCCAAAACAAATGGACAAAAAGAGGAAGATGTGAAAAGTAAATTTGCGGAACTGAGGAAATGAAGAAAAATCCTCTTTCAAAGTGAAGCTAAAGTCCAAAATACCTAAGGGAGAAGAGAGTTCCTGAATGTAAGAGTTATTGAGGAAAGACTTGAAAATAGCCAAAAAAAGGAAAATTAAATGAAGAAAAGGAAAAAAAATCAAATATAGAGACAATATGTAAAAATTAGAGTTCTTAGGAAGAGAAGAACAATAGCAGAGCTAATATTTAAACTTCAGTCCATGAACACATTCTGGAATAAACAGAAGACTCAAATTGAAAAGGCTCATTGTATACTGAAAAAGATTGATCTAGAATGGTCAACCCCAAGGCATATCCTAGTAAAACTATTGGTCCTTCTAGATAATGAAAAATTCCCCTGGGCTTCCAGGTAGACAGAAGACATTAGGAACAAATTTCTCAACAGCAATATACAAAGCAGAACAGCCACGGACTGTTCAAGTCTATGAAATTGTAAGCTGGGGATTTTATGACTCCATCCCGGAAAAAATGAAAACCATGATAAATTCCAATATACTAAAAAAAGTTTACATGATGAAAAGTACCATAGGCAAAGTAAAAAGACCAGTGATAAAGTAGGGAGGAGCATTTGGACTTACATCACAAAGAGCTAATCTCCTTCATGAAAATAACCTAGAAGTCAGAGCAAATGACTGGCAACCCAATAGAAAATTGGGATGAAGATATCAGAGTTCATAGAAAAAGAAATGCCCCTGACAAACATGAAAGATGTTTAACTTCAGTCATATAAAGAGAAATATAAATAAAAGCTATACTAAGGGGTGCCTGGTTGGCTCAGTCAGCTAAGTGTCCGACTCTTGATTTCAGCTCAGGTCATGTATCTCATGATCAAGCTCCAGGTCTGGCTCCACACTGAGTTTGGAGCCTGCTTAAATTCTGTCTCTCCCTCTCTCTGCCCCTTCCCTGCTTGTGTGCCCCCTTTCTCCGAAAGCTATACTAAAAATTACAGCTACACTCAAGCCTTTCTCACCAAAATCCAAAGTTATATATTTTGTGGATTGCGGGGAAACAGGCACTTTGATGAATTGCTGGTAGGGATACAAAAGCACAAATCCTGGGAGGGAATTTGGGAGTATCCAAAAAAAAATTACATATGCATTTACATTTTGACGCAGGCACCTAACTTCGAGGGATCTGTTCTAAAGACACACTGACATAAAGTATAAACTGGCATTTGTATGAAGTTACTCACAGTAGCATTACTTGTATTAGCAAAGGGTGAGAAACAACGAAAATGCCCATTAAGAGGGGGCGAGGTAACTAAAGTACATCCAGCGATGGAATAATCTATTCTCCTTCCAAGTCCCTCCTTTCCCCAGAAGTCATAAAAGATAGTATAGAAAGTCTACATGTACCAACATTGAATGATCTGCAGAATATATTATGAAGCAGAAAAAAACCCAAAGGCATGAAACAATATATAATCTATAGGTAGAAGGAGGGAATCTGAAACGTGCCGAAAGTGGAAGAGAGATTTCTCTGTAACTTATTTACATAGTTATGACCTTTGAATCATATATGTTTACACATTCAAAAATTAAAAAAGTAGAACTAGGGCTGCCTGGGTGGCTCGGTCAGTAAGTGTTTGTCTTCCGCTAAGGTCATGATGTCACGGCTCATGAGTTCAAGCCTTGAGTTGGGCTCTGTGCTGGCAGCTCAGAGCCTGGAGCCCGCTTCGGATTCTGTGTGTCTCTCTCTCTGCCCCTCCCCCGCTCATGTTGTCTGTCTCTCTCAAAAGTAAATAAACATTAAAAAAATAAAAGAACTAAAAGAAAAATTTAAGAAGGAATGGAAACAAATTTACAAAACCATAAAGGATTTTGGTGTCATAACCATACAAGAAAAGGAACAATTTCTAGTGATTTTAGAACCTAGATTTAACATTATTATCATTATATTGCTATTTTAAAAGTATTTTATGTATATTGTTGGGCAAAATAGATGTTGTAAAATGTCAATAATTGTTGAACAAAACCACAGAAGTTCATTAAGGCCACAAATGAAGAAAATGTAGTTTCAAAAGTTCTTTGACAGGTTGAGCAAAATGGAAGTGAAATGCAAAAAAACACAAGACAGCTATATAACAGAGTACATGTTATATAGCACTGTGTCAGACACTATATATATATGTATGTATATATATATATATAATTTGACTCTTGCATATACCTATGGTGAATCATGATATTTTATTCCTAAGAGAGATTAAGTAATTTGCTTCAGATTGGACAGTTACAGACTGGGAGGGTGAGATTTAACCCAGATCTATGTGATTCCAAAGCCTGTGCTTTTTCTACTACATTATTGCAGGGTATACATCAAATATTGAGAAGAAAGAACATCAGAAGCTAAATGGTCTATTTAAACCAGTAGTTGCTGCTCAGAAAATACATAAATATGCAGACCCTAAGTCAGTAATTTATATGTTCTTCATGCAAGAGCGATGCACTAAAGGAGAGAAGTGTAAGTCTTCTCTTAATTTCTGATGGGGAAATGTAAACACACCTACATACATCTCCTTATATTGATGTTGGAGATAAAAATTTTATAAAAGTTGCCATTGATGACTGAAATTACTAAAGATGCAAACTAAAAGTGTAGCAGTGCAGAAAAGAAAAAACTCTAGTAGGCATGGGTTTTCATGATACTGTTGAAAGCAAAAACCCTTCAAAGCATCCTTTGTGATACTTAAAAGCCCTTCTAAGCTTTGCACAGCCTTTTTATAAAAATTGGCCTTGAAAGGCAGCGGGGTGACTCAGTCAGTTAAGTGTCTGACTGTTGATTTTGGCTCAGGTCATGATCTCGTGGTCCTGAGATTGAGACTAGTGTCAGCCTCCGTGCTGGACGCTGGGCCTGGAGCCTGCTTGGGATTTTCTCTGCTTTTTCTCTGCTCCTCCCCACACTTGTACCTACATGCATTTGTTCTCTCTCTCAAAATAAGTAAACAGAAACATTTTTAAAAATTGGCTTTTGAGATACTAACTTAAATAATTATGTTTCCTGTGGAAGTGGAGGGATAATGGAGATATTTTGAGGGTGCTAGGGCTCCCCTTCTACAAGCCACCCCTTCACACTACTACTGGTTTTCCCTGATGACAAAATATTTTCACTTAGTTCAGTACTACTTTCTAAAAGTTGTGGCACTTGAAGTAATTGGGGTAGAGGGATTTTCCTGTTTTAATTTGGTTTATCTATGTGTGATTATGATAGAAATTTAATTGATAATTCTGTATACCTGATAACAGTAAAAAAATATGTTTGATTTGCTGTAAAAGTTTAAAAGTTAATTTTGAAGCTTTTCTTTTTGTCAGAAATTGTGTTGATCAGTGACTTTGGTGAAGATTAAGAAAGTTGAAACGAATTTGCTGATGATATACAACTTCTAAGGTAAGCTAACATAATGATTCAATCATGAGTATAAATGTTGACATTGAAGATTACAGTAACATACTAAAATAAAACTTTTATATTATATAAAATATATAAAAGGAATATATATAATATGCTAATTTAAATTTCACAAAGATTTCTGGCAGTATGATAGACCAGAGTTCTTGAATCACCCCCCCCATCAAAAATGTAAAACACTAGATTTAATATTTAAAAAAACTTTATTATGAATGGATGAACCTATGAGAAAATAAGGGAAACTTTTTGTGGCTTGAAGCAGAACAAGCAGGTTGGAAAGTGCTGAAGTTGCTGCATACTCGGGGGATATGCATGGATTTCTGTTGGTATAAAAAGTTGTGCATGGAGAGGAATGGGGATAGGGAAAAATTCCTTGGGTTCTGCAGAGCATAGGAGGCCTGATCACAGACCTTGGAGAGGCATACAGCTCTTAGTGGAGTTAAAATCTCTCCTGCTGGGGTACCTGGGTGCTTCAGTTGGGAGAACATATAACTCTTGATCTTAGGGTTGTGAGCTCAAGCCCCACGTTGGGTGTAGAGATTACTACAATAAAATAAACTTTGAAAATCTAAAATCAAATCTCTCCTACTGCTTCCTGGTTACCAGCTCACATTCACTTGGATTTGAGGCCTTAATTTATATTATTTTCATGGTCACTAAATACTTATTTTCACTGTCTCCCACAAATGGAGAATTTTAATTTAAAATGGACCTTTTTAAAGGACCGATCTCTAACACTTTTCAATACCTGGCAGAAATCATTATAAATATTGCACAGAGGGAGTTATAAATGTTCTTGACAAACATTTGTTTGTTAGAGTATCATTATTAAAATTCTTAAAGCTCTTACACATTTTTTTTTTAAATCACAAAACATAAGGGGAAAAAAGTCAAAATGCCATGAGCAAAGAGCAGAAACCACAAACAACAAAAACAAATCTACAGAGGTTTCTGCTCTTAGAAATATCCAAGGGGCACTTGGATGCCTTAGTCACTTAAACATCTGACTCGTGATTTCGGCTCAGGTCATGATTTCACAGTCGTGAGAAATCATGAGTGTGGAGGTAGGTTAAGATTCTCGGGGCGCCTGGGTGGCTTAGTCGGTTGAGCGTCCGACTTTCGCTTAGGTCAGGATCTCGCGGTTCGTGGGTTCGAGCTCCGCGTCGGGCTCTGTGCTGACTGCCAGCTCGGAGCCTGGAGCCCGTTTCAGTCTGTGACTCCCTCTCTCTCTGACCCTCCCCTGCTCACGCTGTCTCTCTCTCTCCTAGAAATAAATAAAACATTAAAAAAAAAAATTAAAAAAAAAAAAAAAGATTCTCTCTCGGGCGCCAGGATGACTCAGTCAGTTAAGGGTCCGACTTCAGCTCAGGTCATGGTCTTGGGTTTGTAAGTTTGAGCCCTCTGTCAGGCTCTGTGCTGACAGCTCAGAGCCTGCTTCTGATTCTGTGTCTCCCTCTCTCTCTGCACCTGCCCCACTCGTGCTCTGTCTCTCTCTCTCTCTCAAAAATAAATAAACATTAAAAAACGTTTTTAAGATTCTCTCTCTCTCCCCCTCTCCTTCTGCCCCTCTTGCACATGCATGCTCTCTCTCNTAATTTAAAAGTGACTAGGCGTATTAAAATAAGAGCCAATTAGAATATCTGAAATGAGGGACTCCTGGGTGGTTCAGTCTCTTAGGCACTCAACTCTTGATTTCAGCTCAGGCTATGACTCATGGTTCATGGGTTTGAGCCCCACGTTAGGCTCTGTGCTGACAATGCAGAGCCTGCTTTGGATTCTCTTCCCCCCCCCCACCCCCAGCCCCTTCCACTGCTCACTCTCTCAAAATAAATAAACTTAAAAGAATATCAGAAAGGAAAACTACAAGAACAATTTAGAGATTACATGGTATGTTAAATCAATATATGAGGCACAGTTAGAAAGAAACTGCATGGAAGACCATAAACAGAGAAAAAAATGATAGAAAATAAAAGATTTTAAGATGATCTAATCAAAAGTCCCAGAAAGAAAACATGAAAGGTTATCAGGAACATTAAAAATAGTCTTTTTATCTCTGTATTTATCAACAGAAACAGAATTAATTTGGGGAGGAAAAATTTGTCAAAATGATTTTTTTTTTAATGAAATATCCAAGGCTCTCTTTCCCCTTAATTGAATCAGAGATATTGCTATCTTATAGAAATACCATTTGCATCTAATTTGCTAAGTAGCTAAGAAAGAAAATATATTTTAAGAAATAAGAGAAAATAGATGCTGGGCCACCTGCTACCCATAGACCTTGTGGCCATGGGGCTTCTCTCTCCTTCTTCCCCAGCAGAGACCAGTGGCTTGACAGCACTTTCCAAAACTTCCTCTGTCTCAGTGAGAAACGGAACTAAGGTGTGGCACCAACCAAGTCAAATATAGCAGTACCAGGCAGGAATAACGGGAATGCATGTGTACTCTTATTAACACAGGAAGAGACAAAAGGAAGAGAGATGTGTCCACAAGAACAGACCCATGTACTATGAAGAAAGGAAAGTATGCCAGAGAAATGAGGGAAATGACTGACATTTCAGTTATTTTTCTTCTCCTTTACTGGAGAGACTGATTGGCTTTCATTCATTCCTCAACTACAAAGAATTCTCACCAGCTTCTCATAGAAGCTTCTAGAAGACCAGAGGAGTCCAAACCATTGGATTTCTGCTAGTATTTGTTGCTAGAAATGCCAGCTGGTTTGTGGTGTACTAAGAGGAATCATGAAAAAACATGATAGTTAACAGGGTGTGGAACGAATGCAGACTAACAAACATCAAGCAACTCTCTAAAGGAGGCAGCTACAACTAAGGGAATTATTGAGTGATAACTATTATAAATGGAAAGTGAAAAAGGAAAAGTATTTGTTAGACAATATCAGTACTATTCAGTCCTGCCAGTCACCCAGCAAAAAACATTCAGCCCACTCGGCAGTTGTGTGATATCTCAGAATAAATTTCATGTATTTTCTATCAATACAAAAAAGTAAAAAGAAAATATATCCAAAATATGAAGAATTGTGAGGATATCGTTTTATAAAAATGTGCAATTAGCAATGTTGAGCACATATGAACCTAGAATTAATGAACAACAATGAAAATAAGAAGAAGTCTAAATAAAGAACTTTGGGGGAGACAAAGAATTCCTTTTTGCTGTCAGAAGAGTGGTTATTAAAAATACCTTTTAAAGCAATGTTTATGTCAAAATTCTTGAGGATTCTTGATTGTGGGAGTTAGCCAAAAATGAATTAAAACTATTCATAAACCCATCTGTTTAGAAAATATCTTTTGTGGTGCATATATCCTCACAAAATAATCTCTTCTAGTGAGATGTTTTTAGTATAAAAGATCAAAATTACAGTAATTTTGAAGTCACAATTAACCAAATGTTATTTCAAACATAATGCTGTACCAAACCATATAGCTGATATTAGTAAAAATGCCATAGGTTTGAACCCCACTGATACCACTGACAAGTTGGCATCTAAGTCAAGCTATTTATTCATTCATTCATTCATTTAGAGAGGGCACAAGTGATCAGGAAGCAAAAAGGGAGAGAGTGAGAGAGAGAGAGAAGCGGGGCTCACCTGGGGCTCTTTTTTTTACCCAAAGCAGGGCTGGAGCTCATCAGAAGTGAGCTTGTGCTCACCTGATGTGGGACTTGAACTTACCAACTGTGAGATCATGACCTGAGCCAAAGTCAGATGCTTAACAACTGAGCCTACCCAGGCACCTTAAGTCAAGCTTTTTAACCTTTAGTTTAAATTTCCTTATCTGAATCTGCTATAGGAAAAAAAAAAAAGTATATATATATATACACTTTATATTTCTTACCTTTAAAGTGGAGCTACTGTAATAATATTCCTTTTATGTTCTTTTCGAGGATTTTATAGAGAACATGTATATGAACACTCTTTGATATTACAAAATGCTATATAAATAATGATGAGTATTAAATATTTAGAGGTTTTTGTTTAAATTTGTATACAGTTAAAAACAACTTTGCAAATATCTTTGAGGTAAGCCATTTAATTTCTGGAATTTAGGAATATATACTAAAACAGTATAGTTATAGTCACGAATTTTATATCTTTACTGTGCTTTTTACTTAACTTTTGCGGCAGACTATTGATGGTCTATGAAAAAGTCATACCAAACCTCCTACTTTCATGCCTTCTTCCCATGATTGAAGCTGAAAATGCAAGATACTCATTTTTCCCAGGCCCCCAGATGTTCACTGTTTTAAAAAGCAAGTTTTGGGGTGCCTGGGTGGCTCAGTCGGTTAAGCGTCCAGCTTTGGCTCAGGTCATGATCTCATGGTTCGTGNCAAACTTTGAAAAGCAAGTTCAAGGCTTCCAGTCCAGAAAAGATAATATAAAATCCATTTTTCCATATTAAGTACAACTGTACCTCTGGAAATAACTTAAGAGGCAAACAAGAATCCTGAAAGACAAAAGAGAATTTTTGAAATTTAATGAGGAAAATAGTATAATTAGAAACCTTGGGACTAGAAAAACAATATAGTGGTAGGGTGGTTTATGACCACCCTGCCCCACCTTCACTTAACAGAGAAAGATGTTCTATACACAGCATTGTACTTTTTCTGTCTCTACCTGTAGCTGCTCCCTAAAGTTTTTTTGTTTTTTGTTTTTAAGTAGGCTCTGCACGCAGCGCAGAGCCCAGTGTGGGGCTTGAACTCATGACCCTGACATCAAGACCTGAGCTGATAATCAAGAGTTGGATGCTTAACCAGTGGAATCACCCAGGCGCCCCAATACTCTCTAAAGGTGTTTTGTTTTTTTTTTTTTGGCTCTTTTTTGGTCTCTCTTGTACTCCATTGGCAGAATGAGTGACCCCCAGGTATATTGCTCTGGTTCTCTTTTCTTTCCGCGTTCTAGTTCTGTGTGTTCAAGTGCCCACAGGCATATATGCAGAAGTCTTGCTGTCACTTCAAACTTGTTACGTATCAAACAACTGGTTATTCTGTAAAAAAATTTTTCCTCCTGTGATCGCTATTTCTTTTAAGATATTATCAGCTTACTCTTTCATGTAGAAAACAAGGAAATTCATTGTCATCTTGAGTCTTTTTCAATCACCATTTACATTTATTCAATTGCCAAGCCTATTCCCTCTGATACTCACATAGTCCTCTCATTCCCCTGCTGAGTTACCTTCACTGTCACTTAATTTCATCAACTACTGTTTCTCTGCCCTTTTGGTTCTTATACACCACCAAATTCATAATCATGAAATAGTTTTGATCACATCATGGCTGCTTTTTGTCATGACAGTTGTACTCATTGGCCTACCCTTAAAGGCTCTCCATAATTTGGCTCAAACTTGTTTCTCCATTTTACTACTATCATTCACATAGCATTTGCTTCTGATAAACTAAGTTGTTTGTTATTTACATCTTGAACTTCCTAAACCATATCATACCCATCATTCAAGACTGAATGCCAGTGCCACCATCTCTGTGAAACATTCTCTAATTCCTCAAGATATACATATTTTTTGGTTGTTCTGAATTTTTATGGTATTTCATTGGTCTTTTCCTTTGTGATTCATAACTTTTTGCTTTACACTGTATTTATTTTTGGTACATGTCTTATATCTCCTATTAGAATATAAATTCCTTATTCCAACATATGGACCCATAGAGCAGATTGCCTTCAGATGTCTGGATGAATGAATCCTGTACATATTTTTTAGTTTACTTACTTATTTATTTATTTATTTATTTATTTAAAGAGAGAGAGACATGCGCACACACACAAAGAGAGCAAATTGGGGATGGGCAGAGAAAAGGAGAGATAATCCTAAGCAGGCTTCACACAGCACAAAGCCCAATGCAGAGCTCAAACTCAGGAATCGTGAGATCATGACCTGATTCAAAATCAAGAGTCGGATGCTTAATCAGCTGAGCCACCCTTGCACCCCTCTGTACATTTTTTTTAAAGATTTTATTTTTAATCTCTACACTCAATCTGAGGCTCAAACTCACAACTCTGAAATCAAGAGCCAACTGAGCCAGCCAGGCGCCCCTGAATCCTGTACACTAAAGTGATAGAAAGTTGTAACAGAGCCTTGCCCTTCCAAAGTCTTTAAGGCTATTAAATTTAGCTGTATAGTTTGTGTACTGTCCAAAGACTCCTGCTGAGGGAGTGACTGGAGCCTGAAATCCAGCTCACATCTACCCTGGTGCAGGACTGCATCTGTCTAGAGGACAGGGTACTCATTCTTTGAGTACATGAAAGTTCTATTTGCTGGTTAATCTATGCATCTGCTTGACTGCAGCTGTCCCTTTTTCTGACTCTTGTCAAAGCATCATATAAGCCAGTAGCAACCCTGAAAGTACTGACAGGATTAGTTGAAGTTCCTTATGAAAACCACTTTGTGTCTCATGGAAACTATCCAAAAGTTATTTGTTGGAATCAAAGGTATGGATTAATCCAGTGTACAATAAGGCTTTATAGAGCATCTCCTTGATAACTTGCTATCATTTTCAAATTCACACTTCCAGAACATTTGAGCTTGTTTGTCATTTTTACTGAGATCATGTGGCTAATAGTCCCATTTCCCTGGCCCCCACGTGAAGTCTACCTTTTGGTTAGGGTAATCTGATAGGAGGTAGACATTTTTTGTGTTGTTGCTCTGGTGTCGTAGTTGAGCCAGTGATAGTGGCTTCTGAAAGTTTTTCTACTTGATTTGAGGGTTAAGTCTTAGAAAAGAAAATTTATTGTTTAAACTCATTCCATTTTACTAGTTTTCTAGTTTACTAAATTGTCTAGCTATTTACTTATGTATGTGTGTAATATAAAATTTCCATTATCCTCAGAGACCTATGGAATATTCCTACTTAAATATATAGAACAAAGCTTAATTCATGTGGGCACAAGGCAAGCAAATGATGACACTAAGCTAAAATCCAGGGTTTCTGTATTATCCCTAACCCATGCTTTTCTAAAATGCTGCATCCAGAATGCTTTTGCAATTATTTAGGTCTGGTTGGTATATAAGACAATTTAAAAAGTCCTCAGACACATAGTTACTGGCTTATTGGCATGTGGGTAGGTCTATCTCTGGAGCACCTAGCATCGCACTTTGTATCTACTAATTGTTTAATAAAGGAAGTTGATTACACACTGCTTGTGAATCATCCTGGGAATCTGCATCATTCCAGAGTAGTGACAGGACAGCAGTGGACTGACGTACTTTTAATATGTGCTAGAGTTGTTTTGTATTTTATGAGTGGAGAAGCGTCTAACATTTAGAATTTACCTAAATGCCAGGCCCATAGGCATATGATTTTACTTGATTCTCGCAGCCGATCCTGGCACTGTATTATTATCTCCAATTTAAAGATAGGTTACTTATATACAGTCAGTTTTCATTCAAATCTAGGTCTGCCTAATACCAAAGAGACTACGGGCCTATGAAACTAGCTGCTTGATGTCTGAAGAATATTCAGAATAGCTTATCACATAAAGGCCTTCCGAGGCTATATATCTATGTCTACTTACTGCTAAATATATTTAGTGTACGGTATACTACCTTAGCATTAAGGAAGCAAAGCAATCAGTCATTCTTTGGACTGGTGTGGTAAGTCTTTAATGCTGGGGCTGAATATTGCAGCTGCCACTGCGGCTTGGAACCAGCAGGGGGCCAGAGTAGTGCTGGGAAGAGAAATACCCTGAGTTCCTCAGCTTTGAAAGTCTGCTTCTGGTGTTTTGGAAATATAGCCAATAGGAGTAGGAGTGTCACCTAATTTTTGTTATTCACCTTCCGCCCTCCTGAAAAACAAAACACAAAACAAAACAAAACAAAACACCCAGAGAAATGGGAAGCAGAGTAGTGTAAGAGAGAAACCAGAATAAATGAGTTTTGTTATCTTGTTGAAGTTAATTATAAGACCTTTTAAAGATTTCCAAATTTGGCCAAGCAGTAGCAATTAGAACAATTGTGGGTTTTTTTTTCATTCTTTATTATTGAAGTATGGCTGACATACAGGGTTTTAGTAGTTTCAAGTGCACAACTGGAAATGTGTTTTTCATTCTGTCAGTTAAATTTCATTTCTGTGCAATGTGGATACCTCTAAATTATTTCTCCTATAGTATTTCTTCTATAGTCTGCTTTTATGAAAGCAATTTGAATATCTTTAAGCAACTTCCCAAGGCCACAGTGTTGATCATGTTTGAAATGGAAATTATGAGAAGGAAGAATAAGAGATATCTTGGGTAGCATGACCAGCTCCTAAAGACTTTAAACAGGTTCTTTACTTTGCGACTCCTTTATTGGCTATTAAGTCTTAAGGCTATCAAAGAATAAAATGTAATTTCTGGGTTGCCTAAAGATGTATGTAGCTGTGATATTTTGTATTTATACTGTGGTCTTTAGGAATAGAAAAAAACAGAAACAAAAGAGTGAATGAGAAGTAAAGAAAATAAGTGAGAATAAGAGAGAGGTAAATGCCAACTAAAAATGCCAAAAATCTGTAGTTACTCAATTTAGCAAAATTGCAACAATAAGTCCATAATACATTTTAGCATACTTGAACGCATACATACATATATGAATATACATCTATGTACATATGTTTTATAATGGTAAATGTAGTAGTCATTTCTGCTTTACCACTTGTTTTCAAACAGGTATGTTCCAACATGATTGATATATTGGGGAGCAGTGTGAGCATTATGCACTTTCCTTGTTTGCTTTTGTGTAGTTTCATTTCTGAGAAGCACTATGTGAATGACAAACCACCCTGCTGAACCAAGCCACATAGAAATACACAAAATATACACATGCACACATTTCACATTTTTTTTAATGTTTATTTATTTTTGAGAGAGAGAGAGAGACAGAACACAAGCAGGGGAGTGGCAGACAGAGAGGGAAATACAGAATCTGAAGTAGGCTCCAGGCTCTGAGCTGTCAGCACAGAGCCCAACACGAGGCTCAAACGCACAAACCATGAGACTATGACCTGAGCCAAAGTCGGACACTTACTTACTGAGCCACCCAGGTGCCCAACATGCACACACTTCAAACACTGACCAACAATCTCTCTACCACATATTATGAGTCATATCCATCTACACTTGGTGTTAAAACTCCCCAGCTGATTTCAAATAACCCTATTACCACTATTTCAAAGTAACTTGCGACAACTCTTTTTAACATCCATCTTCATAAGCAAATGGCAGGTCTTTTTCAAAGTAAATTACCATATTTATTATTTATGTTTATGTTTATTATTATTTATGTACTTTTAAACCATTTAACATGTAAGATTCTACTGTTTTTATTAGGTTCCTACCTTTTCTAAAAAACAAAAAATGTCTGTGATGAAGTTTTTGAATATTGAGTTCCAACTCCCCTGTACCTCGATATTTGTCTCTTCAGTGTGATCACAGCCCTAAGCTAAATGAGTATGGGCAAAAGTAGGGAGGCAGAAAGCATGAGAAACATATGAAGGAACCTAGGAGAAGATATGGTTAGGAGATATGAAAGATAAGATGAGAAAGAAAAGATGTGTTCAGAATCTAGGAGAAGCCTGAAGACCCAAGCATCTCTTCTCCCTTGGGTAAAGATAACAGTCAACCCCAGAATACAAAGAAACCTATTGGGATGCATCCTGGCTATAACGGGGCAAGTTTACTCTCATTTATTTGGAAGAAGCAGTTTAACCAATTTAACCCCCAGGTCAAACTGAGCTTGAGTAATGGACTGACCGGTGAAGCCAGTAGAGGCAAAAATCCCAGCAGCAAGTTCAGATTCAACAATTTCTGACTTTGATTAATAGAAAACATGAAGCAAAGTGATTAAAGCCAAGGAGAATCTAAGATAGTTGTGTTGTTAGATATTTAAGTCTGAGAAATAAAGGCTTGTGACTTCCCATCCCCTGGAAACTCCCAGACTACTGAATGTAATTCCAAAACAAGTGGACTGCTTCAGCCAGAAACCTGCCAGTCAGGAACCATCCATAGTGATCTTCTCAGTGTGATTTTGGGGGATGGGTGATACGGGAGATTCTCCCAGAGATTAGAGACTAGAATCAGGGGCTAACAATTTGGTAACTAAGGAACTCACTTCCTTTCCCAGACAGGGGAGGTTGCTCTTCCTGTCCAACAAAATATCATATATATTATGGATTGATGTTTCTTTATCTGCCTTTTTCCATGTAGTATTTATTGCCATTGTCCATTTTTTTTTACTTTGCCTTATTATTAGATGTCTTGGTGTGGAGGGTGAGCCATAGGATGATAATGAACAGAGATACTGGAGCTGGAGGCAGTAAGCAAGTCTGAGTAAGTGTGAGCACACTGTTAGTCACATGTGAAAACCTTGCTTAGTGTTAGGCAGGTTTGAAAGCATAGATGTAGGAAAGTATAGATTGTTGAAAGTATAGATGTAGGAAAAAGGTGTGGATGCTGAGTGACCAGTTTGAACTTCTTTATGGAATGGTTTTATGTAACACATAAATGTAACAGTGAATCCAACTACATACGCTTTGAAGTTCCTGTAGATAATCAATATCCTGAAGATAACAATCTTCCTGTAGATAATCTCACCCAACATTTCACTTGACTCTTGACTTGAAGTTGCTCTTTCAGAGTGAGCCTCATAATTCTCCTTTCTCCTACCTCACAGGCCTGTTAATCTTCAGTCTCTCTGCACTAATGTTAACACACTCAGCAGCCAAGGTGGTTAATAAGTGGGCCTGTTCTATGTGTAGCAACATGGATGGACCTTGAGGGTGTTATGCTGAGCAAAATAAGTCAGGCAGAGAAGGACAAATATCATATGTTTGCACGTATAGGAGGATTAGGAGGAACTTAACTGAGGAACAAGGGGGAGAAGAAGGGGGGAAATGGTGGGGGAAAGGGAGAGAGGCAAACCATGAGAGAGTCTTGAATGCTGACAAAAACTGAGGACTGATGGATGTGGGGGGGAGGGGGGATGGGCATGGAGGAGGACACTTGCGGGGATGAGCACTGGGTGTTATGTGGAAACTAATTTGACAATAAACTATTTGTAAAAAAAAAAAAAAAAGTGGGCCTGTTCTTATGCATATGGTTATTAAGTTGGTTGCCTGAACTAGCAGGACCAAAATCATTTTTCAGGTTTGATGTGGCTTCTCTTCTTTTGAGATTGTGGGAGCCAAGGCCATGTAATCTATTCTGCCGGATAGGGAGAGTCCAATTATGAATGAAGGCAACACAAAACAATGCAAAAAGAGAGAGAAAGAGCTCCAGTGACCTTGTTTAAGCTTTGGCTGAAGTTAGCTTTAATCCAGGTCTCTCAGCCTTGGCACTGTTGACATTTTGGGTTGGATAAATCTTTGTTGGGGGAGAGGATGTTCTCTGATTTTCAGATGTTCATAGCTTCTCTGGCCTGTCCCCACCTAATGCTTTCCCCGTTGAGAACCATTGTTCTAATCCTAGGCTTTTGGCTTCATGATCCTTAATTTCTTTTTTTGCTAAACTTATTTGCATTGGGTCTGTCACTTGCAGTCCAATTGTTTTAGTTAACTTTCTCCTCCGGTTTTTATATGTAAATGAAAATAAATGTATTCATTAAACATAAACAACCCTGAAACCAATAAAGTAAAATTAACAATAATTTAATTCAATAAATAGCACTAAATTGCCAATAAAGCAATCATGAAAGTATGTTATTTGTGTTTTGTATTTCACATGTTAGAGTCTTGATTTGTTTTAATCCGACAAATCAGTTTTTGTGTCAATTATTGTTACTGTTGACAGTAAACACTTTTTAAACCACCAGTGTGTTATTTTGATGGACTAATCAATTTCATATGGTGCCTTTAAAAATTCTGTGACTAATTACAACACTTATAACTAGTGAAGTGTTGCAGTAGATATGTATCAAGATGGAATCTAAATCTTACAATACTCAATGTGAATGTGACTACAAAGGTAGAGAAGGTATTGAAATTCTGCATAGCTACACTACCACATATAGTGATAAATAATTTTTCCCACCACATTTTTGTATTTGAATCATTGTAGAATCATTGCTTATTTTTGGCCATAACTTGATCTATAGGTATCATTTCCATTTTTAACTTTTCCCCTCTGCTTTTCTCAATAGCTGAAACAGCTCCCTGGCACTACATTATTTATAGGTTGTTAAAGTCTCTAATAATAAAACAATTAAAATCTCCCTCTGTGGAATTTTTGCAATTGTGAATTAACAATGTAAAATAGAAGTTTTGATTTTGTATCAGGTAAACTGATTCAACATTTCGACATTGGAACTCTCTAACATAATGGTAGTCGTATATGCTTAAAAGTACATTACAAGTTGAATTAGAAGTTAACTGAAGGGGCTCTTGGGTGGCTTAGTTGATTAAGCATCTAACTCTTGATTTGAGCTCAGGTCATGATCTCACAGTTCCTGAGATTGACCCCTGCTTGAGACTCTCTCCCTCTCTCTCTCTCTGCTCCTCCCCTGCTTACACTCCCTCCCTCTCGCTCTCAAAATAAATAAACATAAACAATTTTTAAAAAAGAAGCTAACTGACAAAAATTTATTTTTTATTTTTTTAAGTTTATTTATTTTGGGAGGGAGAGAGAGGGAAGGAACGAAAAAAAGAATGAGTGGGGGAGGGGCAGAGAGTAAGGGAGAGAGAGAATCCCAAGTAGGCTCCATATGGAGCCCAACACTGGACTCAAACTTATGAACCACTGTGAGATCATGACCTGAGCAAAAACCGAGTGTCGGACGCTTAACCTATTGAGCCACCCCAGAACTCCTGCAAAGAATTATTTAAACTTCACTTATTAGTTTTATTGTTAGAAATTTGTTGTTATTTTGAATCTATGATAGGTGTATTGAAAGATAAACACATCATTATTTTAATGTGTTTTGAAACAAGATTTTTATGTAAGAGAAGATGAATATAAAATTTAAAAAGTGGAGTTGAAACTCTGTAATGTTAGACATAAACTAATGATATTTTTTTAAACATATTTTCTAACTTTGATCACTGAAGGGTCTAGAAGCAGTGACATCCCAGTAGCAATAGTATGACTGGTACCCAAACTTCACCAAAAACACTAGAGCTCCCTAGAGAAATAGCTCATTCCAGATCTGTGACAGAGTAAATACAAAGTGAGGCTGGGACATTCTGTTGAACTAGAAAGTAATAAAAACTTGAGGAGTAATGGAATTGTATCAAAAGTATGCAGAAAGTATCTTGAAGGGGCTTCCACTGGCCATATTTGGCGAAATTTGCACACTTATTATAAATACCTCTTTTATATCATTGCATATCCCCTAGGATTCACTTGTCTCATTTCAGCTTTATGCAAACTCTGATGTAGGTGGAACCATACATAGCTTCATTTCCTGCTGTTCTGCAAGCCCCTTGCTTTTTGCAGTGTCCACAGGGAAGACTCACACATAAGCACCCTGGAGGTACAGAGGAGTTAAACTCAAGTGTATGGCAGTTAATGCTTTTTTGGAAAACCCTTTGATCAATGGAAAATGAAGCCAGTGAATAAATTTTTTTCTTTCTCTTTTCCCCTCACACCTTAGCGGTGGTCCTAAAGCACTTAAATGGCTCTTAAGAGGTTCAGTCTGACAGATTAAATATGTGGCTAGCTTGATAATGCATACTGTGATAATTGGCTCTCCCTCCTTTATTTTATTCCTCTTGTCCCTCACCCCTGCTCACTGTGATTGGATTACTTTTAAAGCTAATATTACATGAGGCTTTTTCTTCAGATTCTGCTTTTTTGGAGAGCCAAGCTAGAAGGATGGCATCAGAAAGAATAGTGCATGTAATTTATTGAAACATTGAACATATGAAGATATTTGAACCATTTTGAATGATATCCAAAAGAAAAGAAAGACTTATCTCACCAAAAACAGCCTTTTATTTGCCACCATTGGAAGCAAATGCTACCAGCTTTTTACTCTCAGAACTGGCAATT
Source organism: Crocuta crocuta (assembly GCF_008692635.1). NCBI lineage: Eukaryota > Metazoa > Chordata > Mammalia > Carnivora > Hyaenidae > Crocuta > Crocuta crocuta. The sequence continues at coordinate 11,241,626 of NW_027527955.1, forward strand.
AAAGGAAGAGAAATAAGCCATTATCTTTCTTTTTCAATTAGAAGTATAGTTGAGGAGAAGCTCTTCCCTACAAAACAATGCCAGCCAATATAGCAGAAAGAATAGAATTTTTTAAATGGCCAGTTTTCAACTCCTGATGAAATGATTGACTCAGGCTAGGATCATCAGTGAAGACAAATTCTTGCAGGAAGTGTTAGTGGAGAACTGCATATTGTTGCACGCATGTTACAAATGATCACTCTATACCTTGTTAGCTAGTTAAAAAGGACAGCAAGTGTTTTCAACAAATAAATTTATTATTATTACCTTAACTCATAGTAATACCTTAATTATTACTTAATATTTTAAAGCTTTATTGTATTTTTCTGTTTTATTTTTTTGCATGCCTAGTAATTTTTGACTGGATGCCAGACATTATGAATTGTATACTGTGTGCTAAATTTCTAAAAATTCCCTTAAATATTTTAAGTCTACTCTAGGATGCAGTTAATTTATTTGGAAAGAATTTTAACCTTTCAAGGCTTATTTACTTGTAAGCCCTATAAGGAAGTACTAGAACAACTTTAAATCTAGGGCAAATTTGGTCTCACTGCCAAAGCAGTATCCTTCAGAATATTCAACCCAACTTTCCATATATTATGAGATTTCTTCATTCTGGCTGTTAGGAATGGGAACTATTTCCAGCCCTGTGTGAATACTGGGAATTCTTCAGCCTGATTCTTTCCATTGGTTCATCTCTTGGCCTTTGAGAGTTTTCTCATAGACGTGTTAATCACTTCTCAGATGAAGATTTGAAGAGAATCCTCTCCACTATCTGGGACTCTTTGCAACTCTCTCCTCTCTGGTATTCTGCCCTGTGGTTTTAGGCACATTGGCCTTCTTGAATTCTCAACCCTTGTCTCTTTAACTCAGGAAGACTGCTATGTTCTGTTTGGGTTCTCCTTCCTACTCTGCTGCCTGGGGCTATTACCTTGTTTGTTCCCTTCTCTCAGGGATTACTGGGCTGAGCTGCCTTGTATCCAGTGTCTAAAAACCATTGATTTATATATTTTGCCCAGTTTTTAAGTTACATAAGACAAGAGTAAACTCAGTCCCTGTTACTTCATCATATCCTGAAACAAAAGTCACTGTAATTGTACTTTTTAAATAATTCAAGTAATTTTAGAAGACTGTACTTAAAAAAAATTTTTTTAATGTTTATTTTTGAGAGAGAGTGCAAGAGACAGAGTGCAAGCAGGGGAGGGACAGAAAGAGGGAGACACGGAATCCAAAGCAGGCTCCAGGCACTGAGCTGTCGGCATGGAGCCTGACGTGGGGCTAGAACTCACAAACTATGAAATCATGACCTGAGTCCAAGTCAGACACTTAACCTATTGAGCCACCCAGGCACCCCTAGAAAAATGTACTTAAAATTTTTTCAAGTATTAATAGCGTTGGTTAAAGAATATTTGCTTATCTCTTAAAAATTTTTAAAATAATTTTACCATCTTGTTTTCAGAGGATGAAGTTGTACCATTTCTCCTTTGGAAATTTATTGATTTTTTTTGTGGCTTATATATGGTCACTTTTTGTGAATTCTTTGTATGCATTTTAAAAAATGGTGTTTGGTAGGAATTAAATGTAAACATACATACAATCATATGTAGTCAGTCTTATTATATACTTTAAATACCTTGTCTTTATTTTGTGCTTTAGAATCATAGAATGATATAATGTCTCTCCATGCTAAAATGACTTAAAAAATGTTTAGCTCATAGTTATTATAAGCACCATCCTGACAAATTCTGAATATCTTCAGGTATACCAGAACTCTTTGAGTATAATCTTGGACTCAGGAAGATATGAGGCACTTAATACCCCCTTGTGATTTATGATAATATCCATTTTACATTTTATTTATTTATTTTTACCTTTTAGAGAGAGAGTGCAAGCAAGGGGTAGAGAGAGGATCTTAAGTAGGTACCGTGCTCAGCATGGAGGCTGACATGGGACTTCATCCCAAGACCCTGGGATCATGACCTGAGCTGAAATCAAGAGGTGGACGCTAAACTGACTGAGCCAGGCAGGCACCCCTCCATTTAACATTTTTTAAAAGTAGGGAATAAAACTCTAAGTTTTATAAAACTACAAATCAAAGGAATAATTGGCAGACTAATTTCTCATCATCTTTGGTGCCTATTTCTCAGGTGTTAAGAACCAAATTATGTTATAATATATTTAAGTTTAAACGTCTACTTTAAATGAACCACCATAAGAAATACATATTTTTGAATACAAATATATGTGTATGAGGGAATATTTATTAAACATATGATATATATAGATTAAGAAATAAAGCCAAGCTTAATTTGCTTTTTTCTTAAGGGTAATAAACAACTATTTATAGATTAAAAAACTGTTTTTAAATGATTTTTTAAAATGTTTATTTATGGTGGGGGGGGGCAGAGAGAGAGGGAGAGCAAGAATCCCAAGCATGCCCTGCACTATCAGAGCCCGCCACAGAGCTCGATCTGAGGAACTGTGAGATCATGACCTGAGCTGAAATCGAGTCGGATGCTTAAGTGACTGAGACACCCAAGTACCCCTATAGATTTTTGCTTTGCACTTTATGAGCTTAAGCTCATATTCTTAGGGATGCTTTAGTTCTGCAGAGACTAAGATTAAAATATAGTAGGTCTACTGACTCTTGTCAGTTTTGTAATTGATAGGTCTGTCATCAGAAGAGGAGACCGAGGGGCACCTGGGTGGCTAAGTGGGTTGAGCATTCGACCCAACTTCAGGTCAGGTCACGATCTCACGGTTTGTGAATTTGAGCCCTGCATCAGGCTCTGTGCTGACAGTTCAGAGCCTGGAGGCTGCTTCAGATTCTGTGTCTGCCTCTCTCTCTCTCTGCCCCTCCCTCCTTCTCTTGCTCTCTTTCTCTCACTCTCTCAAAAATATATAAACATTTTAAAAATTTTAAAAAAAGGGGCGCCTGGGTGGCTTAGTCGGTTAAGCGTCCGACTTTCGCTTAGGTCATGATCTCGCGGTTCGTGGGTTCGAGCCCCGCGTTAGGCTCTGTGCTGACTGCCAGCTCAGAGCCTGGAGCCTGTTTCAGTCTGTGATTCCCTCTCCCTCTGATCCTCCCCTGCTCACGCTGTCTCTCTCTCTCCTAGAAATAAATAAAACATTAAAAAAAAAATAAAAATTTAAAAAAAGAGGAGCCCAAAAATTTTTATTGGAAATGTGAAGTGGTAAACAACCTGAAAGTCTTTGGGGCTAAGGAAGTGGAACAGAAAACCCCAAAGCAGGCTCTGACTAGTATTCTCACAGGGTCAGCGTATATTCCAAGCTGAGTACATTGCCTCCTTAATTCCAGAGAATCCTACATATGCCATCTAAGCCTGTCACCAGCCATCCCACTCAGCTTTCTACTTAATTCTTCATTCTCAATTTTTGCAGAGAGATCCATAATTTTAAGATATTTTACCTTATAATTCTACATGTGTAATAATGAAAAATTGTTTTGTAATAGTCTTTAGCCTTTTAAATTCTCATTGAAGAGATTTATTCATCCTGAGCAATGTTCATGTATGTGTATGTGGAAGGAGAGGGGCTTCTAAACAAAGTAATTATATTTGGTTTGCACATGAGTAGTATAAGCTTTTGTACTTAATATTTTTGGGGTCAGTATGTTTCGATGTTCTTTGTAATTTTCCCCTTTATAACTACAAATGTTTCTAAGTTTCAAAATATGTAGTGTTTTAAAATATAGTAAACTTCCACAAAATTACACTTAAAAATAAATTATGACTACTCTAATTTTAAAATCTTCCTTGCTTTTTAAAATCTGAAGATTAAATTCATAATACTTGAGTATTTCCTTGCTACTCTTTTATTATGATTGGGAATCAGCATCTTCCCTGAGAAACTAACATATTAGCAGATGAATCTGTTATTATCACTGTCAACACACCTTTGTTAGAAACATTTTTAAACAGCATTGTGAGGCCAGTTTAATCTGGACAGAACCCCATACGCCAAAGACTATAGGACTTTAAAGGAAAAAGATGTGATGAGGAAAATATTTTGTTTATCTCTAGACTCTTGGGAGGAGGGAGCAAGATTTAAATTTGCCTCAGCTTAATTGCTTTACACACATTCTTGTGACGCACAGTTGGGAGGGGGGAAGAAAAAGAGGGAGCTGTTACTGTGTGGTATGTATCTAAAAGAGTGCATTTGAAAGGGAGAGGAGAACGCAGAAGCAAGCTGGTCTGACCAGAAACAGAACTGCCTCTGACAGATTAAGAGACAAGCGAGGCTTGGAATCTGAGAGCAAGCAAAGAGAGTGGAAATTTACAGCTGCCCTGTGTGAGTGTTCAAGTGATCGTTTTCTGCTAACGTTTTCCGGTGGTAACTGTTACTCTTCAGAGAGAGAGAGAGAGTCAAGACGGGAGTGTGGAAACTCTTTTCTCTGCAACGCTTTGGTAATAGGAGGCACCCTCTATTAAATGGAAGATAAAGCTACTTCATGTAAAGTGCTTTGAGCCCAAGAGAGCTGTCTTCAGCACCTCACCATGTGTCTACTTTTTGTTGCTTAGACAAGCCTGGACATTTCTATAACATTTGGTGAGTATCAGCCAGGTTATCTATACCAGTTCATAGAAATAGGATTAATATGGTAAACTTTAGTTTTAGTAACGGTTTTACAGCTATTGATACATTCATTTTAAATTGTGTTGTTACCTTTTTTCTTTGTGCATGATGAACTGCTGTTACTAGGAGAGATTTAAAAAAACAACAACTACAAAACAATACTTCTCTGTTGCCTAAGGCACTTGAACCATTACCAACTATTCTGTGTCCATGGAATATCTTATTTTGGAAATGGGTTTTTATTTACAGAGAGTTACCAAAAATAAAATAGTGGCAGTATACCACTTTTCATGTTTCTTTTTCAACTGCATAAAAATTTAAGAGTTACCTCTGTGTATTGTCACTAACTTTAAAATGATCAATGTGATGTTTGGTATTATCAATTATTATAATTTACACCCTTCTCTCATAATTCAAATGGAAGGGTTAATAATAGCATTATTTACAAGGACATACAATTTAAATGTTGATTGCTTCTGTTAGATCCACTAAGTGACACATGAATTTTTCCCAAATTCTGTAATGAATATAAAAATTAGACAGCATACTTCTCAAATTTACCATTTGATACAAAATGGATGCACATGGATTTCAAAATAAGGATTAAAACAGTTAGTTTGTTCTATAGCTGATACCAAGCTCTCACATAACATTTTTGTTCTGCTGAAGAACTGTTATAGGCAGATGCATATATGTATACAAGCAATACAGCAGAAAAAAGAAAAATAAACTCATAAAATATGTATTCACATTCCAAGAAAAACTTTAATTGTACAACCTTAACATAGGAGACTGCATACTAATTTTTTATATGTCTTTTTAAAGGCATCAGTGGAAGGCACATAATCATTCTTCTGTGGAAGGAAGGAAATATACATTGTTAGCTGCTAAAGTGAGTCATTGCATAGAGATGCACCATTCTAGGCAAAGTTTCTAACTTCCTCTCTGCCAGCATCAAAAAAATATGTCCTTAGTGATTCAAGTGAGTCTTTTAAGCCAGAACAATTCAGCTGAAATGAAAACTTCAATACTGTCAGTAAACATATCAAAAGGGCTTATACCCTAGACATACTATGTAAAGTGGTGTATTTCCTCTGTGTGTGCAGAAGCCTGTAGAACAGGTTTTGTTTTGTGGGTTTTTTTTTCCTAAATGCCTTTGACCTATGTATACGAAGAAACTCTGATGATCTTTGGAAACCTTTTCTGGACCAGCATCTTGCACTTAAAGTCAAAAGTAAATACAATAAAGATAATATCACAAACCAACCTTTCTTCCTTACTGAAGTTCCCATACTCGGTCCATTTTAGACCAATGGAAGATTTGCACACAGCTTCACAATTGTCAGAGTAATTTTTTGTTTTAAACTAGTAAGTCATTGGTATTACCTTGGTGGTGGCACCATTTCTTAAGCCCATAGGAATGTAAATATAACAATAAAGATTAAGTCATTCTCAGTTTACAAATGTTTTGTGCTTCAGAAGTTTATTGTGAGTGGGTTGTTGGGAATTTGGGACCCATCTTCCCCGGAAAATAATTTAATAAATGATTGACTTTTATTATAACCTGAGAATATATTATAGTCACAGTATAAAAAATCATTGCCACTCTGAAAAATACTAGGAAATCAAGTCTAATAATGAAACTAAATGGAAAAACAATTCTGTTGAATAAGACATTATTCTTATTTATCTTAGATATTAATGCTTGAAGAAAAACATTTAATGAGTTGAATGGCTTTTGGGAAGGATGCTTAAAATAAGATTTCTAGGTACTTTTGAGAGCTTCCAAGATTGATTGCATACCTTTATGAGATCTCATCTCATGTTAAGATTAACGATTTTTGTTTCCCTTGCCATAGGCATATTTCTAGCCCTTGCTTTTATGCTTATCACCCATTTCTGAAGTCTAGCCCAGTGGCACATAAGTAGGTACCTAATGAATAGTTACTAGATGAGGACTAAACTTTTCCTTTAGTTCACAGAAATGGAATTGAGGAATTTTTCTAAGATATCCAAAAAAGGAAAGGAGTTTAGGGGCACGTGGTTTTTATTATGAGAAAGATACGGCCTGATAAGAACACAAAGCAATATTAGTACAGAATAGGCCTAACTATTAAGGGAAAAAGGGAAGACCTTGGTATAACTGAGTGGCAGCCCTGAGTGAGTAGGATGGTGACAGGGAGAGGCAGTTTACAAGCTTGGTATCTTGAGTACATGGGGACATTCTAAAGTAAGGTGTCACCTTTATGTATTTGCATAAGTGTACCGGGACTCATATGAAGAAATGTGGCCTATTTGGAAAACTCAAATTAGGTCTATCCAAATTAAGTTTAGTTACACTGGTCCTAAGAGTTTCTCTAAAGTGCTGTAGTACAAAATTTAAAACTTGGTAATGTAATAAATATATATAATGAAATAACACAGGGAATGCAAATTACACTTAGATGATTTTTAGTGGCAGAACAACCTTTCCATTTGATCAAGAAATTCTTTATTTCAAAAACTATAAACCTTGTCTTAATAATAATATCTAACCGAAATTAGACGATTGTTATGTATAATGTGTATGTGCTTACAGGAAAGACTTAAAAAAAAGTCAATTTTGAGTTTCCCTTGATAATTCAGTTGTAAAGAATAACCATTTGTGAAATTCAGTGAGATCTGATGCTTTGAGTACAAGTACTAGTTTTTGAGAATACGGACCTAGCTTCAGACCTCTGCTATAAGTTGAGATTATGAAATTCTAGTATAATATTATCACTGACAATCATTAATCATTAATAAATGAAGAAAATTTTAGCTCTGACAAATGCCTGAATCTGTCAACAGAAACATCACTATAAGCCTAATGAATGAAGTTACTGGCTGTTTTTCCTGGAATAGTAGTCTAGTAGGTTATGATTTATAATAACAAATAAATTAGCTGTTGTATGTCTTCCTAACTTCATGTACTAATTCTATTTTTTAAATTATTTCACTGGTTAGAGTACAGTAGAATTAAGGAACACTTCCCAAGGACATCAGTCTCTCTTATAAAAGAGTTTTTATTCCGATGTAAGTCTGACCAAGGCTTCCAGATGAATGAGGATGCATAAGAAACTTCTCACAAGTTTTCCATTTCTGTGTAAAGTGTCCAGTTTTAGAAAAGCTCTCTCCTTCAAACTCTGTTAATAAAACATATAAAAACAAAATCATTTTTAGTCATTTTGAACTGAGAAAAAGAATAATCAGTGAAAAGTCCTTATTTATACTCTATTGTCTACAGAGTTTCACTCATTTCTATAGGTTTTCAGGTGAAAATTTAATTGTAGTGCCTAATTAAATTTGACATATGCATTTAAAAATAGAATCATTAAAGAAGACATTGATTGGAAAAGATTTTGACATATATCATATGCTTTATAATGGATTTGGTGTCCTAATATGTGTAACTAGAATCATATGCTTTGTAATTTATTATCTCTGTGAAGGCACTTCTAAATTATGACTTTGTCAGGGGGAAAAGGAACTACTTGGATATGACAAATACAGCAGAACCATTAAGTATACTTCAAAAATTTTAAATATATATTAAATGTACCCATTTAAAGAAAACAGTTCAGTGAATATTGACAGATGTATATACTCATGTATATACATTAATTTTTTAAAAAAATCTTGCCAGATTATCTGCCATAGATGCACTTTGATTATATCATCTCTATCTGTAAGTTCTATTTGGAATACAGATAAAAGAATGCTGACTCCTGAACTTTTGTGGGGTTTTTTTAATAGTTTTTATGTATTTTTGAGACACATAGACAGAGCTTGAGCAGGGGAGGGGCAGAGAGAGAGAAGGAGACATAGAATCTGAAACAGGCTGCAGGCTCTGAGCTTCCAGCACAGAACCCAATGCAGGGCTCAAACCCCCGAACCATGAGATCATGACCTGAGCCGAAGTCGGACACTTAACCGACTGAGCCACCCAGGCTCCCGTGTTTTGTTTTTTTTAATGTGGTGCTAAGTTTATTTAATTTTTTTTTTTTGTTTAGTTTAAGAGAAGGTACTTATGCCTTAAGTTTAAATTAGTTGAATAATTTAACTTAAATAAAATAATTTAAAAATAGAATTAACACATGAAGCTAGGAAGATATATAACTGCTAAGTTAAAAGTTTGGTTACTTTTTACGGTTTTACCTATGGAAATCTTGAGATTTTTCTTGGCTTCAGAGATGAATTTCTCACTTCCTTAAACTTTTGTGGGAACCCTTTGAACTATTTTTGAACAGTACAATTGGAGGTTAAACATAAAGGCCCGGAAATGCTCATTAGCCCCTACAGATAGACATTTACTCCCCTTTAAATATCTTAAGGAATAAAAAACAAGGAAATTGAATGTCCCAAATGACCTTGTCTCCTAGCTTCCCTTTCTCTTTCCCCTCTAAAAACTCCTCTCCACTTATATCACTGAACATGTTCAGGTGACTCACTCGAGTGATTGACTTGGGGGCATCTTTGATGACACTCACGCCTAAGTTAGGAATATGAAGTATTTTACTGTCTATTAGAAAAGGGAATGCTGCCAAAATCTACTCCAAAATTACAGGGCCTGAGTTCCCTGGGAGCAGAGCTGAATAATTTTTTTTGGCTTTCTCTCCAGACTCTGAGCCAAGTTCTACTCTTTATGAAATTTCATTGCCAAAGTAACAGAAATCATATTTGTTTGACTAATGCTTTGAAAAGACATGGTGATCAGATATTCCACAGTTTGAACTTTAAAACATATTTGTTGTTTGGTCATTGAAAAATATCATTTATGAGAAGGTGTTTCCCTTATAAAAGCATTTGCATGATCTGTTAAACAAAGTTTGGAAAAAAACAAAATTTAAAGAAAAAAGAAAATTTAGCATACATAGGCCAACTACCCAGAGACAATCACCATTAACTTTTGTAAATTATTTTTTCTTTGTGTAGGTTTTGTGTATTTCTGTTTTATTCACTTTTAAACAGTTTCATAATATGGAGTGCTGTTTTTAACATTTCCATTTTATTTCACATTCTTTGCAAACATTTTCATAGCCATATACTGTACTGCATTTCATCAAATCTAAGAAGCCATTGGTTTTAAGTCATAACTTTATATACCATTAAAAAAGAAGGAAAACAACCTGCTATTTAGGGTAAAGTTCCCTCTGTTGTAAGAAGCACCTAAAGTTCAGAGATGTTAAAATATTTTTTAGAATGTCATAGAGAAAACCCTTGGTTAATCTTGCTAAGACAGATTGCCAGGAACAGACTACTACTAAATCAGAGGTTGTGAACATTTAAGAATTCTAGATCCATACTGCCAAATTACTGTCCAGCTAATATTCCCATCAGTGTGACCCAAAGGGGAATAGGATCAGGGAGATGTACCAAGGGAGTTGTTTTGTTTTCTTTTTTTTTTTATTTTTTTAATGTTTTTTATTTGTTTCTAGGAGAGAGAGAGAGAGTGAGCAGGGGAGGGTCAGAGAGAGAGGGAGTCACAGACTCTGAAACAGGCTCCAGGCTCTGAGCTGGCAGTCAGCACAGAGCCCTACGCGGGGCTCGAACCCACGAACCACGAGATCATGACCCAAGCGAAAGCCGGACACTTAACCGACTAAGCCACCCAGGCGCCCCAAGTTGTTTTCTATTTTTTAAGCTGGATGGTAAATACACAGGAACTGGTTACATTGTTCTCTATTTCTTCTTCTATAAGCCCCAAATATTTTATCTAAGCCAAATTAAATTAAAATATCTAAGGGACGGGGGCACCTGGGTGAATCAGTCCATTAAGTCTCTGTTGATTTTTGCTCAGGTCATTATCTTATTGTTTTTGAGTTCGACCCCCGCATCGGGCTCTGCACGAGAGTTGGAATCTGCTTGGGACTCTTTCTCTCTCTCTGTCTCTGCCCCTCCTGTGTTCTTTCACTCTCTCCCAAAATAAATAAAATAAACTTAAAAAATTATTGAAAAATAAATAAAATATCTAAGAGGAAAAGTCCCGTTGAAGCATTTTGATTAGCTTGATGGTGTCACAATCCACTTGTGAGCCAACTGCTGTAGCCAAGGCAGTGGAAGGAATATTCTGGCCACGCCTGGGTCATGTTTCCGCCCTTTGGGTAGGGTGGGGTGGGAAGTAGAGCAGACAGGTCTATCACCGGGAGAAACAGGGACCAAATAGCTACCAAAGATTTTCTTTTTCTTTTACTTTCCTGATTCAGTTATTTCTGCTTCTTAAAAAAATTTTTTTTAATGTTTTATTTATTTCTAGGAGAGAGAGAGAGACAGCGTGAGCAGGGGAGGGTCAGAGAGAGAGGGAGTCACAGACTCTGAAACAGGCTCCAGGCTCTGAGCTGGCAGTCAGCACAGAGCCCGATGCGGGGCTCGAACCCACGAACCGCGAGATCATGACCTAAGCGAAAGTCGGACACCTAACCGACTAAGCCACCCAGGCGCCCCCAGTTATTTCTGCTTCTATTGTTACTATTTCCATCTCTCTTTTCTTGGAGATTTTTGGGGTACTTTCCTTTTTAACTTGAATTCTATTTATTTTTATTCCTGTATGAATTAATTATAATTGTAGATTCTCACCCTCCCACATGTCCTACCAACAATATCAAGGCTTCCTTTCAATAATTATTTCTGATTTTTAGCATTTATTTTGTTGAACTCATATGGGTTTGATTCCATATCAACTTCTTATAAAATTTTTAGTAAGTATACACAATCTGTTCACACATAAATATGTTGGCTAGAGGTTCAATTATGAAGTTACAGACTTTTCCTTTCAGAACTCAGTAGGTTTTTGTTTATGTTCTTATGACATTTAGTTTTGTGGAAGTTCAAAGGCAACTTGACTTTTTTTTTTTTTTTACAAATAGTTTATTGTCAAATTAGTTTCCACATAACACTCAGTGCTCATCCCCACAAGTGTCCTCCTCCAAGCCCATCCCCCCCCTCCCCCCCGCATCCATCAGTCCTCAGTTTTTGTCAGCATTCAAGAGTCTCTCATGGTTAAAGGCAACTTGACTTTTACCCTTTGTTGTTGTTAAGGTCATTGTATAAGAATGAGCTTTGAGAGCATAAAGTTTGTTTCCCTTAAAAGCCATAAGACACTGAATTTGGGGTGTCATCATTAATCTCAACTAGAAAAGTTCTTTAAGTGACCAGAAGTTTAGATCTTTTTTTTTTTTTTTTTTTTTTTNGCTTCATTTTTTAGATTTTTTGTTTTGTTCTTGTTGGAGCTTCCTCCACCTCCCCCCATTGTTTTAATACCCATTTTTATAGGAAAACACTTCATCTTTTCCACATCTCTGTAATATACATATATGTAGGTGCTCTGTAAATATCTTTTGAATGAATAAATGTAGACTGCCTAATTTTGTACCTTTCAGTTGTCCTCAGTTTTCCATGGGGTCATTTCTGCTCTGTGCAGGTTTGAATTACTATACTGTATATGTGTGTATGGGTATGTGTTTTCGATCTTTTATCTTGGCAGGTTTTTAGTTTAAGTCCTTTAATCTCTCTCTCTCCCTCTCTCTCTCTCTCTCCCTCTTCAGTTACATTTGTTATGTCTCCTACAGAGAATAGATTTTGGAACAGCCTTTCCCTGCCTAAGCCCACAGGGCATTTCTCCCCTTTCTTGTGCTGCTGCCCCCCTCCTTTTTTTTTTTTAATAGACCCTACATTATTTGTTGTTTATTGTTTACTCACTCTTGAAAATGGAAAAGTACAACAGGGCTAGTGTCAGTCCACAGATGTTTGTTTGCTGCATGGCCCGCTGTCAGCACTACGACAGGGCACGTTGGTATGTGCGGCCCCCATAGTTTTCAGTGCTCAGGAGGCATTCCTCTAGTGTCAGTCTTTTGGACTTAACATGGCATCTTCTCCTTCCCTGCTTCCTGCTTTGCTGAAATATAGTGTATATTTTAACAACTCTGAGGTGGATTTTATGGAAAACTTACTACTACCCAAAAAAACCATTTTCTGGTCTCTGCCATTCCTTTTGTCTCTACCTTAAGCACTTTATCTTTGGCCATGATGGATAGATAGTAGGAATCAAAGACTGGATGTGGACCAGTGATGAACAACCTAGAGCTCACTGTATATAACCTGCCTAATTTCAAAATATGATGCTCTTTCTTTAAGAGCCCTTTCTTACAGTATGGAGGCTCCTCAAAAAAATTAAAAAAAGAACTACTGTATGATCCAGCAGTTCCACTTCTGGATATTTATGAGAAGAAAATGAAAATACTAATGTGAAAAGATATATGTACTCCCATGTTCATTGCAGCATTATTTACAATGGCCAAGAAATGGAAACAACCTAAGTGCCAATCCATAGATGAATGGATAAAGAAAATATGCCTCCCTCTCCATCTCCTTCTCCATCTGCCTCTCCCTCTCCCTTCCTCTCCCCCTCCCCTTCTCCCTTCCTCTCTCTCTCTCTATATATATGTATAATTCACCCATAAATATGATTCAAAAAAGAATGAAATCTTGCCATTAGTCAATATGAATGGACATTAAGGACATTATGCTGGGTGAAGTAAGTCAGACAGAGAAAGACAAGTATTGTATGAGCACACTTATATAGTGGAATCTAAAAACAACAAAACAAAAACAAGCTCATAGATCCAGAGAATATATTGGTAGTTGCCAAAGGTAGGGGTGAAGGTGGATAGAATGGGTGAGGGTTGGTCAAAAAGTACAAAGTTCCACTTATAAAAAGCAAATGAGTCATGGGAATGTAATAAATAAAATAAGATAATTAAATTAGTATTAACAAATAAATGTAATGTATCCGGCCCTTCCCAAAGCATTTGGCAATTTTTTTGATATCTTCATGAATTAAATGGAAAAATATGAGTCAAGTGATATGACTAGCTGAATTCACAGTTAAAGTTTTTGAAAAAGAACCCCCTCATTTTATAGATAGAACAAATGACACACAGACAAGGGTGATAATTTCTGAGTCAGAGTGGATCAGTTACCAACTCAGAACCAGATGGGGTTTTGTTAAGCAGGTAGAATTGAGTGCCAGTTGGCTCATTTGCTAAATGACCAGTGGGGTAAATGATGTGATTGGGGTAAATGATGTGATTGGGGTGGATGCACATGCAAGTGACCAGCATGGCTGCCCAGAGAGTAGGAAGGGCAGTCTGGAGTTTGAGGGTGGTTCAGGAAGGTGTTCGGTCTAGAGGTGGGGTGCGGCTGGTTATGGTCTGAAAAGAACAGAGCAGTTGGAGAGTTTCATCTTAATTTGTAGAGGATCAGGGGCTGGGGCTACTTAGTTTCATACATAGGCTTTGATTTCCCTCATAATATGGATCCCAGAATTGAAGACTAATGATCCTATGAAATTTAAAAATATTATTAAACTGATTTTATATGTAGTGGTTATAGTAAGTAGGTATACTAAAAATATGAAAATAATGAATTCAAGAAAGGAATACTGTGCTAAGAGACATTGTACTGTGTGTCTTTTCCTCTATCTCATTGCCCCTAAAATGTTTACTTTCTCCATTTAATAATAAGACTCAAAGAGCAAGGATTCTATTTTTCTTGTTCATAGCTCTATCCTAAGTACTTAGCAAGATCCCCATGCTTAGTACTTACTCAGATTGTTTGTTGAATGAATAAGTAAATGAATAAATGAACAAACCAACAGGCAAATAAAAAGCTGGCAGACAGCATATCAGGAAATGCTGGCTAACTACCATGTTCACATGGGAGTCCTGAAAACATTTGCAATTTTACCAGAATTTGCATTAGAATTCGCTCGATACAAGGAGAACTGAGCAGAGCAATAAGTAATGGACAAAAATCATGCCATATCATATGATACCATATTCTAATTTGTATTCTGTTTTGATGTCAGGGAGCATTTAGTTGAAATTCCCACAATCAATTATCTTTACCTTAGTGCAGAAGAACCACATGAGGAAAAAAAACAATTACACAAATGCACTTAGCCTTAAAAAAAAAACTTATAATAATGTTATGTATTTGTCATTAAATATTTAATATCCAAAGAATAAATGTACATTTTTTAAAGAAAAAATGTGTAAGTGATTCAAGGAGCCAGAAGTGTCTAGGACACTTAAGATAATATCATATCTCAATTACTATGTCTTTCTCTTTCATGAAATAATTTATTCATTATGACATAGAACTTTTTGTAATAATAGCAGCTAAACATTATAGAGTACCTTATTTATACAAGGCCCTGTGCGAGGTGCTCTACTTTTTAATCCTTGCAATGCTAAGAGGGAGATGCTATCATCCCATTTACAGATGAGAACAGAGCCTTTAGAGGGATCACATCTTGTGCCCAAGATCACTCAGGTAGGAAGCAACAGTTTGCTTGCTCTGCCCAACTCTCTAATGAGTGTTTCAGTACCCACCCTACTTCCACACTACATATGCTTTTAAATTATATGCTACCTTCATTTATTTATGTGTAGGGCTGATTATTAAAGAAAAACCTAGTCTATCTTTATAATTTTATTTTTGAATTTTATAAAGGTGCATGATATAAAATTCTTCCAACTCTCTTTTTTGCACCTGACACCATCCACTGAGAATCAGTGTGATCTTCACATGCTTTGTCTTTGAACCCTCTGTCAACTTTCAGTATCCGCTTTAGAGGCTCACTGGGGTCTCTTAACTTGATTTTCAAACTTATACTTGCCATGAGAGTGGGCAAGTTCTCCTCCCACTTACTCTTCCCACACTGGGAAGCTGAGGCACCCTACTGAAAACAGTGTCTCTTCTGAAAACCAGATTTGTTTTTTTTAGGTCTTCTGTTTTATCCTCAAAATCCACACTAACCACTTTGATTTCTACTTCATAACATATACATATCCCATTGGAATTCCTGATCACAAACAACAAATACTGAAGGAGTTTATTGGAAGGATATAAAGTAGCTCACAGAATGGCAGAATCCTAGGGAATCAGATTCAGGAAATAGGAGTCTAGGGGGATTAGGGACTTAGAACCATAGCCATGGTTATACTGTAGGAATAGCTAGTTAGAGTGCTGCTATCCACTGATGTGCATGTTTGTGGATACACATTTGTATGATATCCTGCATCAATTAACTGCATCATTGTTAGTAAGAAAAATATTAGAAAAAATGGAATGAACCCACATGTCCATCAATAGGGTATTGGTAAAATAAATGATATAGTAATTTAATAAGAAAATGGGGGCACCTGGGTTGCTCAGTTAGTTAAGCGTCCAACTTCAGCTCAGGTCATGGTCCCATGGTTTGTGGGTTTGAACCCCGCCTCAGGCTGTATGCTGACAGCTTGGAGCCTGGAGCCTGCTTTGGATTCTGTGTGTCTCTCTCTCTGCCCTTCCCCTGCTTATGCTATCTCTCTCTCTCTTTCTTTCTCTCAAAAATAAATAAACATTTAAAAAATTAAAAAAATAAATTCTCATATAACAACAATTATATGATGTATCTGTGTAATAGAATACTATATTGGATAAAAGTTATTGTAATAGATCTAAACATACACTCATAGAATTCTATTCAAGATACAAAAAAATGGCAAAAAGTTATGAAATAATGTGTTTAGTATTATTATATTTTTGTCTTACAATATATTTGTTTTGGGGATGCCTGGATGGATCAGTCGGTTAAGTGTATGACTCTTAGTTACAGCTCAGGTCATGCTCTCACAGTCATGGCATCAACAGCTAACAGCACAGAGCCTGCTTGGGATTCTCTCTCTCCCTCTCTCTTTCCCCTCCCCCACTCACGTGCACATGCTCTCTCTCTCAAAATAAATAAACATTAAAAAAATATTTATTTTTATATGTATAAAAAATTTCAGGAGGAATGTCTACCAAACTGATATAGTTGTTTTCTCTAGGTGGTTAATTAATAGAACATTTTGATTTATTATATCAGGCTTATGAAATGTTTGAAGTGTTTTTGTTGGTATGCCTCTCCTCACTGAAGTCTTCAATTAAAATTTTCTCCCTAATACTTATATTTTTAGTGTAAGTAGGGCAGTGACAGCCATATTTAGCTTTCTCTGCTATATGTAAATAGATGTTCTCAAAAACAAGGATTAATGCTCCTTTTCCTCACTCTCCTCACCCTCCACCAGGATAGGGCTGATTTCTTCAGTGAATATGGCCAGCTAAATATTTGAAGAGTAAAATAAAGAACAGATTCTAAATAATTTTACATTGCAGTTTTATGATTGTCATGGAATAGCATTAAATATCACTTTACAACTTTTGTTTTACATGTTTTATATATCATTGTCATCATCACTCTCATTAGTTAAAATAACTAGTTTTATATATCAGCTTATTCTCTAAAAGTATTCATTTTCCCATTGAGATTTTTCCCCAATCCTTGTATTGGAGACAAAATTTTTAACTTAGAGTAAAAACTTTTAGGCAAAGTTTTTAAAATACCTGTAAGTGGGGCGCCTGCGTGGCTTAGTCGGTTAAGCGTCCGACTTTCGCTTAGGTCATGATCTCGTGGTTTGTGGGTTCGAGCCCCGCGTCGGGCTCTGTGCTGACTGCCAGCTCAGAGCCTGGAGCCTGTTTCAGTCTGTGACTCCCTCTCTCTCTGACCTTCCCCTGCTCACGCTGTCTCTCTCTCTCTCCTAGAAATAAATAAAACATTTAAAAAAATAAAATAAAATAAAATACCTGTAAGTATCTTAAGTATCTTAAAATACTTACATGTATTTAAATTTGGTGTAAAACTTGATGAAACTCATTTCAGTTTGATCAGTATTTTTAAAAAAAAATTTTTAATGTTTTAATTTATTTTTGAGCAAGAGAGCATGAGCAGTGGAGGGGCAGAGAGAAGGAAACAGGATTCAGAGCAAGCTCTGTGCTGAAAGCAGCAAACTCAGTGCCGGGCTTGAACTCATGAATCATGAGATGATGATCTATGCCAATGTCAGACACTCAACCGACTGAGCCATCCAGGCGCCCCTAGTTTCATCAATATCAATGTTTACAATTCCTGAATTAAGATTATTAGAGGGGCGCCTGGGTGGCTCAGTCGGTTAAGCATCCGACTTCGGCTCAGGTCATGATCTCACAGTCCATGGGTTTAAGCCCCGTGTTGGGCTATGTGCTGACAGCTCAGAGCCTGGAACCTGCTTCAGATTCTGTGTTCCCTCTCTCTTTGCCCCTCCCCCGCTCGCTCTCTGTCTCTGTCTCTCAAAATAAAATAAAGACATAAAAATTTTAAAAAAAAGATTATTAGAAACTTGTAAAACGTTTTGGTATAATAATTTAATCATGTTAAGAGTTAAAATAATTGCAAACTTCTGGAGTCACTCTGGAAAACAGAATGGAGTTTCCTTACAAAGTTGGGAACTTGCAGCCCAATGTTTATAGCAGCATTAGCTAAAATAGCCAAATTATGGAAACAGCCCAGGTGTCCATTGACTGATGAATGGATAAAGAAGATGTGGTTTATATATACAGTTATACAGTGGGATATTACTCAGCCATAAAAAGAATGAAATCTTGCCATCTGCAACAATGTGGATGGACCTGTAGGGCATTATGCTAAGTGAAATGTCAGAGAAAGACAAATACCATATGATTTCACTCATGTGAAATTTAAGAAACAAAACAATAAAACTAAGGGAAGACAAAAAGAGAGAGAGAGGCAACCAAGAAACAGACTCCTAACTACAGAGAACAAACTGTTACCAGAGGGGAGGTGGGTTTGAGGATGGGTAAAATAGGTGATGTGGATTAAGGAGGGCACTTGTGATGAGCACTGGGTGATGTATGAAATGTTGAATCATTTAATTTCATTTATTGAACACCTGAAAATAATATTACACTGTTTGTTAACTGACTGGTATTTGAATTAAAACTTTAGAAAAAGTTTTAAAAAGAGTTAAATTCATGATTTTTGTTTGCTTATTTGTTTGTTTTTAGCATTCTGTATTGGAAGAAGAGATTTCTATAGATGAAAAAGATGCCTTTGTTTAGTAAATCACACAAAAATCCAGCAGAAATCGTGAAAGCTCTGAAAGACAATTTGGCCATTTTGGAAAAGCAAGACAAAAAAACAGACAAGGTATGAAAAAAACAATAATGTTATTATTCAAATGCATACATTCCAAAACCAAAAACCGATGTAAAAACGTCATGAAGAATTCCAAATATAGTCTGTGATACATACATAAAGTCTCCATAAATACATCTAAATTGATTTCAGGTTTTATGCAATTGTTAAGTCTGTTGCCTTGAACTTTTGGTTCACTCTCTTGAACCTCTGATCAAACTTGGATCCCTTTAGACTACAGAGCTTAAAAATCTAAGGGGTTATATTGGTATATAGTGTTATACTGACATGAAGGATAAAACTTTTTTTGTTTTTTGGGTTTTGGTGGGGTTTTTTTTGAGAGAAAGAAAGAGAGAGAGAGGGAGCATGCACAAGTGAGGGTCAGAGAGAGAAAGAGAGAGAGAGAATCCCAAGCAGGCTCCATGCTGTCACTGTGGAGCCTGACGTGGGGCTTGATCTCATGACTGTGAGATCATGACCTAAGCTAAAATCAAGAGTCATATGTTTAACTGACTGAGCCACCCCAGGTGCCCCAAGACATTCTTATTTAAAGATCAATTGATAAATTGTACAATAGTACAACCTCATTTTAACGTTTTTTAAAGGTTCTACTAAGCAGGGTTTCCTCATAGGAAGGATTGTTTTTATTATTTTATTCCTTTAAAGGGATGTTGGATCCTACATATTCAATTTCTGTCTAAAGTGACTAGTTTTTGGCAAGACTTAAGAGATCTATAAAGTAAATATCCTTTAGTTCACAGTATCTTTCTATCCCAATGTATAATACGATCTTGCATTCTTGTAAGGATGTAAAAAGTAATTCTTGTGTACTTGTAATATTGAACCAAATATTGGCCCAATTAGAAAGAAGTGACCTTCATAAAAGAGTAAATCTGAACGGCAAAAGACAGAAAAAAAAAAAACA
This sequence comes from Crocuta crocuta, assembly GCF_008692635.1. Lineage (NCBI taxonomy): Eukaryota > Metazoa > Chordata > Mammalia > Carnivora > Hyaenidae > Crocuta > Crocuta crocuta. Next base: position 11,261,257 of record NW_027527955.1, read on the forward strand.
TAAAAAGATACTCATTTCTATTAGTAGTCAGGAAAAAGCCAATTAAAACCATAGTACATTCCTATTATACACCCATTATCTTGGCAAAAATGAAAAACGTGTGATGATATTAAGTGTTGCCAGGGATGGAAAGCAATAAGAACTTTGATCCACTGTGAGGGATAAAGTATAAACTGGTGTTACTGCTTTGGAAACCAGCTTAGTATCGTCTGTCATATATGAAGATGTGCATGGGCTAAAAACTACAGTTCCACTCCTCAGTACAAACTCTAGAGATATCCTTGTGCTTGGGTTCCAGGATGCATATACAAGAGTGTTCATAGCATTGCTCTTCATAATAACCCCTCAGTGGAAACAGCCCATATGTCCATCAAAGGTAGAACTGCTAAATTATAGTCTAGCCATCAGTCGAATACTTGAGAGCAATGAAGATTAAGGCACTGCTGCCTACGTGCAGCTGAATGGATGAATCTCACGCACATAGTACTGAGTGAAAGAAGCACCTCGTAAAAGGACGCGGGTACTATTCCAAAAAATTCAGAATTGGCAGGACTAGACTATATTGTTTTGGGATGCAAAAACAAGTAAGAAAACTATAAGGAAAAATAAAGAAATGATTGTCGTCAAAGACATAAAAATATTTACTTCTAGGTTGAAAAGGTTGCCTTCAGGTGACTTCAGGGTTTCTGAAAATATTCTGTTCTTGACCTGTGTTATGGTCATGCAGTTGTTTGCTTTATAATTATTCTTAACTACATAGAATTTAAAGTACTCTTCTCTGGATAAATCTGACACTTTGAAGAGACTTCCAACCTTGAATAAATTAAGGATCGATTCAGTCAGATCTTAAGATGTGTCTGGAAATTATGTTTTTAAAGTGGTGTTATGCTACTATAAATTATTTTTATTGAATTTGCCTTAATTCTCTTCATTTCCTGCTTCAATGATAATGATTACAGCAGTATACTTGAAAGTGTAAAACTATATTTCTTTTAAAATATTCAGCAGATGACAAAAACTGAGGACTGACGGATGTGGGGGGGAGGGGGGATGGGCATGGAGGAAGACACTTGTGGGGATGAGCACTGAGTGTTATGTGGAAACTAATTTGACAATAAACTATTTGTAAAAAAATAAATAAATAAAATAAAATATTCAGCAGATTGTTAACTTATTGGCCTGTTCTCCTTTGCTCAACTGCATTAATTTAAAAAGATTTATTGAGTAAATTCACATACCATATAATTCACCTCTCTAAAGCTTACAATTCAGTGATGTTTAGTATTCTCACAAGGTTCCACAATCATCACCAATATCTAATTCCAGAACATTTTCACCACCCCCTAAAAGAAATCTTGTTCTCATTAGCAGTCATTCTTCCTTCTCCCATCCCCAGGCCTCAGCAACCACTAATCCACTTTCTTTTTTTTTCCTTTTATAGTTTATTGTCAAGTTAGTTTCCAACCACTAATCTACTTTCTACTTCTATGGATTTTCCTATTATTCTTTAAAATATAGAGAAGTTTTTTTTTTTAAGTTTCCTAGAGAGCAAAAAAAGGTAATAATTATGTGGGAGAGATAAGTGGATTAACAAAATTTAATGGGTTTTGATAATAGATTGTGGTTTGACAATTAAGTTTTTAAAATTTTTAAAAATATTTTATTAAATTTTTTTTTTAATTTTTATTTTTGAGAGAGAGAGAGAGACAGAGTGTGAGTCAGGGAAGGGCAGAGAGAGGGGGAGACACAGAATCTGAAGCAGGCTCCAGGCTCTGAGCTGCCAGTGCAGAGCCTGATGCAGGACTAGAACTCACAAACCACGAGATCATGACCTGAGCCGAAATCAAGAGTTGGATGCCTAACCAATTGAGCCACCCAGCTCCCCCGACAATTCAGTTTTATTACATAGTCCATTAAAAATCAGAGTAACAGGAATTTGTTGAAAAGCCTTAACAAATATTTTTAATAAAGATGAGTAGCTACGGATAGGTCTTCAAAATAGTCAATTTAATTTTTAAGAGTAAAATGTATAGTTAATTACTAGCAAGGTTGGACTATGAGTATGGTTTTTAAAGGTTTTTTTTTCTTAAGTTTATTTATTTTGAGAGAACGAGAGAGCGTGCAAATGGGGTGGGGACAGAGAGAGAGAAGGGAAAGAGAGAGAATCCCAAGCTGGCTCTGCACTGTCAGTACAGAGTCCCATGTGGGGCTTGAACTCACAAACAGCAAGATCATGACCTGAGCCGAAATCAAGAGTTGATTAACTGACTGACCACCCAGGTACCCCGAGAATGTTTTAAAAGAAGAATGTTTTAATTATGTTGACTAACTAGAAATATTAGAGGTATTTTTTATGTAAATAAATTTTGGCAACATTTTCCAAAATAGGAAAAGAAATGTCTATGAAAAAGTGTTTTTTTCTTTGTTTGTAACTGTACAGTGCTCCTTGATGATAAATAAACAGAATCCAAAAAGTAGATTTGTTTGTTTATAGCTTGAAAATTTTCATTCCTCATAACTATGAGCATGTTTTTTGGTCAACAGGCTTCTGAGGAAGTGTCAAAATCACTGCAAGCAATGAAAGAAATTCTGTGTGGGACAAATGACAAGGAGCCTCCCACAGAAGTTGTGGCTCAGCTTGCACAAGAGCTCTACAACAGTGGCCTGCTGGTGACATTGATTGCTGACCTTCAACTGATAGACTTTGAGGTAAACTCTCTGTAAAAGGATGACGCTTCTGCTTTTTAATTTTAGTGTACACGAGATCATAAATACTTGACTTTTTCTGTTATTACCGTTCATATATTGTATAAAAACCAAGTATTTTTCTAAAACTTCTAAAATTTTTTAATAAAGCAAAAATGTATCTTATAGTTAAGTTTTCTGCAGGTAGGTAGCAAGGTTGGTGGCCGGTAATAACAGTAATAATAATAAGAGATAACATTGAGTATCTTCCTTTAATCCTTTTTTTTTTTTTATTCTCAAATTAGTTAGCATGCAGTGTAGTGCTGGCTTCAGGAGTAGAACCCAGTGATTCATCTCTTACGTATGGTACCCAGTGCTCATCCAGAAGAGTGCCTTCTATAATGTCCATCACCCATTTAACTCACCCCTCACCCCCTCATCTCCTTTAATGCTTGAAACTACCTATGTGATTGGTACTAGATGATTAGCCTCATTTTACTGATGAAGAACGTAAAGTTCAAAGACATTAAGTAATTTGTGCAGTCACTCAGTTACTTAAGAGCCTAGAGAGGGAGTCACAGACTGAAACAGGCTCCAGGCTCTGAGCTGGCAGTCAGCACAGAGCCCGACGCGGGGCTCGAACCCACGAACCGCGAGA
>NW_027527955.1:11264634-11269510 GCF_008692635.1 Crocuta crocuta
CCCTCCCCTGTTCACGCTGTCTCTCTCTCTCAGAAATAAATAAAACATTTAAAAAATTTTTTAATAAAAAAATTAAAATTTAGAAATTTAAGTGGTGAATAAGTACAGGCATTTAATTACCTGTGGTCTATCTAACTGAGAGCAGTGTTTTTTCAGTGAACAGGGTGTGTGTAAGGCAAGTTTGACCATTGACTGTTTGAGTGATGAAGTCTTAGTTTGATTTGTTTGCTGTTTTGTTGCTACCATCCTACTAAGTGCTTGGGTTTCCATCCATTCTCAGAGATAGAAGAAAATGCAGATTTCTGAAATAGCTTTTAGTTTTTTCACTGAGGAGTTGAAAGGAAAACTAATTATGGTGATCACAGTCGTTAGACCAAGATAAGGTCAGGGCTCTAGGGATCTGTGGAAATACTAGCCTACAGATCTCCAGACGGCTTAGATAGGGGAAGATTTTTGCTGAGAGGTGGAGGAAGAGGAAGGCAGAACAAGACTGTTCTGGAGCAAGCCAGGTGTGTTGGCTGGACACAGCACTGAGTGAAGGACCCCAAAGGGTCCAGACTCATCCTTCCTTTCAGACACACCTGCCTTTTTCTTTCTTTCCTTCCCTTATCTATTCTTCTGTCTTTGACATTTCTGCTCAATAATCTCTTTTCCTACTTTTTCCTCTTGCCTGGCTTGCTCACTCGCGCTCCCCATCTTATTCTTCACTTTTTAAACCGACCATATGTGGAATAAAGTGTAGTTTTATCGTTGCATCTGTGTATTTTCACGTTTCTTTTATTTAGTTTCAAATGAGATATTATGAACATTTATAGGAGTCGTGCCTGGTGGAAAAATACTTGGAATTAGAATTGTTTAGAGTCCCTGCTGTGCCATTTGATAGTCAGTAATATAACCTCTTTGAGACTAACTTTTGTCATCTCTAAAATAGGAAAAGTATGAACTTCCAGCATTGTTTTAAATATTAAACGGAATAAAAAATATACCTAAGTTTTATAAGAACAATAAATACATGTGCAGACTATACACAAATGTCAGATAGCATATATTATTTCCTCTCTTAAAGTTAAATGTAAGCTGGTTTATTTTTGTTATAATCCTTGATTTTTTTGTTTATTATTTTAATGTTAGATTTAGTTAATCAGTGGCCATAAATGGGAAAAATACTCCCCACTCTTGTATTATGGTATATTTCTATAAATCTCATGTTTTGCAGATTTCCCTTAAAGCAGCAGTATATTAAGCTATTATCACCATTAATTAATATGTTAGCTTGAGTTGGTTTATGAGATTAGCCCAATTTGCAGTTGGATGCTGGAAGGAATATGACCAAGGATGGTTATGTTTTGAAGAATGATCCAGGGATGAGATGTCATCAGGTCCAGTGAACTAAGGAAGTCTTGAGCAGCTGCGGACTATTAGTGTAGGTTCAAAGTGCTACCCAAATATTAGAGAGATAGAAGTATATCAAGACAGACTTTGGGTACCTTGAAACTTTGCTTATCATTGGCTTAGATAACAAAAGAGGAACAATAAGAACTACTTATGCAAGTTTCCCTTATTTTACATGGATATTAAAAAGTAAATTTAGAGAAGGAATTCACTTAAAAATATTTTGGGGGAGCACCCAGATGACTCAGTCTGTTAAGTGTCTGACTCTTGGTTTTGGCTCAGGTCATGATCTCAAGGTTTGTGAGTTTGAGCCCGACATCAGGCTCCATGCTGACAGTGTAGAGTATGCTTACAATTCTCTCTCTCCCTCTATGTCTGCCCCCCACCTTTCAATAAATAAATAAACATTAAAAAATATATTTTTGGATTAAGACATCCAATTGCCTTAAAGTTGACTTACATGTTATCAGATAAACTTTTTACTCTCCATAATCCTTAGGGAAAGAAGTATCTTCCTGAATATTTTCATTTTCCATGCAACTGAAGATTAACTCTTCAAATGAAGAAAGTCAAACACATTACCTTTGTGGATTACATTTTCTCTAAAATGCATTGTATACTTGCCCCTCTCCAAAGTAGTATTCTAGATATAATTTTTTACTGTTGACTCAAAACTAACCTTATGAAGATCTGTTATTGTGGTAATAAAACTGCAGATAGTTCTTTTTGTTTCAACTTTATCAAGGTATAATTGACCAGACAGTTCTTGACTTTGTTCATTCAACTGATGTAACATGATGCCTAGAACTCAGTTATAAATGAATGTGATACTCAGTAGATGCGGCTGTCCTTCTCCAGCCCATAAAAAATAGACCCTTAGAAATATTTCTTGGTTGACTGAATGAATGAAAAACAGTTAAAATTTAGGACAGTTCATTTTAAGCATTCCACTGACTACATACAGTATTTTCAGGAAGGAGGCACCGTTTGTAGCATTATTAGCCTACTTGCAGAAATGTGCTATGTATCTCTATGTATCTCTATGGAGGTACTAATGGTCAGCCTGCAAGTAGGTAGCATCTTTCTATCTCAAGCCTAAAGTATCCATATAAGCTAGTCACAACTTGAACAGATTCATCCTAACTTTAGAACTCAGTCTAATGACACAGAACTCTGCCCTCCCTGTCTCTTGGTTCATAGGTAAACTGGTATAGCCCTTTCTGAACTGAAAGCATCTTGAGTACTAATACCCTGTTTCCCACACCTAGTTCTATATACATTGGTTGGTTGAGTGAATGAATAAATGAATGTAGGCAAGAGAATGAGAGATTGAAGCAGAGGTAAGGGAATTAAACCAAAGAAAGGTGTTCTGAATGCAGCAATAAGCCACTTTTCTTGAAAAATTAGTAAATTGTTTAGAAGGTAATACAAGAGTGATGATAACATTTTAGTAAGTGAATAGTCTCTCATATGGTTTTTTGGAGAGTACAATAGTCATCTGACTGTAAACTTTCTGGTATGTGTTTATAACAGGTAAAAAAAATACTGTTTAGAGATGGGCTATAGCTCTTGTCAGATCAACTAAAAGGATGGGGCATTCGTTACAAAGTGAACTTTTAGAAGACACCGAGATGGGCTTTTTTGTTAGTTGTAAAAGGTTAGTTAGGTCTGTCTCTAGGCAATGTCTGGAAGGGAAAAGACTGAATGAGAAGAGCTGAAATTCCCTTTTGTAGAGTAAAGTAACAGAAATTTGAGAAATGCCCTCTCTGTGGCTAAGATTGATGGAGAAGCAGGAAATAGAAGAAAAATAGGAGAAAGTTTTGGAATGAGAGAAGGAGACTTCAGAACCATGACAGAGGGAAGGGACTTAATGTAAATGATGATCAGGAATTCTGACAAACCTTTAAAAATAGGTTTTGATTTGTAGAATCCAATTTGAAATTGTTTCTGCACTGTTATAATTACCCTTTGTTACCTTTAAACCTTTGATAAAAGAACTCTGTACTTACATGTTGAGTGAAGGAGAAAGGGTGGTTTTCTACACTTGGAGTAAACAGAGTGTTGAGGAAATAATGAGCTGCAAGAGGCAGGGATTTGGAATCCAGAGCTGAGAGCAGTGATGCTGGCCATGGCAGTGGCTTAGATTGGGTAGCAGGCACTGCCTTGGGAAACTGTGTGACAAACCCATTTCTCCTTCAGAATCCAGAGCAAAGTGACCTATTGGGAGGGGAAAGTACTAGAGGATCCTACTATTTTGTAAATAAGGGCTAGTTAGGAGGCAGACCTTCAAGTTAAAATTGTTTAAAAGAAAGTCTCATTACTTTACAGCCATAAATTTTTAATCGAATCCTTTAAGCCTTAAAGTTGCTGACAGGAAGGAACTACTTCACATATTATAATGAGGTTTAAAAAAAAGTCTTGTGGCTGAGATTGCAAATCTTCAGATTTTATGGGCTCAGGATCAAACTCAGAGCTGTGTTTTTTGAGGTTTGGCCACTATTCAAGACACAGCTTCAGACTCTGATGTTTTGAAACACAATGTGATAAGAGATCAAAGGATGAAATCTATTGATGCATTCGTTTTAAAGGCAGGTGTGCCTTGCAAAACTAGGGTGGATGCAAAGTCATCTGTTCAGGCTGAATTAGAAAGCAGTTCAAAGAAGCAGAAAACTTTCTGCTGTGATAACTTAATCTCTAGTGATTATTTCTTGCTACATTAAAAAAAAGTCAGCAAAATAAGGAGTTTTGTATCAGCTTCTCATTAACCCATTTTATGGTCCTAAATTTTTGAAAGTTTCTGTCCATTTCTAAAAATCGTTTTCTGTCCCCTGGCCCTCTTTAAAGTGGTCCTTCACCTTTGATTTTATTACTATAAAAATGAAAACTCATAAAGCCTTAAGACATAAGCTTTGACTGTGCTTCATGCACAGTTTGAAATGCTTACCATGTGTGTAGGGCATTGATTCTACTTGGTCTTGATTCTGTTCGATTGTTTATATATTTTGCACCTGTCATTAGACAAATTAACTTATAGAACTTACAATTACAGGTGAGAAAATACTATATCATATTCAATGGAATTTTATGTTATCATTACCCTATCGTCAAACTAATGAATATAAACCTAAGAAGCATTTATCCTATAAAGGTACATAATATATGGGTGATTTAACCAGTCAGAGTGGCTAAAATGAGCAAATCAGAGAACTCTAGATGCTGGCGAGGATGTGGAGAAACGGGCACCCTCCTACACTGTTGGTGGGAATGTAAACTTGTACAGCCCATCTGGAAAACAGTGTGGAGGTTCCTCAGGAAACTAACAATAGAACTCCCCTATGACCCAGCAATAGCACTGCTAGGAATTTACCCAAGGGATACAGAAATGCTGAGGCATAGGAGCACATGTACCCCAATGTTCATAGCAGCACTCTCCACAATAGCTAAAACATGGAAAGAGCCTAAGTGTCCATCAACAGATGAATGG
>NW_027527955.1:11269622-11280008 GCF_008692635.1 Crocuta crocuta
AAACAGGACTGATGGATGTGGGGGGAGGGGGGGATGGGCATGGAGGAGGACACTTGTGGGGATGAGCACTGAGTGTTATGTGGAAACTAATTTGACAATAAACTATTAAAAAATAAAAATAAAAAAATAAAAAATAAAAAAAGAGAAAAAAAAATAATATATGGGTGATTTAAAATGGTATTTGGAATCAGGCCCTTAATCGGAAGCATAACATGTGAATTGGTTGTATTCCCCCTATAAAAATTAAGTCAATGACCGTTTTAGTTTGACCATACTATACTTTTTTTTTTAATGTTTCTATTTATTTCTGAGAGAGAGCGAGAGAGAGACAGGGTGAGCAGAGGAGGGTCAGAGAGAGAGAGAGAGAGATACAGAATCTGAAACAGGCTCCAAGCTCTGAGCTGACACTTGGCACAGAGCCCAACGCGGGGCTCGAACCCACGAACCGCGAGATCATGACCTGAGCCAAAGTCGGAGGCTTAACCGACTGAGCCACCCAGGCGCCCCAACCATACTATACTTTTTAAGGAATGTAATCAGCCATAAAGATAAAGATTGCACATGCCATGTATAATGTGCAAACTGTCGCCTCTGCTTTCTGGGGAATGCTCTCTCCTTCCCCACCCACGTGGTTACAGTGGGAGCAGCCATTTTGCACAGCGTGACACCCTGCCGGACACACAGCTGATTGGTGTAGTAGTGGACATCTGATCAAAGCAGGGTCAGAGTATTCTGCAGGATTCTGGAACTAAAACTGAGATAGAACCTCAGTCTCCAGGAGCTAACGATATTCCAGATAATTTCTGTATTGGTGGTCAAATTTCCTACTATGTAAATAACAAAAGTAGAGGAAGCCAACCTGCAGAGAATACAGAAAGAAGAGTGACCATGGGGAGAGAGACAGAGGGCCAGAGGGGTTGGAAGGAGCTTCCTGATGGGATTCGTGTAATAGGTAAATATAATTATGCTGAAAAAATTTGAGAGCAACTCATTCTGAGCTAGCCTGTGTTTGGGTTCTCTGAAACTTTCCCAGTATCTGTAAATTAGTTTAGCTTGAATTTTAGTCTCCTGCAAAAGAGCTCATCCATGCAGTGAACACTCCCCACCCTCAGCTCTGCTTATCTAGTTCTGCTCTTGAAAATAAGCACAAACGTTTGCCCTACCCACCTTAGCTCTCCCTGTCCCCTTCCCCCAAGCCAACCTGTACAGGATCAGAAGAGAGCAGAGGAGAGAAGTCATGGCTACAATTATATTTCATCTTTTTAAAAGTTAAGGCATAGTTTGCAAACAGTAACATTCTTTTTTTAATACACAGTTCTGTGATATAGAAAATTTCCATCACCCCCCAAATTTTCCCTTGCCCCGTTGTAATCTGCTCCTTTTCCTATCCTCAGCCTCTGACAACCACTGATCTATCTTCTTTCCCTGTGTTGTTTGCCTTTGCAGGTGTGTAAATGAAATCGTGCAAAATGTAGCCTTTTGAGTCTGGCTTCTTCCACTTAGTACAGTGCATGTAGGATTCATCTGTGTTCTTGCTGTGTATCAGGAGTTTTTTCCTTTTCATTGCTGGGTAGTATTCCGTTGCATGGATGTGCCACAGATCATTTATCCATTCTCCAGTTGAGGGATATTTGAGGAATGTCAAATTACAAATAAAATCTCTATAACTATTTAAATACAGTTTGTGTGTGCAAATCTAAGTTTTCATTTCACTTGGGTAAATACCTAGGAGTAGGATTGGTGGGGAATGTTAGGGCTTTTTTGTTTGTTTGCTTTTGTCTTTGGTTTTTAACTTCAGTCACTGATGTAAGTGTCGGTGGTATATCGTTGTGGTTTCAATTTGCATCCCCCAATGACTCATGATGTTGAACATCTTCTCATGTGTTTATTTGCCACCATATCTCTTCCTTTGTGAATTGTCTATAGATCTTTTGCCCTTTTTTTATTTGGTTGTTGAATTTTGAGAATTCTTTATATATCCTATACAAGTATACAAGTCCATGGCTACCTTTTACTCCCTCATCTGCCTTCTCTCTCACTTCTGTTATCAGTGAAGGATGCTCTTTATCAACAGTTACTTCTGATTGCTGTGCCTGCTGTAATTGCTTGTTTCTTCCCTCTTTCTTTCCTTATTTAACTCCAATATTACTTCCATATGTATCATTCATTCTGCAAATAATCTTTGAGCATCTCCTGTCAGGGTGACCTTTTTGATTTTGTCAGCTTAACACAAGTGCTTCTTCAAGTTTAGTATCTGTTTACTTACATTATATGTAATTACTAGCTAATTTCAGGCATTTTTTGTCATCTCTAGATGTTGCTTCCTTGTCATCCCCAATTTTTTTTTCTTTTTTATCTGGCCACTTCTAGATTCAGAACTTGAGATCTAGCAGTCAACGGTTGGCTAAAGTCTGGTTTTGAAATAGTTAAGGTTTAACTCTAGTTAGTGTGATGAATGGATATCTGCATAGGTTATGTGTTATGGAAAGACCATCATTAATCATCTTGTACCTGTTTAAGGTTTCTCTAATCCTTTCCATTCTGATCCTTTCCTCTGATTTGAGAAGCTGTTCCTGGTACCAGAGCTTGTTTTCGTTATCCACAGGGGGCTTCCTTTGCCCTTGCACATTATTTGCTAATGAACCAGAAGAATGTTTTTCTCTGTGTAAAAGTTGGATAGAGTTCTGTGGAGCTTCATTTCTACTGTTCACTGGAATGCCGTATGGAAATGTTCTTGTGGCATTTCACTGGGAAGTATGAAAAACATGCCCTTATGACTTTTCAAAGAGGATTGATATTATGCAGTTATTACTGTAGAGTCTAGAAAGATTTGAACAAAACATGACTTCTTGCATTTTAAATTTTATGTATATTTACAGCTATATCTCTTATACAACAAGTGTACTGTTTAACATCTGTATAAATGAAATTGATATGGTATGAAGTAGCATACTAGAACATTTTTTAGTATTTTTAAATTATGAGAGCTACTGACCGTAAAGCATCCTTTTATTTATTTTTAAATGTTTACTTAATTCTTTTGAGAGAGAGAAAGAGCCCACACAAGCAGGGGAGAGGCAGAGAGAGGAGGGAAAGGGAGAATCCCAAGCAGGCTCCATGTTGGGTGTGGAGCTTGATCCCACAACACTGGGATCATGACCTGAACCAAAATCAGAAGTCAGACACCCAACCAACTGTACCACTGGGTGCCCCATTGAATGCATCCTTTGAAGCTGAAGGCTCAGCTCCTAATTTTTTGTTAAAATTTGGATTTTATGTAGTTTTTTTTTTCTTAAAGGAAGATACGATTTGCTTTCCCAAGTGCCTATTTTTTAATCTTTCTTTCTCTTCTTTTCTTAAATTCTTCTTTCTTCTTCCCTGGCTCCCTTTCCTTTCTGTTATCTTAATTCTTCTCTCTCTTTCTCCCTAATCTCCACCTCTCTCTGTTTCTTTCCATGGAATAAAGTGAAAGCAACAGATAGCCCTGGATTTTACTTATATTTAATTATTGCCAACATTTTGATAATCTAATTTTTTATTTCTACCAGTTAGATATACCATAATTTACGTAACCATGCCTAATTCTGGACAATTGATTGTTTCTAACTCTCTTTTATCACCACTATGATAAAGATGTCTGTGCCTGAAACTTTTCTTTGATATTTAAGACTGTTATTTAGGATTATTTCCTCAGACTAGATTTCCCAATTTGAGATTCTAGAACATCATTCAGGTATTATTTAATTGTTTTATATCCTCATCAGCCATCTATGAGAACCAGCATTGAATTTTATTACCATTTAAAAAATTCTGGGACGGAACGCCTGGGTAGGTCAGTCAGTTAGACGTCTGACTTCATCTCAGGTGATGATCTTACGGTTTGTGAGTTTGAGCCCTGCGTCAGACTCTGTGCTCACAGCTCAGAGTCTGGAGCCTGCTTCTGATTCTGTGTCTCCCTCTCTTTCTCTGCCCCTCCCCAACTCGCGCACCATCTCTCTTTCAAAAATAAACATTGAAATATTAAAAAAATTCTGGGACTCTGGACTTAGATGGCAACCTACGAGCCTCCTGATTTCCCTCCTCCTGTGGTTAAACAGAATGTATGGTTATATATGCAGGAATTCCCTCTGAGGGAAATCCAGAAATTTAGCTGAGTGATTCCTACTTACTGAGCAACTGAGAAAATACCCACATCAGAATGAGTGGGAAAAGCTGGGACTCGCTCTAGCCATAAATCCTACCCATGGCATAGCACCGTGCCATTGGGAGTGAATCCCAACACCCATCTTCTCTTTGAGGAGGAAAGGGTTTGAACCACACATCTAGTGCCCCAACTTTTAAGGCTGCCAGCTGAGGGATGGGCCCTTACCTATGTATGAAAGCTAAAAGGGCTTGCATTCATGAGTTCCACAGGACAAACAAAGGAGCAGTTGTTCACGAGTGCATGAGCACTTGCTGTAACTATCCCCACCTCCCCCAGGCTAGCACAGAGGAAGCCAGGCAGCACAGAAAAAGCTGGGCTAGCACAGAGGAAGCCGGCAGAAATGCCCATCTCCCAGTCTCTCCCTGGAAGGCATTTGGTGCATACTTTACAAGCTGCTGTCTGAGGTTCTAGCCTTTAATTAACATGGATCTAGTTGCTGGCTGCAGTCTTCTCAAGGGCCCAGAAGAGCTAGTAGGCACTTCCCCTGCTTTCTTCCGCCAGCTTGCTCCAGTAAGAAAAGCAATAATAAATAATGCAGGGAGATCTCACATACCTTGCCCAGTTTCCCTGATGGCAATATCTTGCAAAACTATAGGGCAGTAACATGACCAGGATATTGATATTGATAAAATCAAGATATAGAAATTTTCCATCACCGCAAAGATCCCTCCACTTGCCCTTTTACAGTCACTCACCTCTGACCTGTAGCAACCGCTAATCTGTCCTCCATTTTTGTAATTTTGTCCATTCAGAAATATTATATAACTGGAACCAGACAATGTGTAATCCTTTAAAAAACGTGTTTTGAGTTGACACACAATGTTGTATTAGTTTCAGGTGTACAACATAGTGATTCCATAAATTTATGCATTATGCTATTTTCACTACAAGTGTAGCTACCATCCATTCCCATACATCATTATTACAGTATCATTGACTGTACTCATTATGCTGTCTTGATTTATTTATTCCATAATGGAAGCCTATTTCTCCTACTCCCCTTCACCCATTTTACCAATCCCCCCACTTTCCTCTCCTCTGGCAACCATAAATTCATTCTGTGTTTATAGGTCTATTTCTGCATTTTATTTGTTTATTCATTTGTGGGTTTCTTTCTTTCTTTTTTTTTTTTTAGATTCCACATATGAATGAAATCCTGTGGTATTCTTCTTCCTCAGTCTAACTTATTTCACTTAGAATAATACTCTTTATGTCCATCCAATTGTCTCAAATAGCACAATCTTACACTTTACAGCTGTGTAATATTGCAGTGCATACATACACCACATCTTCCTTACTCCCTTGTCTGTCGATGGACACTTAGATTGTGTAACCTTTTGTTGCTAGCATTTTTCACTCAGCATAATTCCTCAAGATTCATCCAGGCTGTTGCATGTATCAAAGTTCATTCCTTTTGGGGGCGCCTTAGTGGCTCAGTCAGTTAAGCATCCGACTCTTGAATTCTGTTCAGATCATGATCTCAGGGTTCGTGGGATCCATTGTTGAATCAGGCTCCACACTGGCAGCACAGAGCCTGCTTGGGATTCTCTCCCTTGCTCCTTCTCTTTGCTCCTCCCCCCAAATAATAAATAAGTTTAAAAAAAATTTCATTCCTTTTTTATTGCTGAGCCTCTGATATGGATGTAGCACAGTCTGCTTCACCGTTTACCTGTGGAAGGATTTCTAGGTTGTTTCCCTTTTGGTTATTATAAATAAAGCTGCTATGATCATTTATGGCCAGGTTTCATTTCTCCGTTATAAATACCAGGAGTGCAACACTAATATAGTAGTTGCATGTTAAGTTTTTAAAGACATTGTCAAATTGTTTTCCAGATTGAATATATGTTAGGTCTCCCACCAGCAATGTACAAGTGTAATTTCTCTGCATCTTTGTCAGCATTTGCTGTTGTCACTTTTTTATTTTAGCAATTTTGATAGGTATATGTAGTAATTTCTCCTGGTGGTCTTAATTTGCATTTCCCAAGTGACTAATTATGTTGAACATCTTTTATGTGCTTGTAGCCATCTGTAGATCTTTTTTGGTGAAATGTCTCTTCACGTCTTTTGCCCATTTTCTAATTGGTTTGTATTTTGTACTATTAAGTTCTGAGGGGAGCACCTGGATGGCTCAGTCAGTTAAGGGTCTGATTCTTGATTTCACCTCAGGTCATCAGTCGCAATTGTAAGATCGAGCCCCACATTGGGCTCTGTGCTAAATGTGGAGCCTGCTTGGGATTCTCTCTCTCCCTCTCTGCTTGTTTTCTCCATCTCAAGCCAGTTTTTCTTTTAAGTTTATTTATTTTCGAGAGAAAGAGAGCACACACACAGGTGCACATATGAGTAGGAAAGGGGCAGAGAAAAGAAGAGAGAGAAAATCCCAATTAGGCTCCATGCTTTCAGCGCAGAGCCCGATGTGGGGTTCGAACTCACAAACTGTGAGATCATGACCTGAGCCGAAATAAAGTGTCTAATGCTTTAGACTGAACTAAAGCTCAGTGCTGAGCCACCCAGGCACCCTCAAGCCAATTTTTGATAAAGTTAATCCTTTAAGAATATTTTATCCTTGCACATATTCTTTAAGACTATTTTTCTATATTAGTATTCTTAATCAGTACTTAGTGCACATTTTTTATGGCTAATAGCTTTAAGATTGAGTAATTAATTGAATAATGCTTATTTCTTCTTTTCGAGTCCTAATTCTTTTGGTATTAAAAAAAGTGCCTCAATAATAGATAAGTGAGATTCGTTGGTCTGTGTTTGTGCCAAAGGGTTTATGGATGACTTTGTAGTAAGTAGTAAGTCAGTCGACAAGTAGTAAGTCAGTCTAGGAAATATTGAATGCCTACTATCTATTGAGTCCTGCTATGGACATTGAAATATTACTTTCCTTGGGAGCTAACAGTGTGATGAGGACTTTAGAGACAAAATTCATTAATTTCTTTGTACTTTGTTCATTGTTGGAGTCAACTTAGTATGATGGTTTGGAACCCAGTCTCTGGATTCCATCAGTTTGGGATGGAGTTGTGGCTTTCCCACATGCCACCTAAGTAAGGTAACCTCACTAGTCCTGAATTTCCTTACTTATAACATGTACATTATAAGGTTGTTATGAGGATTGGAAAGTACATGTGAAGCTCTTAGTATAAGTGCCTGGCACAAAGTAAGCACTTAATGAATTGACTGTGGTAGAGATGGAGTTAGGGGGAGACAGGGAAGAGGAGGTACTGGTCTATGTAGGCAAAGATGTTGTAATCCAGAAGAGGAGCAGCTATCCCAGAGAGGAGTACTCCTGAACTGAATCTGAAGGATTAAAAGAGGACGTTGACTACTTCCATTTTGACCTGTCTGTACTCTCTTATTGATTAAGTTGTTCTTAGGGGGCGCCTGGGTGGCTCAGTTGGTTAAGCATCCGACTTTGGCTCAGGTCATGGTCTCACGGTTCGTGGGTTCGAGCCCCACGTCGGGCTCTGTGCTGACAGCTCAGAGCCTGGAGCCTGCTTTGGATTCTGTGTCTCCCCCTCTCTCTGCCCCCTCCCCCACTCATGCTCTGTTTCTGTCTCAATAATAAATAAACATAAAAAAAATTTTCTTTTAAAGTTGTTTGTTCCAGCTGTTCTCTTAGGCAAAAGACCCCTGCAGGCAAATCCCTTGATGGGAACCACAACTGACCCCGCAAACAATGAGGTCAGCTCTGATGTCAGCAAGACTCTGCGGTGATTGACTCCAAGACAATGATCTTTACAGCTTTCCCAGATGTATCCACCAACCTTTGTCCCACATTTTCCTTATATCAACCTAGAAGTATTTTCAGCACAGCACTTTGGAGACAGTCTTTGAAACGCTAGTCTGCTCTCTTCCCAGCGTTGACCTCACTGAAATAAATCCTTTTCTTGTTTTACCCTCGCCCATCTCTCTGCCTGTGGATTTTGTCAGTGACAAGTGGCTGAATCTGGTCTGTTTGGGACCCCCAGAACCAGGTGCTTTTGCAGCCCTTTGCCCTGGTTACAGATGACTAAGATTTAGCTAGGAAAAGGAAGGAAGGAAGGAAGAGCATTCAGGACTAATAGAACATGAACAAAGGTATAGAAATGAAAGATTGCGTGTATGTAGTTCAGCAATTTGTTATTAAGAGAACTTGAAGTAGGAATTGAACAGTGAGAGAGGTGGCTGGAGAGGTAAGCAAAGATCAGATCATGGAAGGTGTTGGAGTTTTTCAAAGCGAAAGGGAGGCATTGAAGAGATTAAGAGAATAGAATGGTGGGGTGCCTGGGGGCGCAGTTGGTTAAGTGTCCAATTCTTGATTTCAACTCAGGTCATGATCTCACAGTTTGTGGGTTCAAGTCCCATGTCAGTTTCTGAGCTGACAGTGTGGAGCCTGCTTATGATTCTCTCTCTCCCTTTCTCTCTGCCCTTCCCTGCCCATTCTCTCTCTCTCCCCCCAAATAAATCAATCAACATTTTTTAAAAAGAGAGAGAAGAGAATGACATAGTTAGATTTGCATTTCTAGTAAGCTCACTCTGCAGAGCAAAGACTGCTTTGAAGGGGAGGACATAACTGGAAGATGCTCTTTAACAATTTGGTTGAGAGATGAAGACCAGAATTAGGGCCATAGTAACTGAGAATGGTTCTTATAAAAATCTCCTGTTCCAGGTGCCTGGCTGGCTCAGTTGGAAGAGCACACAACTCTTGATCCTGGGTTGTGAATTCAAGCCCCACAATGGGGTGTAGAGATTATTTGAAAATAAAACCTTTAAAAGAACAAAAACAAAAACAAAAACAATCCACAACAACAAAAAAAACCAACCTCCTGTTCAATTCAGAGCTTCAGTTGGTGAAGCAGACTAGCCTCAGGTTGTAGAGTGTGTGAGACTGGAAGTGTTTGTAAATGAGGACTCCAAATAAAAGGTTCTGTCTGAGACTGGCTGTATTTCTTCTGGCTTCAGCTACTAGTACTGAGTGGTCCCTTCTGTCCTCTAGGTTAAATATGACCATTTAAGATCACCTAAATCATATATATTCACCTAAGAGAAAACTGACTTTTTTTTTTTTAATGCACCCACTTGAAAGGGGAATGGATAAAGTGGAGGGAAAAACTTACCTAAAAGTGCATGTAAGAAAAAGGAATTTGATTCCACCCCACATTTGCTAAAATCTTTATTTTCCTTCACCCATTTTTCCTTCTTATTTATGAATGCTTAAAAATGTCATTCTTAATTTCTTCTTATATAAAGCTAAGTAGTAAAAAAAAAAAAGCATAAAGAATTCAGTTGTATCATATTCACTACTATTTTATATTCTTCTGTGCCATTTCATTTGCTACAGTGAGAACAGACTTCTACTTGTTCAAATTAACCACAGTGCAAATCCTTTGGAAAAGAACTGCATCCATTTTGTAGAATTTGTTTGAATGTTTGAAAGTACAGCTGACTAAAGATATATGACAAGAATAAATTAATGTTTCTGGATATTACAAAGAGCAGTGCTATTTCTCTTGGTGTGCATGTATGTGTGTATATACCATTTTAGAGATAAAACACTCCATGTAGTTTGCCTATTTCAAGTGTGCAATTTAATGACTGTTTGTTTCTTTAACAGGGAAAAAAAGATGTGACCCAGATATTTAACAACATCCTGAGAAGACAGATAGGCACTCGGAGTCCCACTGTGGAGTACATTAGTGCTCATCCTCATATCCTGTTTATGCTCGTCAAAGGGTAGGTACATGGTTTCTTTTGATTATAGGAAGGTAGGTTTGATTATAGAATAGTTGTTAGAAGTATTATAGCATTAGCCTCCTTTGAGATATGATGGGTTCTCTTTTGGAATCACAGTAAAGCTGTTTGCCATACTTGAGGTCAGCCCTCCAAATCTACATCTCTGTGATTACATGGGTTACAGCAAAATCTTTTCTTTGTACCTTTATGTTTCTAAATAGAGTTCCTTGCATTTACTGTTTGTTTCTTTTTCCTCTACTTTCCTGTTATCTCTGTCTCTTCCTATTATATTAATAACTGTGCTTCCCAATCTGCCCTTTTCTTAACTAAGCAGTTACCCTTTTCCTGTTTGCATGAGACCAAATCCCCTGACCCTGAACCTCATTGCACACATACACACACACACACTCTCTCTCTCTCACCCTTTCCAGTGGCTAGTATCTGCCAAGGTGACATGCTTCCACGTG
>NW_027527955.1:11280079-11298010 GCF_008692635.1 Crocuta crocuta
CATGGGGAGCCAAAAAACTTAAGTCTAGTCAGATAATAGAATCTCTATTATTTTTTATATGTATACTCATTTACAAATGTTTCAAGGGCATTCTGAGGCTACTCAAACTCCCAGTTCCCAAAGACCAGAGATCTGGATGTAGCAAGACTTGGGGACAGCAGACCATCTTCTTCCTCCCCTGCCCTATTTTTCTACCCCACAGTCTCAAATCTAGCATACTGTTCCACCCCTACCCCATGTCATCTCTGTTCAGTTCCCATTTCCTCCCTTGTACATTTAAAAATATTTAATTATATCAAAGTAATACATAGCATGTAGTTTAAAAATCAGATCTATCAACACACAGCAGCTTTTGAAAAAAAGATTTTTTTTAACATTCATTTCTTTTTGAGAGAGAGAGACAGAGACAGAGCATGAGCAGGGGAGGGGTACACAGAGAGGGAGACACAGAATCCGAAGCAGGCTCCGAGCCGCCAGCACAGAGCCCGACGCCGAGCTGGAAACCACAAGCCATGAGATCATGACCTGAGCCGAAGTCAGACGCTTAACTGACTGAGCCCCCCAGGCGCCCCTTCACACAACAGCTTTTTTTTCTCCCTCCTCCATTCCTCTGTCCCATTGCCCAGAGACAACCACCTTCATCTTTTTTATTTGTTCATCTGGTATTTACCTCTGTATTTTGAAAAGTGAGCTTATGCTGATCTTTAGGTTTATCAATTTTAAAAACGGTCTTTGTGGGGCACTTGGGTGGCTCAGTCAGTTAAGCGTCGGACTTCAGCTCAGGTCATGATCTCGCGGTGCGTGGGTTCGAGCCCCGCGTCGGGCTCTGTGCTGACAGCCAGCTCAGAGCCTGGATCCTGCTTCAGATTCTGTGTCTCCCTCTCTCTCTGACCCTCCCCGGCTCACACTGCCTCTATCTCTCTCTCAAAAATAAATAAAACATTAAAAAATTAAAAAATAAATAAACAAAAATGGTATTTGCACTTTCTACAGAGTAGGTGATAATTTAGTGTTATCACTGCCACCATCACTTTATTTTCCTTCCTCATATCCTCCCAATATACTTTATCAGAATTTTTTATTTTATGAAAATTCACATTTAAATTATTGTGGCAATGTAATTATTATTATTATTTGTTGACCAAAGTAGTATACTATGATTATTTTGGGTTCTTGGTACAAAATAATGTTTTTACTGGAAAATTGTGTCAGTCAGTTCTGGCAAGAGAAATACACTTGTCTCATAAATTAGAGTAGGCTAAACTCATAACAAACTTTTAAACTTTATAACAGTCCCCAAAATGGAGTGGCTTCACCACCAGATAAGTTTATTGTTCATATAATAGTGCAGAGCAGGTATTCTATCAGCAGGATCTCCTGCCTTCGTCACCATGTGGCTCCATCACGCTGTTCAGCTTTACTGGTTTAGCTCACAGGAAGGTGAAAATACGTGAGAGACCAGGCCTGGAAATGGCTCACGTTCTTCCCGTTCCCATTCCATTTGAGAGCACTTAGTCATTTGGCCCCTTAATTGTTAAGGAAGGAAATCTGAGAGATGCTGAGTAGGGCCCAGGAAGGAGACGACCATGGATTTTGGTGGACTGCTAACATCCTCTGTTACATATTATTTATTTGAAAATTTCTTCCCTTCCATTTTCTCTGTTATCACTTTCTAGATTTCCTATTAGTCAGAGTTTAATCTCCAGGATTGATTTCTTATCTCTTCTGTTTTCCAATTCTTATCTTTTTATGTGTCAGAAAAAGTTAATTATATCTTTTTTTTTAAGTTTAGTTTATTTTGTGAGAGAGAGAGCACACATGGAAGGGGCAGAGAGAGAGGGAGAGAGAAAGGGAATCCCAAGCAGACTCCACACTGTGAGCATGGAGCCCAATGTGGGGCTCAAACTCATGAACTATGAGATCATGACTTGAGCTACCAAGAGTCAGATGTCTAACTGACTGAGCCACCCAGGAGCCCCTAATTATATCTTTTATTGGAGATAAACTGTATTGAATTTTCATTTCAACTACAAGAACTCTTTTTTGTTCTCTAATTATTCCTTTTTCTTCTCTCTTTCACTTCCTGGTTCTGTGACCTTAGGCAAGACACTGCACCTTTTCAAGCCGCAGTTTTCTTTTCTGGAAAATAAAAATAATATTTGTAATATTACCTTCAACTAAAATAATGTTGCCTTATATGCTACTGACCCTGCATTGTCAGCCAGGGTCCTGCCACTTACTATAAGACATTGAGCAAAGATATCTAACTTCCGTATGCCCTGGTTTCCTCTTTGCAATATGGAGTCAATAATACCTACCTCTCTCTCTGCCCTTCCCCCTTTTGCACTGTCTGTCTGTCTCTCTTTCTCAAAATAAATAAATAAACATGGATTTGGTATCTTCTTACCAAGGAAATTATAAACAATAGAAAACTAATACTGTTGAGCTATAAGAATTCAGATTAATGAAGAAGAAAGGCAGTCCAATAAATTCCAAAGTATGATAGTAGGGTTATTAAAATTAACTTCATTCCTTTTGTATATAATAGAATGCATATACATTTGATACATTACCTATTAAATATGCTTTATGGAAGATATGAAAATTTAGCTTAATTAGAAATTTATTTAGAAAATTAAGTCAGCAAAATTTGTGTTACATTGAAGAAAACAACTTTTTTTCCACTTCTAGAAATAATAAGACAGAAGATAAGCAGCTAATTATAAATGCTGTTTATTAATAATTTAACTACTGGAACATATCACAGATCTAGAGTGAGCCTTTTATCTGTGGTGTGTATAAGATGCATTAATGTGTTAATTGTGCACCATGGCCCCCACCCTTTCTCTCTCTGTTCAATTAGAGAGAACTGAGAAAAGAACAGGGGCAGGGAAGCCAGGCAGGGGGACTAGACCAAGCTAGATGTGATGTCCACTTTGCACAGACAAGAGGTGGAGATGAGGAGAAAGGAATCAGAGGAGGAGACCCACGCATGTCAGGAAAGGCTTTGGGAGGCTTAACAGCAGGAAGTTCCCAAGTAGCTGCAGAGTGGATGGAAGGAGGGAAGCAGGTTTGAGAAGTAATGTCCTAAGTTAGAAGTTGATATTTTTGAGGGACACATGTAATGATTGGAATGTCTTTGTTTTTCCTTTTTAAAAAAAGATATTTATTTATTTTGAGAGAGAGAGAGACATAGAGCATGTGCAAGCTGGGAGGAGCAGAGAAAGGGGGAGAGAAAGAATCCCAATCCTACACTGTCAGCACTGAGCCCAACTTGGGGCTCAAACTCATAAAATGTGAGATCACCACCGGAGCTGAAAGCAAGAATCAGAGACTTAACTGACTGAGCCACCCACGCGCCCCTGGACTCTTTTAATGACATTTTTAAATGACTTTTTACTATTCGATGCTGTTTATGTGTGACTCTATAAAACTTGTGGGACCTTGGTTGTTTTAAAACTGGGATTATATAAAGTTTACTGAGTGTGAATAATTGGTGTATCTTTACATATCTTTTAGTTTTTTTTAATGTTTTATTTTATTTATTTTTGAGAGAGGGAGAGAGAGACAGAGCACGAATGGGGGAGGGGCAGAGAGAGGGAGACACAGAATCCAAAGTAAGCCCCATACTGTCAACACAGAACCCGACTTGGGGCTCAAACCCATAATCTGTGAGATCATGACTTGAGCCGAAGTCACATGCCCACTGACTGAGCCACCCAGGCACTCCTCTTTACATGTCTTTATTATACCTGTTTAAAAAATTTATTTTTATGTCTTTATTTTATTTTGAGAGACAGAGACCGAGGGGGGGAGGGGCAGAGATAGGGGGGACACAGAATCTGAAGCAGGCTCCAGGCTCTGAGCTGTCAGCACAGAGCCCAACGTGGGACTCAAACCCACAAACCACGCAGTGGTTGTCCTGAGCCAAAACCGGACACTTAGCTGACTGAGCCACCTAGGTGACCCCACATAGGTCTTCTTAAGGTCTCTTTTTATTGAGCATAGCACCTGCTCCCCTTTTTATGTCATCGACTTTTTTAAAAAATGAGTTAATTATCCTGCAGAATTTCCTCCATTCTGGATTTGTCAGATTGCTTCTTAATGGAACAACTTAACTTGTTCCGCTACCCCCCGTATTTCTATCCTGGAGGTTACATTTAAAGACTTGATTAGGAATCAGATTCAGTTTTATTTTGGCAATCGTATTTTGTAAGTGGTGCTGTGCGGTTCATATTTCATCTCATCAGGAGATGTACATTTAGTAATGCTAAGATTGAGCAGTGGGTTCAAGTGGAGACAGTGTAATTCATTGTAAAGTTCCTTATCAGCCTTACACTTAATTGTTTTACCATTCAGTGATGAACATTGTATGATTCAGTCATTTCATTAGCAGTCACAAAGAGGTGATTTTCTAATCCTGTCATTCCTCATACATTTATTGACTAGAGTAGTTTTAAAGAGAATAACTTTCTCTCATCTACCACAATGATTTAATTACTTTAAAATACAGTTCATACCGGAGAGACAGAATAAGTGCCTAATTCTTTTCCTTCAATTATCAACTTAGAGAGAAGTAAATTGTTACCCCGGGAACTAACATTGGCATTTGTGGGTTCAAGCCCTGTGTCAGGCTCTGTGCTGACAGCTAGCTCAGAGCCTGCAGCCTGTTTTGGATTCTGTATCTCCCTCTCTCTCTGACCCTCCCCTGCTCATGCTGTCTCTCTCTCTCAGGAATCAATAAAACATTTAAGAAAATTTAAAGTGAGCAAATATATCTAGATTTAAAAGCAAAACTTCTTGCCTATATCGAGGAGGCCAAGTGTTTGTTGAATGACATTTTACAAAACTTTTCCAACTACTACCTGACACTGTTGCTACTAGCAACAACAAAAGTCATTTTTTCCCCTTATAAAATATGTGTTCTGAACTTGAGATACTCTTGCACAAGCTCTTCTAACCATTTTTTTGGTATAATGTTTACTGTGGCTCACTGCTAGATGAGACAATTGCTCTTACATTCTAGCTTTTATTAAATTTGAAAGGGATCTTACATGCTGTGATTTTTTGAATAAGCATGCATATGTAGTAGTGTGCCTTCTCCTTGCTAACATAGTTCGTTAAAGTCCAGACTGTATGATCCAAACTACAAACCAAGAAGGAAGATATAATTCAATTCTATAATACAGTGATTCAACATTTACTGGATTAGTCTTTATTAGGAACCTGACATAAATTAGTCATTGTGGAGGCATAGTGATTCATTGTGGTCCCTGCCCTTGGGAATATTTTTCATAAGTGGAGTAGAATAGATGAGATATTTATTCTGTGCGGAATATTTTTTTAATATTTTCTTAGTGCTCAAAAATAAATAGTATATCACAGATGGTTCTAATAAACTTCACCAAATGAAAGGAAAAAGAGAACTAATTATATACAAAAGTTGGGAGTATAAAATTTTAATAGATAGTCTCAGTTTGGAAATTGGATTAAGAAATGAGAAAGTGTTGGCTAGAGATCATACAACCTTTTGTGTACGCCAGAGTTTGAATTTCATTAGCGTTCTAGTATTAAGAATTTCAGTCAGAGTTTGAAACTTAGTAACTTCATCATATGCCTACTTTGTGCAAAATATTAGGCTAAGCACTCTTTGGAAATTGAGGTGGGGATGGAGAAAAGTAACAAGATACAGACACCATATGGAGATGGGGGTAGAGAAGGAGAGGAAGAAGTAATAAGAGAACAGGAAGGTAACAAGGAAAATGAAGTTGTCTGAAATGACATGAAGAAAACAGATTTATAACAATTATTGACAACGTAACCTAGTACAGATTGAAAAAAGTGCTAAACTTATTACAGATAAGCTGTTGTAAGAATATGAAGGGGAGAGAGAATAATCTGGAGTGGTACGTTATTGTGAAAGACTTCAAGGCGGAGGTGGTATTTAAACTAAGCCTTGAAAGATGAGAGAGAATCTTAGAGGTAGAAGCATCAGAAGGACATTCTAGGTTGAGAGAATGATGTACTCCAACGAGATAGGGAGTTGGATAAGAAACAAAATTGGAAAGTTAAGTTTAGGGCCAAAGTACAAAAGTCCAGAAATATCTCACTAATAAGTCTGGATTTTAATGGTCTTGGCTCTTTAGGCCAAAAGTCTTTATTTCATACTCTCTAGAGTACTCTACCAATAAACAACAAGGTTTTTCTCCTTCACACTTTGGAAAATACAGCCCTCTTGGTGGCATCTGGGTGGCTTAGTCAGTTAAGCGTCAGACTCTTGGTTTCAGCCCAGGTAGGTCTTGATCTTATGATTTTGAGAGTTTGAGCTCCACGTTAGTACAGAGCCCACTTGGGATTCTCTCTCTCTCCCTCCCTCCTTGTCTGTGGCCCCCCCCCACTCTGTCTCTGTCTCTCTCAAAATAAATAAACTTTAAAAAAAGAAAAAATAAATCCCTCTTTATAACATTTTAATATTTTTACATCTATAACTCTTCCATGTGTACCAGCAGGGTGATTTTCAAGTTCTTTTGGTAAGAGAAATTATTAACACTATAAATAGGCATTTTTAAATATTCTTCAAATAATCAAGCCTATCTGAATATATTAGCATTTAATGTTAATATGATTATTCAGGAAATACTCAAAGGACATTTATAAATAGTATTCAGTGTAAGATGGACAAAAATGAATAAATATTTATTACCTTAGTTTAATGAATCCTCTCAAATATCCTTATTTACCGTTTCCCCTACTGTATTTGTAGATTTGATTTTGCAAAGTATCCTGTTCCCTAAGTTGTGGAGAGAGATTTTGTTCTTGAATCTGAATTTCATGTAGATGTTATCTTACAAATCATAGTGCATTATTTTTTATTATTCAGCAAATGTTATCACTTATATTTGGTGAGTTATATCTTGAAGTTTTGTGTAAGTGTGGTTTTGCTTTGATTTTCATCTATCCGGTTTTCTTATCTGTTCATTTGTTCAGTGGTCTTTTTTGCTTCTTAAAAATGTTTTTTTGCTGGAATTTTTCTAGTTTGCAGAATTCATGGTAAATTTGCAAGATTACACAGGCCCTTCATAGATGTCATTTTTCTTTTATTCTCAACATTATAGGAAAGCACTTTTTCAAGAATCGAGATCATTTGAGGTTTTTTCCAGTGGACTTTGTATTAGAACCACAAAAATTAATATTGTATTTAACTGAAATGAAAGGATAGAAGACTTTTTATCTTACACTCTACTCACTTCCCAGTCTTCTAAAACTATATCTTCCTTTGTTCTGTTCTTCTGTTTACCACACAGTTGTCAACTGTACCATTTTAATACTGGGGCTTGTTTTACTTGAGCTAACTGTTGTTCATTTTCTTGAAACCTTATCATACACTGGAAGTAACTCAAACCTAGATTTATTTCAGTGTTGAATTTGACACGTGAGGCATTGTTATTAAACTGGGAGTGGAACAGATCTAATGTGCCAGTCCTGAGTGGTTTCCTATGGTAGACTTTGTGTTTTTCTTGTGTAGTTTTTGCTATAAGCCGTAATTTATGAGATCAGTGAGTCAATCAGGGTGTAGCTGTGTATTATTGGTCAACTACCACAGAAATCACATGTGTGTGTAATATCTACCCTTACCTTCTTCCTGAGCTCCAGATGCACATATTCTACTGCCAGGGAGACATCTCTACTGAGACAGCAGCATCTCAAAGTTAACACAGTTAGAAACAAACTCCCAGTTTTTTCACTGACCTGTATGTACCTCTTCTTGTTTATTCATCTTAAAAATTGGCGCCACCATCTATCCAATTATTTGGGCCAAAATTATGGGAGTTGTTCTTGAATCCTCAGTTTCCCTCACCCCAAGTGTGTTCCCTGCTCTACCCCAACTACAACTTCAGCAAGGCCATTACTCTTCCTGAAGATGCTGCACGGTGGGCACGCAGGCCTCTCCTGCACTCCCGCGACCCCAGTCCAGGTCACTGTCATCTCCAGCTGGACCTCTGCTTCTGCTCCTAACTCCCCAGCTCATTTTCCCCTCGTATACAATGGATTCTCCATAGATACCTAGAGTGATCTTTTTAAAGCATGTGTTAGGCCATGTTCATGTCTTGCTTTAAACTCTCTAAAGGCTTCCTACCACACTTGAGCACCACACTCCTTCCCTTAGCCTGTGGAGCTGTATGTGATCTGGCCCCTGCCCTTTTCCACTCTTGCCTCATATCACACCATTCGCTGCTCTCCCCCTACATTCCAGCCACGCTGGCCTTGCTTTTCTCTAACATCACGCTGGTTCTTGCCTTGGAACCTCCGCACGTTTAGTTCCCTCTGCCTGGAGCGCTTTGCTCCTTCCCTGACCACTCGGTCTAAACTAAAGTAAATGAAGTGTACTCTGTAGTATATGTCTTTTAATGTCTTCAGTTTCATAGCACTTCTCAGAATGCAAAACTTCTTTTCATTGTTTATAGTCTGCCTCTTCCCTCACCAAATCATGTTCCCACTAAAAAATACAGCTCTAGGAAGGCAGTGACCTGTGTGCTCGCTATTGTATCCCCATCATCTGGAACAGTGCCAAGCATGTCGTAAATAGTCAGTGGGTATTGAATGAACAGTGTTCAAATGGACTGTGACAAATGTTACCTATGTGTCCCTTAACAGCAGTATTGAAATGGTTCTTTTGATGCCATTAATATTATTTTGTTAATAGGATAACAGAGCTCTCTGTTTCTCTCTTGTTTATGCTTTAGATATGAAACCCCACAGATCGCCTTACGTTGTGGGATTATGCTGAGAGAATGTATCCGACATGAACCACTTGCCAAAATCATCCTCTTTTCTAATCAGTTCCGAGATTTCTTTAAGTATGTGGAGTTGTCAACATTTGATATTGCTTCAGATGCCTTTGCTACTTTTAAGGTAATTTTTTTTTTTGAATCAGCTAGTTCATTTAGTTTCAGCATTTAGTTAAAATCAATTGGCCTCCAAAGAGGCAGTTTAATTAAAAAGCAGAAAAGGCTATTCCTGAGGCCTGAGTATAACCAACTGTGAATTACAACACAAACCGCAAGAACATCGATAATGCATTCTATTACGCCAGTCGATCACACTGTGGAAAAAACAACTCAAAATACTTGTCACACACACATACAGAATGAATTGCAATATATAAATGTAGTATTCCATGCAAAGTGTGCTTTCATTTATGTTAAAAACAAAGGATATAAGCTGTCACTTATGGTACACTGAGTACCTCTGGAAGGTTGTCAGGGAAGCAGGGACAGTGTTTACTTGCAGGGAAAGGAACTGGGTAGCAAAGGGAGCTGGAGAATGATGTCTCTGAACATCAAGGATATCACATTACCTTATCAATGTAATTATAAATTCCCACACAGTGAAGCAAAATACTAACCGTCTATATTCTTATAAACTTATCATCTATTGTTATTTATAGGTAATAAATTTAATCTTGGTTTTTAAACTAAAGTTTTTTTTTTAATTGTTATAAAATAACATACAACAGGGGCGCCTGGGAGGCTCAGTCGGTTAAGCATCCGACTTCGGCTCAGGTCATGATCTCACAGTTCATGGGTTCGAGCTCCGCATCAGGCTCTGTGCTGACAGGTCAGAGCCTGGAGCCTGTTTCTGATTCTGTGTCTCCCTCTCTCTCTGACCCTCCCCTGCTCATACTGTCTCTATCTCTCTCTCAAAAATAAATAAAAAATTTAAAATAACATACAACAAAAAATTACCATCTTACCATTCTTTAGTGCACAGTTCAGTAGTGCTAAGTATATTCATATTGTTTGTGCAACTAATTTCCATTAAACAGCAATGCTCCATTTCCCCTCCCCCGCCCCGCCAGTGTCTGGCAACCACCATTCTACTTTTGGTTTCTGAGTTTGACCGTCAAAAAGGTGTGCAGAGAGCATATTAGAAAATAATGTAGCTAATTTGCAAACTAAAATGCTAGTTTGCATGACAATGCAAATGTGTGCATTACACATCCAGTGAATAATGCCACCTTAAAGGTTTCTATCTTAGAAAAACATTTATTCTTAGGATCCTGCCATTATTTAATATATTTTGAAACTGGTATCATTGTCTGTGGCATGTTCATTTTTCAATAATGTGAAATGTTTATATTTCAAGGCAGATAAAAGTTTTGGAAACAACACTAAGCTTTTTGACATTCAGGTTCATGGGTAAAGTGGGTGATCTTGATAGCTAGGACTGTTTTTGGTATGGTATAATAATGATATTGATAATAAAAACAAATTTTAAAATGACTAAAATAGAGTCTGATTTTCTTCAGCACATACCAAATTTTCTCTGAAGATGATTTTAAAAGAGGAATTCTGAAAATATTTTAAGCTGATGATATAACAACATCACTGACCGACCCCTCCCCCCAAAAGTCAGTTACAAATAGACAAGACTCATTCAAATGTATATATTCAGATTTGTTTCTTTAAAAGAATTTCAGGGTGACTGGGTTAAGCAACTGACTCTTGATTTTGGTACAGGTCATGATCTCACAGTTCGTGAGATCAAGCCCTATTTCAGGCTCCATGCTGATGGCATGGAATCTGCTTGGGATTCTCTCTCTCTCTCTTTCTCTCTCTCTCTCTCTCATACACTCTCTCTCTCACACACACTCTCTCCCCCCCTTCCTCTCTCTGCCTCTCCCCCCCCCAGCATTCACTCTATCTCAAAATAAACTTCCAAAAAATAAAATAAAATAAAAGCATTTCAGCAATATACTTGCTCCATTTACATCATTCCAAATTTACTTCTACTTTTTTTAGGATATAAATATATATTTTTACTTAATTGTCATCCATGTATGACCCTTTATTTTTATATATTATCTTAAATACATATTTTAACAGTATTGACATAGTCCATATACCAACATTAGTAAATACTTTTATTACTTTATGTAAATGCATAGTTAACCCTCCATGAATGGCATCTTCTGCCTGGTCCATCTACCGTCATGTCCCTGCCATTGAGTGTGTCTCTGTCACTCTACCCTGCGTGTCTCCCAAGCTATGCAGAAGCCATACCCGTATCAATATCAGATATTCCTTAGCATAATACATAGACTGTGCAAAGCTTAGTCTTGTCAAAACAGAATTGTGAGGAAGTGAGATGAAAGGGTACACTGTTTCAAATAATTTTTAAATTTTTATTAAAAAAATTTTTTTAATGTTTATTTATTTTTGTGACAGAAAGAAAGACTGAGCATGAGTCAGGGAGGGCCAGAGAGAAAGGAGGACACGGAATCAGAAACAGGCTGCAGGCCCCGAGCTGTAAGCACAGAGCCCGATGTGAGCCTCAAACCCATGAACCACGAGATCATGACCAAAGTCGTACTCTGAACTCTACTAAGCCACCCAGGCACCCCAACAATTTTTAAAATTTTAAATAATTTAAAATTTGAACTTTATTTTTCTTTGCAACTTTCTGCTTTTTCCTTTTTGAGTAGGATCCTACCTATTTTATTTTTTCCACTGTTCTATGATCTACGGTGATGCAGCAATTATATTTATCTTTGTATATATGCATGGGTGTATGTATAGAATATTCCTCCAGTTGTATGCGTGTATTTATTATGAACAGAAATTTAAAGGTATAGCTATGAATATATACACGCGAATGTGAGAGAAAGTGTGTGTGTGTGTGTGTATGAGAGAGAGAGGGAGAGAGAGAGACAGAATCATTTATTGGCTTATTCCCACCATGTACATGTGCTAGAGGAATTCTACCTCACCATATTTTATGTTTCTATTATTTGATATGCAAGTTATTTCAAGTTTTTCCCCCTTGGAATTTGACATTGCTGCTACTAACAGGATTCCCTCCTGAGGCCTCTGTCTTTGAAGTAACACTAATGCACAGTGAATGGAAACCTCCCCAGGCAGCACTTATCTGCACAGTGCTCTGTCTGCTGCCGCTGTCACTACGTGTGCAGACCTGCAGCCTTGAGCGCGCATGGTCCCCACGCACAGGCCTGCCCACTGTTGCTGCAGGCAGACACAGTGTCTGCTGCCACCCTTTCTAACCAGGGTCCACTCAGAAAATCACTGATACTCTGAAGAGATTAGGGAAGGGGGTGTTTGAAAACGAGGGACCCTTAAGAATGCTGTGGAACTACCTTATTCTTTTTGGGGGGCCCCCTGATATAGGAATTTGTTTGAATTTTGACCTCAGACAGGTCAGGAGTGAATTCCTGTAGAGGTTTTCCCATTTTAAGAGTCTCATGCTCTACTGACTGAGCTAGCTGGGCAGTTGAGGGTTTTCCCATTTTAAAATTCCAGTTCCAAAATAGAACTGAATGTTCTACTCTAAAAAAAAAGTACAGCTTTCCACTGGTAGGCTCCGTGGTCAACCAAGATGTGATGATAAGTAATGAAATGAAATCAATAGCCATGCTTATTGTTCTTGAACCTGAATATTACAGTGCAAAATGCTTTAAATATTTTACTTGGTATTAAAATAGAAATGTGTGAGTTTTGCCATTGCTGCTACCTTCATGTTCTCTGAATTTAGGTTGTGGATCTTCTATATGCCTTTAGGTACTTTTAATTAAATGTGTATTAAAGTCTAAGAACTTATTTTGGAAAATTTTTAAATTCTTGTTATGTTTTTAATTAAATTCTACATCCTACCCAGACAGGGTATTTAGCCTCTAAGCGTATAAAAGGGATTAGGTGAGGCTTGTTTTCTTTCAACATTAAGGTGAATTAAGGATATAATTTAGGTGTGAGTTGAAGACAGTCAAATGTTCCTTTATGCTTTTGTTCCATTTTCTGAGAGTTATTCCTGTAATAAGAGCAGTCTGCTTGTCTTCATCTTTGAAAGGGGGCATTGTGCTGCTTAGTCACTGCAGTCTCTGCACAGCACCTCACGGCCCATCAGCCTGGGAGCAAGGAGATCCTGACGTGGCAGTTACGTGTCATTCTTGTGCTTCTCCACGGCCTAGGCACCTCCATTTTAAACACGGTTAAGGAAAAAAACTAAAGGTTGACATTCCTGAAAATCTTTTAAGTTAACTTGTGAGATACAGTTTTAAGACATTCAGAAATCTTTAATAATAATAATAATAATAATAAGCTATTGGGGGCACCTGGGTGGCTCAGTTAGTTAAGCCTCTGACTTTGGCTCAGGTCANTATATATATATATGTATAGCTATATATATATATATAGCTATTAATGACACATCAAAAAGATCATCATAAGCTTTATTTGGATTTTATTATACCATCCTCACAGGGTAGTCATGGCCTGCAGAAATATCCAGACCCCCTTGCATAGGTTCCATCTGTTTGACTAAACCATTCCTATCATAAATCTAACAATGATATGAATTAATACACTTTATTGTTTTTAACATGAAATAAATTTGCATTTCACATCTTAAACTAAGAATGGAAATAATTTTGTGATATGAAGAAAATATTCTTCAGAAACTTTTATATGTTTCAAGTGACTGGATTTATATAATTCTTAGAAGGAAAAGCCAAGTTTGTAACATTTATTAGCTATAATAATTTTATTTCACATAACTGTTCTTTTTCTAGGATCTACTAACGAGACACAAAGTGTTGGTTGCAGACTTCTTAGAACAAAATTATGACACTGTAAGTAGAAGTCCTTTTTAAGATTTTACCTCTTTCTCTCTTTTCCCCACTCTCTTCTTCTTAGATCTATGGACACTTGCTCCTGGAAGCTAGGTCATCAGGAAACTTTGTGGAAAATTGAGGATGGCAGGAAATAAGGGCTTTCTCATTTTTTATACCTCTTCCTGTTGTATCAGCTCCAGAAAATGACTGGTACCTGCTCACTTTGTTCTTGATTTAAGAGCATCCATGCTGCCCTTATGAGACAGGAGGCAGGGCACCTACATGGCTCAGTGGATTGAGCATCTGATTTCAGCTCAGGTCATGATCTCATGGTTCGTGAGTTTGAGCCCCGCCTCGGACCTACTGCTTGTGAGCGCGGAGCCCGCTTCAGATCCTCTGTCCCCTCTCTCTCTGCCCTCCCCTGCTCATGCTTTCTCTCTCAAAAATAAACAAACACACACAAAAAAAAGAGGAAGTAGGTAACCATAAATGGAAGAGCACTCCACCCTCACTAAAAAATAAATCATTTTACTTACTTGATAATTAGTTTGACTTACTAGTAGAAATACCAGTTCCCTTCTCAAATGGTGAATCCAACCCATCCCTTTGAGATTCAGTGGAAACATGACTCTTCTAGGAAGCTTTCCCTTATCCCACCTGTCCACATGCATGCACACACACACTTCCCCCACCCCCACTTTTCACATTGTATTATTACGGAGTATCTGTACCTTCCTGGCTGGTTCCTGAGCTCCCTGAGAAGCAGGAACCTTATGTGTCAAATACAGATTTGAGTCTGCTTGCCTGGCATCAAGAACCAGCTCTGCCTCTTACTAATTGTGTGACCTTGGACAAGGTATTGCACCTACTGCAAAATGAAGATATTAATAATGCCTACCTCATAGGTTGTTGTAGAAATTTGTAAAGATACAAATTTTTTTAGGATGATACCATTATCCCTCAGTATTAAATTTTGTCATTATTA
Source organism: Crocuta crocuta (assembly GCF_008692635.1). Classification (NCBI taxonomy): domain Eukaryota; kingdom Metazoa; phylum Chordata; class Mammalia; order Carnivora; family Hyaenidae; genus Crocuta; species Crocuta crocuta. Next base: position 11,294,689 of record NW_027527955.1, read on the forward strand.
CTTGTATCCCTAATACCTAATTCAATGTCATACAATGGTGGTGTTCAATGAATGTTGGTAAATAAATATATCCAAGAACAGCTCTGCTTTTGCTAGATATATAAGCAAGAGAAGCAGCATGTTTAAAGTGAACATGGCACAAACCTAAAAGAGAAACTATAAATCTTGATCTAGTATTGGTCCAGATACTCTAGACCAATGCTGTCCCATTGAAATATAATATAAGCCACTGAGTAATTTAAACTTTTCTAGTTAGCTACACAAATAGGTAAAAGCAAGCACATGATTCTGTGAAGATACCGAATACCCTCCCTGTCAGTTTGTCATAGTTTCACATATCCAAATCACAGAAATTTAACAATGTGTCTTTTATTCACAAATTGTTTACATATCTTTCTTTAAGATTAAGAATTAGCAGGGGCACATGGGTGGCTCAGATGGTTAAGCATCCGACTTCAGCTCAGGTCAGGATCTCGTGGTCCGCAGGTTCCAGCCTCTCATTGAGCTCTTGCTGTCAGCTCAGAGCCTGGAGCCTGCTTCAGATTCTGTGTCTCCCTCTCTCGCAGCCCCTCCCCTGCTCACAGTTTGTCTCTGTCTCCCTCTCTCTCAAATAAATAAACATTAAAAAAAATTTTTTTAAAGAATTAGTGATGTAATCATGAAATCAAAAGCATTTTCATATCCTAAAGTTATCAAGAAAATATTCATGGGATCAATTGGAGTACTTTGATCCAAGTGTAAAAACATGAAGAGAGAATAATTTTTATTGCCACAAATATCCAAAAGCTTCTAGACCAAAATAAAATGGCATATTTTTTAATGTTTTTCTTTATTATTATTATTTTTTGTACAAATAGTTTATTGTCGGGTTGGTTTCCATATAACAGCCAGTGCTCATCCCCACAAGTGCCCCCCTCCATGCCCATCTCCCCGCTCCCACCCTCACCCATCAGTCCTTAGTTTGTTCTCAGCATTCAAGAGTCTTTCATGGTTTGCCTCTCTCCCTTTCCCCCACCATTTCCCCCCTTCTTCTCCCCCATGGTCCTCCGTTAAGTTCCTCCTAATCCTCCTATATGTGCAAACATATGATATTTGTCCTTCTCTGCCTGACTTATTTCGCTCAACATTACACCCTCAAGGTCCATCCATGTTGCTACATATGGCCAGATTTCATTCTTTCTCATTGCCATGTAGTATTCCATCGTATAGATAAACCACATCTTCTTGATCCATTCGTCTGTTGATGGACACTTAGGCTCTTTCCATGTTTTAGCTATTGTGGAGAGTGCTGCTATGAACATTGGGGTACATGTGCTCCTATGCNTCTGTTCCATTGGTCTATGTGTCTGTTTTTGTGTACAATGGCATATTTTTGAACTGAGGAAATGAACTGTTACTATAGTTTGGTTGATCAGAAACTGTAGGTGCTGGATGGAATGTTAGAGACTCAGTAGATGTACATTATAATAAGTGAAAATAAGAGAGCTAAGATAGTTTATAACAAAACCCATGGAATCAGCTACTAATCTTTTCTACAGAATGAGTGATGTAAATGTGTTGTGCAACACTGCTTTGCATTCAGGACACAGTACATAACAATTTGGGAGACTAAACTCATTCTCCTTGACCCTTATTTACCTAATTTTTTCTTCGTACTTCTTATAGTTACTTTTTGTGTCATCTGGTAGCTTCACAGACACTGAGGCTGCCCCACTGACCTGAGCACCAGCTCTGAGAGCTCATGCCCCCTCAAAATTCATACTTCCTGAGTTTCATATTTCTTTAGCAGTAAACCATGAAATGGGAGCACATTGATATATGACTCTAATAATGAAACTGGCATCTTGGGGAATGTCATACCTTATACATACATATATGAAGTTTCTGCTTCCGTATGATTTCATTCATATGTGGAACTTATGAAACAAAGCAAATGAGAAGAGGAAAACAAAATAAGAGACAAACCAAGAAACATACTCTTGATTGTAGAGAACAAACTGATGGTTACCAGAGGGGAGTTAGGTGGGGAAATGGGGGGAAATAGGACTTCGAGATTAAGGAGGGCAGTTGGCCTTATGAGCACTGGGTGATGTATGGACGTGTTGAGTTGCTATATTTTACATGTGAAACTAATATAACACTATATGTTAACTAAGTTGAAATTAAAATTTTTAAAAACCTTGTCACAAAATTTGATAAATTTAATGTCCCACAAAATCCTCTTGAGTTTCATGACAATAAAATTAAGCATATTGTTTGGTATAAACAATAAGTCCTTCATATAAAAGAGTATAATTATTATGACTTTAATGTGAACTAGATTTTTTTTTTTAATGTTTATTTATTTTTGAGAGAGAGAGACAGAGTGTGAGCGGGGGAGGGCAGAGAGAGAGGTGTCAGAAGACCCGATGCAGGCCCTGTGCTGACAGCAGAGAGCCCGATGTGGGGCTCAAACTCACAAACCCTGAGATCATGACTTGAGCTGAACTCAAACACTTAACTGATTAACCCACCCAGGCGCCCCTAGATATTTTCGTTTTCACTTCCACTCTCTTAATTCCCAGTTGGTAATTATCATCTGTGTGCACTGCTTGCCCTTACCTCACACGTGCATGCACCCCTCACCCTCAGCCCTCTGGGGACCAGAACTGGTTTCCAGTCCCCTCAGCCCCTGGACTCTCCTGCTTCAGTTCTCTGTTGGGCTCGCTCCTCCCACCTCAGTGGTCCCTGAAGCATGTCCTTGCGTGGTGGGAGGTCGACACTGAGCTTCCCCAGTCTGTGGCACTCTATGTGAAAGAAAGGACCCAGGCAGTGGGCAGTGGTTGACAGCCACACTGGGAAACAGGAGGCCCCAAACACCAGTGTCCCCCAGTTTCTGGGGACTGTGGAAATCCTCCAGAGAGGCCAGCTGGGATTAGATTAGCATGGCCATCATGAGGCAGAAGTTGCCCCATTCCTTCATGTGTTCACACTATGAACTTGACAGTGTGATTCTTTATGGGGTACCAAGTGGAGCCCTAAGCACATTTCATCTTTTCCTAAATTATTCATGCACTAGTAGCTACGAGCAAGGCTACCTGAACAAATGCCATGCAATGTGTTATTTTGCTACTCATTTACTAGATGAGTTAATAGATCTATTATTCAAAAGGATGTGTTGAGAGGACTCAAATACTCCATTTTTCCACTCAATTTTTAACTTGCAGAGCTAAAATGGTGAAGTACATCTGTTGTATCACTTGACCTCCCTATCCCTCAGCATCTTTATGTGTAAAGGATGGTGAACCAGGGACCCCCCCCCCCCCCGGGGGAGGGGGCGCTC
>NW_027527955.1:11298036-11353314 GCF_008692635.1 Crocuta crocuta
AGAGTGTGATCATACACTGATCAGCGTGGCATTCAGCACATGGATGCAGAGCACAGCAGCTGGGTCGCACTGGCCTAGTGGGCTGGGAATTTACTTGTGAAGCAATAGTGCAAGCAAACCTAATGCAGAGAAACCACTGCTGGTGTTACACTCTAATATTTATTTTCTTTTCATTAGATTTTTGAAGACTATGAGAAATTGCTTCAGTCTGAGAATTATGTGACCAAGAGACAATCTTTAAAGGTAATATCAAATTGCTTTAAGTTAGGGTCTGTATTGGTTGATGTCTTGTTATTAAATGATGGTCCATTAGTGGACAAGTACATATAGGAAAAATTAAAGTGTTTCCCCCACCTTTTTTTTTTTGTAACTTGAAAAGTATGTTTCATGTTATGACTGTACTTTGTAGCAAAACAATGTTAAGTGTCCTGCCTTGACTACTTTTTGGAAGTAATAACATAAAAGTAGTAAGTGTGTGATAAAGTAGAATTTTGTGTATTTCAGCTCAGAAAGAAGGTCAAACCCAAGTTAACTTAAGTAAAACCACAGTTCTCTCCTAGGAGATTTTTTCTAGAGATGAAAAGATATCACTGTTAGCTTGAAATTAATATCTGAATTACTGTTTATAAGGAAGAAACAGCAAAATTCTATTGTAGTTCTCTCTTTTTTTTTTTAATGCTTATATATTATTTTTGAGAGAGACAGAGTGTAAGTGGGGGGGTGGCAGAGAGAGAGAGACACAGAATACGAGCTGTCAGCACAGAGCCCAATGTAGGACTTGAACTCACAGTTGTGAGATCATGACCTGAGCCGAAGTTGGACACTTAACCAACTGAGCCACCGACACGCTCCTCCTGTAGTTCTCTTTCAGTGTATCTTGAAACAGAAAACACAATGACCATATTTCTCTTACACATCGATGTAATCTAGACATCATAGGGTATTTTGCAGAGAAGGGGAAAAGAATAGGTGACACTGAAAAAATATAACACATCAAATGCAAGATCAAACTTCCCCTCTAAGTTTATAACATTACTGGAGAAATTCTTAATATATTTTCAATGGAGAGGGAAGACAACTTTCTACTATGAAATGGTGTTTATAGAGTTGAAATGTTCTGGGGCTTCTGGGAAGCACTTACCCCCAGATTTGTAACATCTTTTTCTAAAGAATTTTTTTTTTTTTTTTTTACCACATTGTAATGTTTGAGTTCCATTATCTGAGCATTCTTATTAGTGTTTTACTACAGGTCATTTTTACTACCTCCACCATTTAACATGTTCAAATTGTATTTCCAGCAAAGATGCTGAAGTGTGAAACATGCTTATTCTTTAAGAGTTAAAAGAATAATCTTTAATAAAGTAGGTGCAATAAACAGATATGTGAGAAGACTACATGATCAAGAACACAAAACTGTGCTTTTCTAAAAATTGTCAGTATTACACACCGAAACAGACTCTGGAGAGAGGTTAAAAGATGGTATCACTAGCTGGAAGAGAAAATAAAGTCAATTCTCAATTATCTGCAAATAGCTTAGTTGGATAAATTATTGGGGTGGTGAGGGAGGTAAAAGGGCTTTCCATTTAGTCAACAAATACTTATGTGCTCCTGTTCCTGACATTACAGTGACAGCCAAGAACAAAATGAAGTCACATCACTATGGACCTTACATTCTGTAAGGAGGAGAACAGACAATAGATAAATATGTAATTTTCAGGTGATTTTAGAACAGTTATGAAGGGCATAAGGGCAGGAAGTGATGAGTGGGGGAAGAGAGGTGTGTGTGTGTGTGTAAACAGTGGCATTTACTATTGGAGGTTATATCACCTATGAAATGCCTTTGCAAGTTCCCTCTCCCTCATGAGGCAGGCAGCCCAGCAGAGTATGGCCACATAGTTGGCCACGTAGTCAGTGAGTGGCCTTCCCTCCCTCAGTGAAACAGTGCCTGAAAGCAGCCATGTGGCCTTGGGAAGGGAGGGGGCTGCCCCTGTGGGAGCAGAATGTCAGTTAGATCTGCGTCCCTACCCTTCAGACCCCATTCATATTCCAAAGAATGTTTTTGGCAGATAATCGTTGGCTGGTTTTGTCAAGCAGTTTGTATGATTTTTGGGCTTACTGAATATCACCTGTATTATTTTTACAAGGTGGGATAATTACATTAATAGAACAATGTGTTTATTTCTAAAGATTGAATACAGTTTTAACTAAAGTGATAAATTAAGTCCATTTTGTATCATGTTTCTGTCAGTTCATTTTACCCATGATTTTGCCTCAGCCATGACCTCATGACCTGCCTTACCCTGTGTTTGTGCCCTCGCTGCTCCAGCGGTACCTGTTAACGGAGGGGTCAGTGAGCTATTTTCAGCCACTCATTCAGCACTCTTTATTGAGTTTCCCCTTGCGTAGAAACCCACACAAGCTCATCTATGTAGAAAATATACCAGAGGGGTCCCTGCTCTTGCTTCTGGACCCTGGAGTGTGAGATGGAGCTTCAGACAAAAGCAGTGACATCATGCCAAGCTCTCCCACGTCCAGAAAGCTTGTTAACAGCAGTTGAAGATAAGGCTGGACCTGCTGGCACGCCTACGTACTACCTAAAGAGCAGAATGGCCCATTTGCTCAGGGCTCTGCCAGGACAGCCGAGGGGGGAGCTGCTCTGTATCATAAGAGATCGTCGCCCTCGGAGGGAAGTAGAAATTGAATAGGAAACAGAGACGACAGCGCTCTGAGGGGCCGCCATATAAGAAAGAGCTCATACGTTTCCCAAATCCTTCCTCTTTTTAGTGAGAATGTATGAGACCCTGAACCAAAGTAGCGACATTGGTATGAACTAACGTGATTTGAACTAAACTGAGAGCCAGAAACTGAGGGTCATAGACTTTAGAGTTTATCTTTGTGCCATTTTCAGCTGTGACAGGAACTTCTGGTGGAAATGTTTCTGTGATCGATGGTCTGTAGGGCCTTAGGGTGAAGTGATAAAGCTAACAGTTGTTCATCCAAACACCTCCCTTCTGGGCCTTCTTCCTGTTTTTTTCCTTCTTGCTACCCTGTCATCTCCTCCTACCCATGTGCCCACTGTCCCCATTCTGTTCTCAAGATGTCGTCAGCCATACCTTGTCTTGTCCCCTCATTAATAGGCATAAAGTGGTTAGAGCAGAGCCTAGCTCACGGTAAGAAGTAGATATTTGATCAATAAAATAAAAATAAATTTTATAGTAATATAAAATATTCCTCTCCTATCCTCAGTGTTCAATCTCTAGAAGGTGATCTATTCTAAATAGATAATTGGGACTAGGGTATGAATTAGACTGATCCACTCTCAGGATGCATTTGCATTTGAAAATGGAAGCAGTGGATGTATGATTGGTACAGTCTGTAATACAACTCTGGTGGGTAGCACACGGGGGTGGTGGTGAGAAGGTTCATTCTTCACTGCTGTCTATATGGAAACTCCCCCTTTTCCACTTGATTGTGCTTCCTACTTATTCTCAGGTGCCCCAGTGCACTCAGAAAGCCTCTTTCCTGTTCTTTAGTAATCCAGCCAGACATACTGCATTGGTTGCTACTCTTACCTAAAATCTTTTATAGTGGAGTGTCTCACAAATGTTTTATTTACAGTGTGGTAAAACTGAGCACTGACTGGATACCAAAAAAAACCTAGTAAAAGACAGATAAAGCAGGGCGCCTGGCTGGCTCAGTTGGTTAAGTGTCTGACTCTCGAGTTCAGCTCAGGTCGTGATCTCATAGTTGTGAGTTTGAGCCCCACATTGGGCTCTGCCCTGAGTGTGGCACCTGCTTAAGATTCTCTTTCTTCCTCTCTCCCTGCCCCTCCCCCACTCACTCTCTTAAGAGAAAAAGACAAATAAAGCATATCTACAATACAGAAATTGTTAAAATGAGCACCAAAGAGTTGGCTTTTTTGAATACTAGACAGACATCACTTTATTCAAGGAGAGAGCCTGTATTTAGTAGAAAACCATTGTTTTGGGGAGCTCCACTGGTGCCCTGTTGGTTTTTCCTTCTGAGAATTAGGTCTGTGGTACAGTATGGTCTGTTTTGACACAGCTATGTTTATATCTCTGTATTCTGTAATATTTAGTGCATAGATGTTCCATCTTAGAAAACAGAAGAGGGTTTAGATTATTTTAAGAGTATACTTAGAGTATTGTTTAAGTGATAAGCTGTCTTAAAGCTCGGCTGTTTTCTGATGCCAAAGCTACCAGCTGTCTTTGTTAATCATATTCTAAGTTTTCATGAGCCACCTTGAGATGCTTGGATTCCTGGTGTCAATAAAAAATAATTAACAAAAAAATTCCTTCGCTCACATGACAGAGCTTAGGAATTTATTTCTTATCTTCTTCAGAGCCCAACACTTAATTACTAGCAAGAAAGATTATAATTCAAAAGGAGTTTGGTAGAATTGGGGGGGGGGGTTTGGCTCTGACCAAATTCATGAAACACTAAGGTAAAAAAACTCTTATTATTTCTACTTGCTTTCGTTTTACTCTTCCTGTTAGGTATATATAAATATATGTATTTTTTTTTTTTAAATAAAAAAAGAAAGAAAACGGGTGGGGGGGCTCCTGCAGGGCTCAGTTGGTTGAACATCAGACTCTTGATTTCAGCTCAGGTCATGATCCCAGGGTTGTGGCATCAAGCCCTCTGTTGGGCTCTGTGTTGAGTGTAGAGCCTGCTTGAGATTCTCTCTCTCTCTCTCTCTCTCTCTCTCTCTCTCTCAAATAAAAAAAAAAAAGGAAAAGAAAAAGAAACGTTGGTATAGAGTTCAGGAAAGAAATTGGGACTTGAAATACAGGAGACATCTTCCTACATGTTATAGTTGAAGCCATTGGGCCTAGATGAGAATGAAGAGAGAGAAAAGATCAGAGATTCATGTATACCACTTGGAAAATTCCTACATGAGGGGAGCAGTAACACAGGAGCAAAGGAACAAGCTGCCAAAGATAAGAAACCAGAAGAATGCAGTGGCCTTTAAACCAGGAACAAAGAAAGTTTCCAGAAGAGCGGCAGTTAGCTTTAGATGTTGCAGATTAAGGAAAACAAAGACCAACAGTTTACATGACAGTTGTGCCATGTTTGAGGCCACCCAGCTAACATCCAGCACTGCCCAGTCATTTCCTTTTGTGCACTAAAATAACTTTAAGGTGCGTAGTTCGTACTTGTTAACTAGACAGCCAGATGCACGCCGTCACATCCTCACACACACACACACACATCACTGCACACATGGGTCTGGGGTTCTGTTGCCAGACGGTATTGTGATAGATAGCCGGCTCAAAGTTTCGTGTGCTTTCTCCTCCCATCTGGGGTTTCTGTAACCATCTGTACTATTATCCTGAGGAATCCAGAGAAAGTCTGGTGAATAAGAGAACTCAAAAATAAGTATATCATATATAAAACTGTGTGAAGGGTGCATTTCAGCTGCCTGGTTGCTGAAACTTTAGGACTGCTACCACTACAAGAGAATAAAAAGTTGATGAGGTAGAGAACATTCAGCGATGCTACTAAAGGGTCTCCCACTATTCTCATTTTTGGTATTTTTATTTTGTTTTAAAGTGTCTTAGACTGTTTGGGCTGCTATAGCAAAAATACCACAGACTGGATGGCTTAAGTAACGTTTCTTTCTCAGTTTGGGAGACTTGAGCAGCCCAACATCAAGGTGCCAGCAGCGAGAGAGCTCTTGGGTCTCTTTCATAAGAGCACCAGCCCGGTGCATGTAATCCTACCTTCCCAAAGGCCTCACCTCCCAATACCATCACATTTGGGGTTAGGATTTCAACGTATAGATTTTAGGGGACACAGACATTCAGTTTGTAACATGGAATAATGCTGCATTTGGGGGGAACTGTTAATTTGTCACAAGGGAATGTTTTGCTTTACTTTTTTATAAAAACTTGCTGTACATACTGAACTTCATATGGATTCAGGGTCAACGATTTTTTTTTCCCTGGTTTTGTAACAAAAGTTAGGGGGAAGGTAAGATTCACTTAACAGAACCTATTTGCCCAGTAAGCTACTAGAGTACACTTATTTAGGAAAGGGAGGTATAATTGTAGAATCAATTTTGGTGTTCTTATGCTGGCACAATGCCTAAGAAGCAATGCAGTACTGGGGAAGCAAGATTAAAGTAAGCGATGAAAATAATAAATTCATTTGGGGCTAGTTCTGGATCAGAGCTACAGAGAGAGCTTTTTTAAGCTGCAGCAATGCTTTAAAAAAAAAAAGATTCAGAAATGCATTAATCACTGAGGTTAGCAAAACTGTGTGAAAAGCTTAAAATAACTTAATAATAACTACTCCTTTCATGCCTGTGCTAAATGTAAGATGCACTTAAAGGACTCAGTTTTTTTCACATCAACACTCCTAACCACATTTATAGTTTCTTTTTCAGGGAAAAGTGCCATATATTTTTAATGAGATGGCTCTCAGAAAGAGTATTGCTTTAATTCTGTGTTTGTTTGTTTGTTTGTTTGTTTGTTTTTGTAGCTGCTAGGTGAACTGATCCTGGACCGGCACAACTTTGCCATTATGACAAAGTACATCAGCAAGACAGAGAACCTCAAACTGATGATGAACCTCCTTCGAGATAAAAGTCCCAACATTCAGTTTGAAGCCTTCCATGTCTTTAAGGTAAAGTGCAACAGAAATAACGTGGGCATTTGTTTTTCACTTTCAAATGGCTAACTCCCTGCTGTTTACTCTCCTTTATACTTGAGGGAAAATGAAATAAGCAGTCTTTCTGTTTTCTGTGACTTGGATGAAATTTTAGAGTTATTTTAATGAATGCCCATTTGTTTCTAATCCCTATCTCTAAATATTTTCATTTTTTGCACTGAGAAAATAGGTGGATACTGTTTCCCAAATGTCGCTAAAATAATCAGAGATAGAGCCAGAACCCAGATCCCAAGTGTCAGCATTATTGAATGCTTTGCTTTCTGCCTTCTGTTCAAAGTGTTTCTTTGAACCTTAAGTGAAGCACTGAAGAAATACTGAGACACTACTCACTTTCATTACTTGTTTAGAAATATTTTTTTAAATGCATTTTGCTTTGAATGGAAACTAGTTCCCCATAACACCGGCTTCTTTCTAATATTTTTTCTTTCATGTAAGAGTGACAAAGTGGCCTCCTTGTAACTTTAGACAATATATTTTTTTAAGCATGGAAAGAGAAATCAATAATCTGTAATCCCATACTTGTAACCAAACTATTGTAAAGATTTTAGTAAACTTTATTTTCCTGTGCCCATATTTGAAGGTTTTTTTTCCTGCAGCTGTATTCACATGGTACACAAAATTGATATCCTAATTTTATCACTTAATGCTATGCCAGAAGAGGTGAACATTAATTCATTGTTTTATATATGGGTTTTAGAGCCAGTAGTTTTATTAGCATTATAGTTTATCATCAGATTTATTTACTCTAGTTTACTTAAATATTCCTCTGTTATTTATATTTAGGGTATTTCCCTAAATATTTATTTATATTTATATAATATAATATATAATATGTATATAATTATATATAATATATAATTTCTATAATATATTTATTATATTTAGTGCTCATGCTGTCATGAGCACTTTGTGTATCCAGTCAGTTGTTTTTCCATATTTAGGATTCTTTTCTTAGGATGGATATCTGGAGGGGCACCTGAGTGGCTCAGTCGGGTAAGTGTAGGACTACTGGTTTCCTCTCAGGTCATGATCTCATGGTTCATGGGTTAAAGCCCCACATCAATTCTGCAAAGCCTGCTTGGAATTCTCTCTCCTGTCTCTGCCCCTCCCCCACTTATGTGCATACACATGTGCAAACTCTCAAAATAAATTTTTTTTAAAGGATTAAAGAAAAAGATAGATGTTCTAGAGTATAATTAAGAGTCGAGGGGGTTCCAGGCTTTTTTGGGTCTTTATGATGTTTATTCAGTGATTGAATTTATAAGTCTAAAAATGGGAGACATGACAGTTTATAAGGTATGTAACTGTTGCTTTGAGAGGTAAAAAAAGTTTAGTCCATCTTTCAGCCATCAGGTCTTTATTGTCCAGAGAGCCACTAGAGAAATTAAAATACCAAATTAATTTATAAATTCCACTCAATTATGTTCAAAATCCCAGCAGGACTTCTCCTGGAACTTGACAAGCTGGTTCTGAAATTTATGTGGTAGAACAATGGTCTAAGGTTAGCTATGGCAATTTTGAAACAGAGCAAGGTAGGGGAATCCACTCTACCAGATACTAAGACTTGAGATTTATAGTAAATGAAGATAGTATTGTATTGGCATAGAGATAGATAAATAAAACAACAAAACCAAGGTAGAGGGCCGAGAAATAACCCTGTACAAACATGAAACTTGATTTTGATAGTGGAAGAATTATAAATCAGTGAAGAACAGGTTAATTTTTTTAAGTTTATTTATTTTTGAGAGAGAGAGACAGTGTGTGTGTGTGTGTGTGTACGCACACGCGCGCTCGCCCGCAAGTGAAGGAAAGTGAAGGAAAGGCAGAGAATGAGAGGGAGAGAGAATTCCAAGCAGGCTCCACTGTGTTAGCACATAGCCTGACGCAGGGCTTGATCTCATAAAGCGTGAGATCATGACCTGAGCCGAAATCAAGAGTCGGACATTTAACCAACTGAGCCACTCAAGTGCCCCTCTCAGCAATTTTTTAGAGATGCTCTTGCACATGTGCATAAGGAATAATGTACAATAATATTTATCACAACATTGTTTAGAATGGTATAAAATGAGAGCAAAAAGACCACAAATGGGCACCAACAGGAGGTGGGGAAGATAAACTGTGCTATATTCATACAGTAGCATATCATAATGGGTTAAAATCAGTTGAGTTATATGGATCAGCGGAGATAAATCCCAAACATTGAATGGAATAAGGAAGTGTTAAAAGGATGTTATTTAAAGTTTGAAAACGTGCAAAACAGCACTGTGTATGGATTCATACTTATGCAGGTATTATCTGAGAACCTGTATGGAGATGATAAATACCAAATTCAGGATGGCAGTCACCTCAGTGGGAGGGGGAGGGGCGGGAGGAGAACGATATCATGAGGAGGTGACCAAGAGCCTCTAATTACATCTGTAATGTTTTATTAAAAAATCTCAAGGCAAGTATGCCAGATCTTAGAATTTGATAGAGCAGATAATGGGAACATGACATCTGATAATGTTATTATTGTATTCTTTTCTATGTCAGAATTATTTCATAAAAAAGTAAACACAGGGGTGCCTGGGTGGCTCAGTTAGTTAAGCAGCTGACTCTTGGTTTGGGTTCAGGTCATGATCTCATGGTTTCATGATTCGAGCCCTGCCTCAGGCTCTGAACTGCTTGGGATTCTCTCTCTCCTTCACTCTGTCCCCTCCCTGCTTGTGCTGTCTCTGTTTCTCTCAAATAAATAAATAAACTTTAAAAAAAGTAAACACAAATCAGAAGAGGCACAAGTAGACTGCTGTAGCACTGGAAGCTACCTACAAGGGATAAATGATAGACCCTCTCCAGACCCTCTGGACTGAAGACATTGTAGGAGGTTGTGTGTCATGTCATTCAGCTCCTGCGGAAGTTTAACATATCATTCTAGATGAGAACAAGCCACATATAATTTTGTTCAAAAATGCAGTATTATGGAAGTATTCAGTGGTTGGCCAAAGAGAACTAACCTGCTTCCGTCCTCAGAATTTGGTTCATCTAATCATTGGACAGAGTGGGTGCATTTAAAAATAGCTGACCACTTGTTTACTTGTATGCGCCTACCCCGTACTCTGTGTTTCTTCTGCTGAAGTAGGGACTGAATTGTTCACTTGCCAAATATAATATTTTGTTATTTAGAAAAAGCAACAGCTGAGTCCTAGAGCTTTTTTTCACAGTTCTGTATTAATAGTTTTTTTTCCCCCAAAAGCACCTTCCATAAAGGACAGAAAATGTTTAACAATCTACTACTAAAATGTCTTTACTAGATTATTTTCATTGGCTTGCTGATAAGTTCAGAGAATTGAATGAGATGCCATGTCATGTTTTTTTCTGCTGTTGACCAGCAGGACAGTGTGGTGGGAAAGTGCTGGATGGAAGTCAAGAGACCTGCGTCTTTGTTCTGGCTTAATTGCCACTAGTGACTTTGGGCAATCCATCTGGATCTGATTCCTCTCTTGCCAAATGCAAGAGTTAAATTCAAGTCAGTAGTCTAGTTCTAAGACACTAGTTTTAGGAGAACTTTGTCTCTGTGATCCCAGCCGTCCCAGAGATGTGCCCAGTATGAACTTAGGAATCAACTATGAGCAGGTTCCCTTTCCTTTCCCGTTAACTTCCTTAATAGCAAAGGGCACTTCCCACCAAACTGGGTGGGGGTAGGGGTGGTCTGTACCTGTTGGCTCACCTCTTAGAACAGCTAGAACTCAGGCTTGGCCAGTGACAAAAATGTTCCTGAGCATACTCCTCTGTCACTCAGATCCTAGCAGGTGGCTGCAATAACTATTTCCATGAAAACAAGAAGCTCCACCCTCACTTATTCCAAAATACAATGGCCAGCTTGACAGTTCACCTAAAAAAAAGTATACAGAACAAGAAATATCCTAGCTGAGAATCCTTTCCATGTGGTCTTACTGAAAAGAATGCAGAATTACAGATTAATTTGGTGAAAGCCTAACCATGAATTACCCACTTCCCTCAGGACCTGTTCTTTTTAGCAGGNCCTAAGCGAAAGTCGGACGCTTAACCGACTAAGCCACCCAGGCGCCCCCACTCTAGTCTTGACATACCAAATCTAAGTCTACTGATGGAGGAAACAATTCAGCGGACTAAATTTAGGAATCAGCCTTGAGCCGATGTAATATTAATACTTTTTCTAAAAACGTTAACAGTACAGTGAAATAGTCCTTATTTCAATTAATGTTTCATCAACTACTTTAAATTTTTTTTAATATTTATTTATTTATTTATTTTGAAAGAGTGAAAGAGAACTGGGGAGGGGCAGAGAAAGAGAGAGAAAATCCCAAGCAGGTTCCACACTATCAGTGCAGAGCCCAACTTGGGGCTCCATCCCATGAACCGTGAGATCATGACTTGAGCTGAAGTCAAGAGTCCAACGCTTAACTGACTGAGCCACCCATGCACCCCCATCAACTACTTTAAGCAGTGCTGAATGCTCAACTTTATCATGTCTTCATTTGAACTCAGTGTGCCCTTTTTGCTAACTTAACCAAGTCATGGAGGAGAAAAAGTGAAAAGCTGTAATTAAGACCTCACCTCTCTTTTCTACTTTTTAAAATACTTTCTTTAGAAATTCATGAAATAGTCACCTCTATGTTTGTTTATAGAAAGATTCATAATGGGTTTTTGTGACCAACTTTACCAACATCACCAAACATCCTATTCATGCATGGCTCAGTGTGATAATCTTGGCACTGAGTATTTATTTATTTATTTATTTTTAATGTTTTATTTATTTCTAGGAGAGAGAGAGAGAGAGAGACAGCGTGAGCAGGGGAGAGTCAGAGAGAGAGGGAGTCACAGACTGAAACAGGCTCCAGGCTCTGAGCTGGCAGTCAGCACAGAGCCTGACGCGGGGCTCGAACCCACGAACCGCGAGATCATGACCTAAGCGAAAGCTGGACGCTTAACCGACTAAGCTACCCAGGCGCCCCGGCACTGAGTATTTATAACATCATACCCACTTCAACAAATATAGTTGCGATAGTATATAAAGAAAATGAAGATAATGAAATGTGGATATTATTTAAAAAATTTTTTAAGTTGCTTTTCCATGTTGTTTTGGAATAAATACATGATTTCCTAGATAATTTCCACAGTTGTGTGCAATTTATAAATCCCAAAGACTTGGATTCCAAAATACCAAAGCAGTTGTCAGAACAACGGTGTGTCTTATTGTAGCCCTGACTGTTCCTTAAATGGTGATTGACTCGCTTCAGTGTAAGAAGAAGCTGTAAATATTAAAAACACAGTAAGTGAAGAAGCAGCTTACAAACCACCATGTATAGAACACAAGCCCAGTTTTGTCTAAAATATATATAACTATATGCGCCAAAAGAAATGCAGGAAGGATGTTCACCAGGTATTCACAGTGGTTATCTTTAGGTGGCGGAATTGTTGAAGAGATTTTTTTTCTTTCTCCTTTGTGTCTTTTTACTCTTTTTACTAGTTTTCCTCACGTATCACTTTCATAATCAGAATGATGATAAGGACGGTGGCCGTGAGGAGGATAAAGTCAGGGGAATCTGGAGAGTTTTAGAAAAGCATCCTGTCAGGCAGAGAAGGACAAATATCATATGTTCGCATGTATAGGAGGATTAGGAGGAACTTGACGGAGGAACAAGGGGGAGAAGAAGGGGGGAAATGGTGGGGGAAAGGGAGAGAGGCAAACCATGAGAGACTCTTGAATGCTGACAAAAACTGAGGACTGATGGATGTGGGGGGGAGGGGGGGATGGGCATGGAGGAGGGCACTTGTGGGAAGAGCACTGGGTGTTCTGTGGAAACTAATTTGACAATAAACTATTTGTAAAAAAAAAAAAGAAAAGCATCCTGAGCTTCCAACCTGCTCTCTTCCTTCCCAGTGTTTTGTTCCTTCCCGCACAGCTGGTGGGGCCCGTCTGGTCCTGCTCTGGGCTCACTGGTGCCCACAGTCATCAGGCAGCTCGCAGAGGCAGGGATCCAGTCCTTCTTTCTTAAATAGGAAGAAGGTTACTGTCTTTAATCAATAGTGACAGGTATTGTGTCGAAATATTCTAAACATGATATTGCCCAGATTTGTATTCGCCTGAGGTGGCGAGCCTTTAGAATGAAGAGGCCTTATATTATACTAATTTAGCTTAAAGTTACTTCCACGAACTGCAACGGGAGCCCTTATATTATACTTATTTAGCTGAGCCCTTATATTTTACGTATTTAGCTTAGAATGGAACTGTAACGGGAGCCCTAGTTTCAAATCCGCATACAAAGCACTCCAGGCTTACAGCATGCCTCTCAGACAGTAAGGTTAGCAAAGCAGAAAACTAGCCTTCCAGTGCCTTGTCTAGTGCAAATCCCTCTTGGCAAAATAGAACTTGAATGAAATGAATGAATGTGTGTGTAAGACATGTTTTTTTTTTTTTAAATCTTTAATAAAAAGCATTCAGGTTTAAAATAGAGAACAAGGTAATCTTAGTTTTCTGAGTTAAAAATATTTGCGTTGTGGTCATGATATTTGCCTTTCTCTACCCATGCTTGAGAGCTCCATGAATCACATTTCTGAAACATGTGTCAGTGAAGGGATACAGCCAATAAGACCACAGTATGAAAAGAGAAGCCACAGGTAGTTCCATTTGCCTGACTTGTTCGGGGATGGTTTGAAAATAGCATGTTAAAAAAATGGGTCCAGCCGAAGAGAACCAAGAAACTGCCTATACTGGGCACAATATTCAGAAGACTTGGTTCACCATGCCTTGATTTAGAAGTGCGCTCCTGGGGCGCTTGGGTGGCTCAGTCATTTAAGCGTCCGACCTTGGCTCAGGTCATGATCAGGTTTGTTGAGTTCTGCTGTCAGCACAGAGCCTGCTTCAGATCCTCTGTCCCCCTCTTTCTCTCTGCCCTTCCCCTGCTCACATTCTCTCCCTCTCAAAAGTAAACAAACATTAAAAGAAGAAGTACGTTCCTTATGGTGCTGGTTTATCTCCAGCCGCACCGGGGCCCTCCGTTTCTTGGCCCCCTTGGAGGGACTGTGCGCTGTTGCATTAGCTGCCTCTAACCAGCAGCCACCTTTAGAAGCAGTAGAGTTCAGGAATCATAAAAAATTAAAACAGGGAAAAATTTTAAACTTGAACACAAATTTAACAACTTTTTTGGTGTACAGTGTGTAGATTCGGTGTCATTAATCCAGTGATGCCTGACTGCAAATTCTACATTTCACATTTATGTTGGATTGAAACAGAGAAGCTTAGTTTGTCCAGTATAGTTACTTTTTTTTTTAGAAAGAAAGACTATTATGAGTTATTTATGTAGTTACCACAAAATGCCAGTTTCTACCTAAAATTTCACAGCAAGTCCCTTGTAAGCAAATGGTAACCACACAGGAGCACATATTTGACTTTAGCACATGATTTTCTGACATATTAATAGGTATTATATAAAGGTCAGGCATTCTGTATAACAGTGTAAACCAATCAGTGGTCTTTTTTTTTTCTTTTAAATGTTTACTTATTGATTTTGAGAGAGAGAGAGAGAGAGAGAGTGTGTGCACGCATACAGGGGAGGGGCAGAGACAGAGTGGTCTGAGAGAGAATCCCAAGCAGGCTCTAATCTGTCAGCACAGAGCCCAGTGCAGGGCTCTCAGTCTCAGGAACCATGAGATCATGACCTGAGCCAAAATTAAGTTGGATGCTTAAGAGACTGAGCCTCCCAGGTGCCCCAGGCGTCCTTTTTTTTTTTTTTTTTATAAGTATCAACTTTAGTTTATTGTAGTAAAATTCACATAACATTAACTTCACTATTCTAACCATTTTAAAATGTACCATTCAGTGGCATTTCATATATTTACTGTGCTGCACAACTATCACCACTATCTGGTTCCAGAACATCTTCCTCACCCCAAAAGGAAACCTTATACCCATTGGGCAATTACTCCTCATTTTCCCATACCCCTCATCCTTGGCATCCCTTTACATATTTGTGTATTTTTCTCTCTCTTCATGATTTCTGGGCTGGAGAAACCTTGAGGGCTCAACCCTGTAGCCTTCACTATCCCCATAACCGATACTTGTCTGTAGTACGTTTAGAACACACACCGTTGGAAGTATGGGATGGGCCAGAGGGCCTGGTGATAAAGCACGCTGCCCTTTCAAGGAGTGAGGAGCCCACAACGTGAAACTAGAGAGCTGTATATGAGTCACATACTGTTATGAGTATTCTGGTCATATAGACAGTTATGTAGCATCTAACTTGGAAGTGTATTCATTGAGAAATATTATACCAATCAGTATTGTAGTTTTGAGGGATGCCAGGCTCTCAGTCAGTAGAACATGTGACTCTTGATCTCAGGGTTATAAGTTCGAGCCCCATGTGGCATGTAGAGATTACTTAAAAATAAAATTAAAAAAAAGTTATGAGTTATGGTGTCCTATTACTATAGTCATTTCTGTCTTTCATAGTACAGCTGAGTTAGTCCAGGATTGTGGTTTCAATAGTAGTGCACATTAGACTCTTTGTGGAACTTTGTAAAAATCCAGAATGCCACACTTCCACCCTAAATCTGCTGAGTTGGGATCTCTGGGAGGTGGAGCCGGGGAATTTGTAAATTTTAAAACTCCACATACTTAAGGAAACAGTATCATTGGTGACCTCCAGAGAGGAAAGGTGAGAGGGGAATTGTTCACTTTTGTCTTTTTTGAATTTTGAGCCAGGTGAATATATTACCTGTTCAAAAACTAAGTTATTTTAAAAAGCACACTCAAATACTATATGGGGTGTGTGTGTGTGTGTGTGTGTGTGTGTGTGTATGAATTAGGACGAAAAGGATAAAAACATGCTTGGGGATGTAAGTACACTGCACAAAGGAGTGGGAAGAGATAGAAAGTGAGAGTTTGCCTCTTTTTGTAGTGTTTTATTCCTTTAAAAAGAGGGATTTGATTCTCAAGTTGTTGATGAGTATATTGAGTATATTGGTGTCTATTATGTTCTTTCCTGTTGGAAAGATTCTATGTTAAGAGCACATAAACATTTAAGACATTTAATTTTTAAACATTTTTTTAATGTTTATTTTTGAGAGAGAGAGAGCATGAGCTGGGGAGGGGCAGAGAGAGAGGGACACACAGAATCTGAGGCAGGCTCCAGGCTCTGAGCTGTCAGCATAGAGCTGACACAGGGCTCGAACCCATGAACCGTGAGATCATGACCTAAGCCATAGTCAGACGCTTAACTGACTGAGCTACACAGGCACTCCAACATTTAAGACATTTAAAATCGAAACAAAAAAATAAATAAAATTAAAAAAAGGAAAATTTAAAATGTTCATAGGGAGCTCTAATGTATGCTCCTGGCTAGCTGCCCACAACACGGATATGGATGGGGAATTACTGATTTCCCTCAATGGGGAAGCATAACCTGGGGGCCTCTATATTTTACAAACACAAGTAGCACGAGGAACCCCAGTGGGGTCTGTGTTGTCGCTGCTGTGCGTTCCTTGTCTGAAGTATTTGTTTCTTTACGTTTCAGGTGTTTGTGGCCAGTCCTCACAAGACGCAGCCTATCGTGGAGATTCTATTAAAAAATCAACCCAAACTCATTGAGTTTCTGAGCAGCTTCCAAAAGGAAAGGACGGACGATGAGCAGTTCACTGATGAGAAGAACTACCTGATTAAGCAGATCCGGGACTTGAAGAAAACCACTCCCTGAGGGGCTCACCCACCCTCCTGCCACAGTCACCGTGTCATTTGTGCAGTTTGTACAGAAAGTGTCATTTGAAAAAGTCATTATTCTTGGGAAGGTTTTGGAGGTGCCTGTTTTTTTCCTCAATTCATTGTTCAGGGTAGATGGTATATAAACATTTGAATGAAAAATGATTAACCTAGAATAATGTATTCATTTGAATCAAGTCTGGGATGATTAATGTGAAATCAGAGCCATTGTATTAGACATTGATAAAAACAGTTTTAACCCTTTGTTGACAAAAGGCGGCAGGGTCATGGTCTTGCAGACCCGAGCCCTGAGTCACCACAGGCCACCAAGTAGAAGCTCAAAGGACAAGCGTCACTGAGCCCTCAAAATTAAGTTCTCAGAGGAGAACTGGCTGTTGGGGCGAGAGGCACAAAACCATCCCGCCCACCTGCACTCGGACAGTCAGGTTTGTCAAGCTGCGGAGAGAGCTGGTGAAACAAGGTCCCTGTTTCAGTCGCCACACGTCCTTGTTCCCTGCCCGCGTGTTTGGACTGGAGCTAACTTGCTAGGGAAGCGCGCCTCCTCTCCCTCAGTGTCCAGGGCCATGTCCAGCGGCTCTCCTCAGCACCCCACTTCCTGGCATGCCCCCTGCAACCTCCAGCCCAGTCAGCAGTTAGTGGGGGACCTGCTCAGCAAGAGGAGGATGGGTCAGCAGGGGTCACAGGGACTTGGGACCCGCAGGCAGGACCTGCTCACAGACGGTGAAGCGGGAGGCACTGCTGTTTCACACTGTCGCCTGGAGGGTTAGGGGATGTTTGGAATAACTAGCCTGTTCTTCATTGTCGTCATGGGAACGTTTTTTCGCAGTGGAAATTGTTTTAGAGTAGGAATCACGCATCGGGATGCCTGGCTTGTACAAAACCATGGGTCCAGAGGGTTAGACAGCTTTTATAAATAAGGGAACTTACATTGGAAGGGCAAATGATTAAATGTGTGCAAAAATCTCTCACATGACCAAAAGTTATCTCTTCTTACCTTTATGATTATTTTCTAATTAGCTGCCAATCTGCTTTCCCATCAAAGCTTTTGGCAACAAGGTAGAAAACCTACAAAACTTTGGTCTCAAATATTCTCTTGCATTCTAGTATGATTAAAGGACTTAACTTGTGTTCTTTAAAAAAAGGCATGGACCAACAATGAAAAAGGTTATGGTTTGTTTTCAGACCTCAAATGTATAAAATAAAATCCTAAAGCTCTATTTGCAAGACGTTAAGGGTATAATTATTAATATGTATTTTTTTCATAATTGTGTTTCCAAATCATGGGTGGTCGCCTTCCATCAAGACCCTCACTTTGTAAGATACCGTGTGCTGTGTTCTTCACCCAGGCATTTCTCCACCAGAGAGGGAAGGATGCGACTCCGGGATCAGTGCCCTCTGTCGCTTTTGTATGTGAAGGATTACCTGGCAGGGGTGCACCCTTGGCAGGGGTGCACCCTTGGCAGGGGTGCAGGTCCGCGTGGTTCTGGGCCCAGAGCCGAGTCCTGAGGCCAATGGGGCGGGGCCTGCGGGACCTCTCGTAACAGCTCCGGCCAACGCAGACGGCCAGCCGGCAGCCCATTTGAGGACCTTCGTTCTTTAGTCACTGAAGTCAGATTATTTTTATAACGTTCCCTGACGGTCCAGGCTCTCTTAGAATTTGACTTTTCTGATTTTGCTTATTTGATTAAAAGAGAGGACTGTAAATATTAAAAAAGAGAGAGAGAGAGACGGCACAATAATCTTGGAAATTTATTTGGTTGCTAATGCTGTTCCGCAACATCTTAGGACACATGTTTCCATTTGGAAAGCAAGGTCTTGTTGTAATTTGTTTTTGATAAATAAAACATTTTATTTCCTCTGGGCATGAATTAGCTCTTGGCCAACAAGACCCTACCCTAGATCAGTGCCTGTCAAACAGACAACTAAAGCCTAAGAGGCCATGAATGAAGTAGCTGGGGTTTTGTGTGAGACAAATTTGTAAATTACTAATGTGAAAGGGGGGAGCAAGAAGCTCAGTCAAAATATGTTTGCACAAAATTTGCTGTAAATATTGTGAGAATTGAACTTTGAGAAGGTCCTATTTAATAAGCTATTTCAAAACACACATTTAAATAAAGACTAAATAAAAAGGTGCCACGCACTCCGTGGTCGGTTTCTTTCCTCTCTTTTGTGTTCCTGTCACTCCCAACAGGGAAAGCCCCAGGGGGAGGGCGGGCTGGACTCTAGGGGGCGCTCACGCTGCCTGGAGGCCCCGCGCCATCTTCCCCTGCACTTGGCTAACTGCATGGCCTTGTTGCTGTCCCATTGTCCAAGTGAGGCTGTCACTGATGGACCACCACCGCCTGCCTGGCACTAAATACGCATCACAGCCAGAGCCACTCCCATGTTATATTTGAGGAAACTGAGGCTCTGAACAGTTTAACTCTCCCAGACAGCACTGGCTAGCACTGGGGTACAAACCCCTGGTGGCCTGAGGCCAAACTCTGTTCCTCCTTCTTTGATCCTCAAGATTGGGAACCAGGAGAGGCTCAGGGTGTCAGGAAATACTCTGTGCCCTTCCCTACTGCCGCTTGGGAGGCTCCTGGGGGGTCCATGGCAGAGTGAGCCAGCAGGGATTGCGGTCATGATGTTCCTGGAAGAGGCTCTGCTGGGCATCCGCCCAAATGTTAGGATTGCCCCTGGAGAAAAGGCCGAGTGGCACACAGCCCTGATGCAACCTTTCTCAACCCCTGGCCTCCATGGGTTCTCATCCTTGGCGGCTCTGGGGCAGCATATACACCGGAGAGAGGGAGGAGCAGTGAGCCTGTCAAGCCTCTGTTACTAGCCACACTGGTCACTAGCCACACTGGTCTGTGTGATACAAAGCTGCCTGGAGCCACAGTGCAGTCTGGAAATTACACAAGACCTGGAAGAGAGCGTAACAATGCAATAGAAAATGAAATTGGAAAGTCACTACAATTTTTTTAATATGAAAAGAGATGTTTCCAAATAGATTTACAGATCTTACTAGTCTACTCATATGAGCCAAAATTAAAGTTTTTTTTTTTTTTTTAAATCCAAAACACTACATTTGGCATGAAATCAACTTTTTGTTCTTTCAGGGAGGTTTCTGATACTGCAGTGAGGGCCTATTGATGGACAAAGGTCTTCTTCCTAAGAAGACTGAAAGGGTTGAAAATGAATGTGAACAAGGCCATCATTTTATTTTTGAAAACTGGAAAGTGCTTTTATGTAGCTACCATAATGAAAGCAAAGGAAAACAACATACTAATCCTGGCTTGAATTAGGCCCCTACAGAGACCTCACTTCATGGAGGAGAACCCCGTTACTGAGTGGGTAAGGAACTTGCTCCAGGGCAAATAGCCAGCAACAGAGCTGGGATTTAAGGCTAGGCCTGACCCCAAAGGCAGTATCTTTGGAAATGGATGCATCTTCTGCTCTCCAGCCCCCGGATAGGGGCAGATACTTCACTGGTCACGGCCCCCTAGGAAAAAGAGGAAATCTTGGATTCCAGAGCTGGAGGATAACTCAGTGGAAAGACATCAAAAGCTAGATTCATTGAAGGGGGGCAAATTTGTTCCGCTTGCTTGTCTGATGTTTAGAAGATCAAATGAGACCTTATAGGATAGGGAATTCAATCTAGAATTTCTCTGCTGTTTTGAACAATCCTTTGACTCTAGGCAGGTATTAATTTCAGACTGTAATTCTGCACCTGCTTTTGTTTTCTTGGCTTGCTTTTTCAGTTGGATGTAACATCGGCTTAGATTTCCTGATAGGAGTGGCTGCTGCCTAACCAGCCGTTCTCCCATCTCACGTTCCTCCATGGCCCAGCACCACGGGGCTGCCACGAGGCAGAAGTCTGATGGACGCACATCTGATTCCTATCAGGATCACCTAGCTCCTCCCATGGAGGAGGGTGTACATTGCCCAACACCCTAAAGTCAAATCACAAAACCACATAAAAATTCACAACCCCTTTATCATCAACTAATTCAATATGGATTGTAATTCAATCACAACACTGTGAGCCATCTACATTACTTTAAAAAGCTGTGATCACAGGGGACTTTTGGGAGAACATGTTGTAATATATGTTAATCTGTCCTTTAGAGGAAGGCTGGAAGACACGACTTCCCTTAGTTTTAGTTCTTCTGCAATTTAAATTGCCAAGCAACCAAAATATTGATTTTTTTTTTCAACCCCTTATTTACTCATTTAACCCAATATCCATTGAACTAATTCTGGACCAACCACAGAGTGACACGCCAGGGTTGCCAGAGGGGTTAGACCTCGCACACTGTCCCTGAGCCAGCAGGGCAGATCAAGGCCGGCTGAAAGTGAGAACCTGTGAGGAAGCGCTGGAATCTGTGGAGACAGACACTCTGAGCCCTTCGTCTTCCAGAATGTGGGCTCACCCCAGGACAGCACAATTTACTGTGGAGCTCCCCCGGCTGAACCCAGATTCAGAGAAGCTGAAGAAGGAATTGCAGGACGATGCCACACACCCCTGCCCCCAGCAAGGTGAGCTCCAACAAGCCCTCGAGCTGACCTTGACCTTGCCAGGGTAAATGTAGCTGCCACTAGGCTTCTCCTCGCAGCTCTGACAACTTGAGACCCAAATTCATTAGACCTAGAAATGTGTTTCAGCTTAGCTAAATGGACACATTGCACACCCACCACTGGGGGAATTGTTTCCACCTCCTCTTCACGTCCTTTCTCTCTCAAAGACCTCTAGTTTTTCTTCTTAAATGACATGAGAGGATTAAGTGTGTGGAAGGCCACACATCTGGGCTTAATTCCAGCTCCACTACCAGCTGTTGGAGCTGAAGAATCACTGAGCTGCAGTTTCCTGCCCAAAAAGCAAGGCAAAGAGAAGACCTGCCTCACAGGAAGGCTCTGCAAGTGAAGGGGCTAAGGTAGGTGACCTGTGAGTGTCAACCCCGCTCAGGAGGTGCTTCCCTGTCCTCTCCCTCAGTGGCCCTGAGGGGCTCACTGCCAGGAAAGGAAGGGATTTGCTGTGTGTAATCCAGGCAGATGGAGCCACAGGGCCTGGAGCATGGTGCCGTCAGAGAACGAGGCGTGTGCCCTGTGTAGGTGTGTGGATGTGTGGAAGGGGCCAGGAGGGAAGTCTTGAATGCCGTCCTAAGTCTTGAATACCATCATCAAGGCAGCTATTGCTGACTTAGTGCCTGCTGCTATAGACACTTCATGAGTACAAAACTCAGTCCTCAGAACCACCACAGGAGGCGTGTGCTCATTACCCTGATTTTACAGATGCGGAAACAGAGGCAGAGCGAGGGCCGCTTGCCCAAGATGGTACAGTGAGCACACGGCTGAGCGGGATTCAAACCCACAGCCCAGAGGCAGAAGTTGCAGGACTTGTGAGACATTCAAGACTTAACATTGACCACGCCTAGTTCCGCACCATTTCTGGAAGATAAGGGCGAGGACTCGGGTGCCTCACAGGACTGTGGCTGTGCCCACGTGCCCACCGACAGAGTCACGTGAGAGAGATGGTGAGAGCAGCTCTGGATAGTTTGGTGTGGAATGTCCCCATGTGGAGACTCTGGGCAGCAGGTGGACACGTGAGTCTGGAGTTCAAGAAAAGTAGGGGCCAATTGCACTGATTTGGGAAGAAGGTCATGGAAGTGCATGTGAGGAGGAAGCCATCCACTCCTCACTGTAGTTGGGGCCTCAGGACACACCCAGTCCTTCACCCCATTTTCATGTGTATTCTTACGAGAACTGTAGCTGTCTCCCACTTGAATGCTCCTCCCTCCCACTGGAGGCTCAGGGGGAACCACCATGTTCCTCCCCTTTGGCCTCCTCTGTTTGTTCAGTGAGGGGTGAGGGCTGCTAATCCTTCCTCCCTGATGGCCCCAAGCTCTTTCTAGGTGTTCACCAGACCGAGCCATGGCGACATCGATCTGAGTCTGTGTCTCATACAGTAGGTAAGCTCTGTGGGCCAGAGCTGGTCACTAAGAGGCTTGGTATTTCCATCGGTATTTCCAGGCTGACATACCTGTGAAAAAGTGCTATCGGGAGAGAAGGTGGCTGACCTCCCAGCTAGGCCTCACTCTCTCCCCAGCCCCCACTCTGGAGAGGGCCTGGTCTGGATGCCAGCTTCAGGAACAGAGGCAAGGCCCTAACTGCAGACAGCTGTTCCTGCTGCAGGGGAAGAAGCTTCTGCCATTTTCCAGGCCCAGAGCATGACATTCACGGGGCGCTGACCTGGCCCATCTGTATGAATGAGACTCTGTGCGGCCCAGGGTGTGGGAAGAAGGAGGAGGGTGTGCCTGCAGCCACCTGATGGTGTCTGGCAGCACCAGGCTGCCCTTCACCTTGACAGAGGACATTTCCAAGCAGAGCAGTGGTTTTCAGTTGACAGTTGGCTGCGCCTGTCTGTGTCACCGAGTAGCACACAGCCTGAGCCGCCAGAACACTAGCGCCTGGAGGAGGGGGCCAGGGAGAGGAGGGCGTACAGGACTTCTCCCACTATCACTGTCAGGAAAGGCTCAGGACCCAGCCCCGGCCTCATGGAGAGGAGCTAGGGTCTGGTGTGAGCTGCTTGTGGGAAGGCAGTGAGGAGCTGACAGGCCACCTCCGGAGACGATGCCCCTGTGTCCTGGCAGCTCCTCCAGAGGCTGGATGCTACCTCCTTAGAGCTCCTCTCTGCAGCCCCCACCAGTGCCAAGGGGAGGAGTCTGTGAGAGTCAATTCACTACAGAAGGGCCATGCAGCGTGCGCCGAGGCTGCTGGCTATGGAGTTAATGAACGAGCAGCTGTGGAGTTCATGAACGCAGAGTGCCTGCCCGGATGGGCAGAACCCTCTCCGCTGTCAGCCCTTCTCTCCCCCCGCCCCATACCCTCCAATGGCTTCCCTGGACACCCAGAAACACACCCAAGCCCTTGCCACTGTCCTTCAAGCACCGGGTGGCTGGCCTGGCTCCCTCCTGGGAGGAGGAGGAGGAGGTCCTAGCAAACCCAGCTGCTTTTCAGTTCCTGCCCTGGGCTTTCCTCTTCCAGGCTGTTAGTTCTGCCTGGAGCTATTTTACCAGCATATTCTGTCTGCCTGTCTCTTGACCCCATCCTGCAAACCAGCTTAAATATCTGCCCTGGGCTTCCCCGAGCATGCTAGGAGCCTCCCACCCGCATTCCGGGTTGCCTCCCACACCAGGTTGCAGACCTCCGGGGCCACGCAATGTCTGTCTTCTTCACAGACACATCCCCGAGGTCTTGCTCAGTGACTGGAACATAGTAAGTGCTGACTTGATATGTATGTCCTTTCAGTCAATATTTTTGAATGAAACACTGATTCATTCTTTATGAATCATAATTTCACTTCTGTCTTTCCCCTATTACTGCCCGGGGCACCACCGTTAGGCTGATCCTGCTAACTCCCTGCAACTCTGCCCTCTTTCTGGTCAATTCAGTCACATTCTTCTCTCCCCTCTTCTCATTCCCCACAAATGTCACCTTTGCTCAGACCCTGATCGCTTCTCATTTTGATCCAACCACCGGCCATCACTCCACACTGATGGGTTCTCCACACTGATGCCAGAATGATTGTTTAAGGGTACAAATACAATTGTGTTGTGTTACAACCTTCTAGGTCTCCCTCTTGCACCGCAGAATTGTTACAAAAGCCCTTCTTGGTGTCATCCTCCCCCGCCAACCTCCTACTCCTTGCTGGCTGGTGCTACAATCATATGCGGTTCCAGTGAGCCGTACTGTTCTTCCATGTCCCCTCCATGCTCCTCTGACCCCCCTCCCCCATTCCAAGTCCCCAAGCATCCAATAATGCTCAAATTCTAGTTTCACTTACCAGCCACACCTGCATCAATTTCTGGGACATGCAACCATTTGGTAGCTCAAACACGTAACGGGTACTGCTGTATTCTTCCTGCCAGGATCTTTGTTTTCAGTGTTGTCTGTGCCTTGGGTAGGATACAAGTTAACACATTGACCAAATGACTGATTGACATCGGTCTGGGAGGGATGCCTAATGAAGCGTGTATAACAGAATTAACAAGGAGTGTGACAGGTTGAAGTACTGGGTCAAAGCTAACCACAAATAGTTTAAGATAGATAAATGTGAAGTCCTACACCCGAGTTCAAAAACAAAACTGCAGCTTTGCAGGAGGAAGCACAGGTGCTCAATCAAGGGTTTCTGGTGACTCTGACATCTGAGTCTGGCCACATCACCTCTTGCCCGGACTCTTGCAGTACCTTCCTGTCTGGGGCCCTGACTGCTGATCTCTCCCCATGCCAATCCTCCTCTCCTCCATCTGCAAGCATTCCCTGTGTAAAACCATCAGGATCCCCTGTGGGAGCTGTCAAGAAGACGTGCACAGCTGGAATGTCAAAGAGACATGGGGTTACAAACAGCTGTTAACACTTCTGTGGTCCTTTTTAAAGTCGTGAGAGAGGCTAGGGTCCCTGGGGAGAGGAAAGGAAAGCAAGAGGCAAAGAGGGCAGAGTGGAGACTGCTGAGAGGAGAAAACGGAGATGAGAAACATGGGAAGTGTAATGAAAGCCAAAGAAGGAGTTTCAGAAGGGCAGGATGATTGGATGATTCAAGGTGCTAAAGGCTGCCAGCAGTAAGTAGTGTTTGGCCATTAGAAGTTGGGAGCCCCTTTTCACAGGGAGAGTGGGGCAGAAAGGTAGCAGTGGTTTGTGAAATAAGCAAAAGATGAAGATGTTAAGAAAGGTGGTACAGGCTTTCAGGTAATGAGGGAAAGAAAAACAGTGGATAAAGGGAAGCCTTTGTTTTCTGAAGGTTGGAGGAATGTATCAGTTAGCAACCACTGCATAACAAATACTTTCAAATCAGTAAGTTCAAATAAAACCAATTATTTTTTTTCTTGTGAGCTTCTGGGTTGGCTGGGAGTCACCTAATCTAAGTAGGACTGTCTAGGGTGGCTCTGCTCCTTGTGTCTAACGAAGGCAGAAATGCAAAAGAACAAGTGGGAATATACAAGGCTTCTTGAGACCTAATATCAGAACTGGCAGAATGGCATTTTCACTTCATTCTATTGAACCCAAAATCAAGAGCTGAGAAATATATTCTACCTGTTGCTGGAGGAAATCAAAGCAATATGGTAAAGGATGTGAATATAAAAAAGGGTAAAAAATTGGGGCCACCATGCCTTCTACCATGGGAGACAAGCACAGCTGGAGATGGAAAGAAGGCATTGGAAAGGGAGAGACTGGACAAAATTCAGTGAAAACTGGGAAAAGTGTGACAGGCACTGAATTTGCAGAAGAACTAGATTCATGTTCTGGCTCTACCAATGACCAGCAGTGCAGCCTTGGGTCAGTCATTGGATTTGAAACTTCATTTCATTCCCTGTGAAGAGGAAATGATCACCCCTAAGTCATGGTGTGAAAATTAAATGAGGTAATATAAAAAGTGCTTTGCCATGAAGTACAAAACTGTGTACAATGACACAGTAAGTTTCCAGGAGAGGTGGGAGGTTGTCATGGGACAGTAGGAACACAATGGCTACTTTCAAAGACTGAAGGGCAGTCATGTGGAAGGGGGTGAGACACAAAGAGGTCTGTGTTAAAGACCAAGGGCTAATGATGGAAATGGGGGGATGGGAGAGTTATGTCATAAAAAATAACATTTTAGCAATGAGTAGAGTTCAAATGTGGCTTTAGGAGGTGGTGGTTTCTTCATCACTGAGGGTGTAGGCATGTGGGAGCGGAGCTTCTTTAGAGGACAGTGCAAGGGGGCATGCAGCCCATTCATGGGTCACTGGATTGACCAGTGGTTCTCACCCAAGGGCAGTTCCCCATGACACACACCCCTCGCGGGCATTTGTTGTCCAAATTTCTAGATGATTCAAGTGGCATTTGGTGCAGGTAGGTCAGGAGTACTAAATCTCCTGACAATGCTCAAGACAGTCCTAAAATGGGAAAATGATCACACTCAACATGCCATCAGTGCCCATGTTGATAATCACTGGATGAGGTGATTCTGCGTTCTAATCTTGAGGGTCCAAATAAATGCATGTCTCACTTTTAGCGAATGCAACCAGCAAGCCCCCTAACCTATTTTGCCACAATGCCTCACTGCTCTAACTGAAAAGGTATTTGACTTCAGAAGAATTTTAGATATGGTTAAACAAGCACAGTCATAATGGCAAAAACATCTATAATCCCTTTAAATAGTAAAATCGTCCTCAAAATTTTCTAAAACAGCCATAAATGCACATGCTTGTGTAAGGGATTATGAATGGATTGTCAGGCACATAAATCATTGATTATTCTAGCATGTAAAGAGAGCCAACCTCCTTGCTTGGAGACATGCTAGCTGAAATAAACACTACACATTTAATTTACTATGATTTTGCTTGTCACTTAAAACATCAAAGTCTCTTTGGAGATGTCTGTTTTCTTCAAAAAAAAAAATGTCTAGGCAGTTTGAACTAGAACCTTCTTTTCTTTCCCAGTGTTCACATTTTCTCAATTTGGGGGCTTGGATCAAAGCAGTAGATTCAGTAAATATTTGCTTCTGCTGTTAATGATGCTTCTGTCACTGAGGCATTTTAATTTTATTTATTTTTTAATTATTTTAAGTTCATTGACTTTTGAGAGACAGAGAGACAGCACAAGCAGCAGAGGGGCAAGGAGAGAGAGAGGAAGAGAGAGAGAGAGAGGGAGATAGAGAGAGAGAAAATCTCAAGCAGGCTCTGGACTGACAGTGCAGCTCCGATGCAGGGCTTGACTCATGAACCTCAAGATCATGACCTGAGTCAAAACCAAGAGTCAGATGCTTAACTGACTGAGCCACCCAGATGCCCCANACCCATGAATCACGAGATCATAACCTAAGCGAAAGTCGGACACTTAACCGACTGTGCCACCCAGGCACCCCCCATTGAGGCATTTTTAAAGAATGTTCTGACCCTGCATTTAGTGTCACCTTCCCCTCACCTCAGCTTATTCAGAACCTGTACCACCTAAAGGCAGGGCCGGTTGTGGCCAGAGGACGATTGTGGCCGAAGGGGCATCTTACCCTGCCTGCAGGTGTCAAACCTTTACTGGGCGGCTCACGACTTTGTAAGAGGAGTTCCGGGATGAATAGTCTGCGGAGGCCCTGATGGCATCTGATTCTGGCCCATGCCCATGAATCCAATAGGCAGGAAGAACTGAGGTTTGTCTGGCACATTGGTAGCTACTTTAGTTGAGAAAGGTAGAGCCTCCCTGCCCTGCATTCATCCTATAATACATATCTGTTAATTAGGGAAGAGTTTGGGCTTCATTATAGTAGTTTGAATGGTGACTTTCCTCAGCATGTTTAATTTTTTTGACAGAGAGAGAAAGTGAGCAAGCAAGGGAGGGGGAGAGGGAGAGGGAGAATCTTAAGGCAGCTCCAGGCCTGACATGGAGCTCGAGCTCACAAACCAGGAGATAATGACCTGAGCCAAAATCAAGAGCCAGATGCTTAACCAACTGAGCCACGCAGGTGCCCCAACTTTTGCTTTTTTTGTAAAATAAAACACTTTGCACCTAATACCCTAACAAGCATATGAGTTCTCCACTAGATGACACTAAAGTGTGTAATTTCAGCAGAAATAGTGTCCTTGAATAAGCCTACTTCAGTGTCAGAATGAACCAGGTATGGCAAAATTTGTCAACAGAAACACTTGCATCTGAGAGTATAGTCATTTGCATTTTTAACATCATTTTTCTCCTGTCCTTCTGGAAGCTTTCCAAACTATTTCTTGGTTAAGCATGGAGTATTTTTCAAGAACCTAAACAATACAACCTTCTGGATCCACTGAGGTCAGCTGATAGTGCCCCAAGAAGCGTAATATCAGACATCTGGGTGAAGTGGAGAACTGGAGTCATGTGTGCCTATTTTTGTCAGGAGACTAGTTCTTCTCGATGTATCTCTCTTCCATTTATCTTCATGGGTTTATGTCTGTCTCCCGGAGGGACTGTCAGCTGCACGAGGGCAGGCTGTGTCTCTAGGTTTGCTCACCAGAGTGCCAGGCACACAGTAAGCTCTCAGAAATATCGGTCAGTGGGATGATGAGTCGTGGGATCATAAAGAGCCAGGAGAACTACCACTGGTTATCAACACGGGTGAAACCAAGTTGGCCAGAGGTTGTGGTATGCTACACAGGGGCGTCACTGCTCATGGACTTAACGTTCTTGAGATTTAAACAGCATCAAGCACCCATAATACCTTTACATCTTCTGGACTGACTCTTGCTTCCTTTTTTTTGGAACTCTGGAAACAGGCACATCAGACCATTCAAGGTACTTCATGATGCTCAGACCCCACCCCCACCCCCACTCATTAGGAAGAGCCATGTTCTCTACAGGCAAACAGCCTCCTTGCTCCACCTCAGGCCCTGCGGATACATCTCAGGCTGAGCACCTTTAGGTGTGGGTGTTAGCAATGAGACAGATGTCATAAAAAAAATTTTCTTTTTTTTAATGTTTATTTTTGAGAGTAAGTGAGTGAGTGGGGGAGGGGCAGAGACAGAAGGACACAGAGGATCAGAAGCGGGTTCTGCACTGATAGCAGAGAGCCTGATGTGGGGCTCAAACTCAAACAGTGAGATCATGACCTGAGCCGGTCAGTTTAACTGACTGAGCCACCCAGGTGCCCCTCATAATTTTTTTTTAATTTTGTAGACTGAATTGTTATCAAACATGATCATAAAGTAAATGCTCAGGCTCCAGGGGAAGCTCATCAGGGAGTATCCAGGGTGGATGGGTGGGAGGTACAGGGTGGGTGAGCCAGGGTCTGCGCTGAACTGGAGCCTGAAGCCACCTAGTGGACCAATTCCAGCACAGGTCAGAGGTGAACACCAGAACCAAAAAAAAAAAAAAAAAAAAAAAAATCAGAAATAGCAAATGCAAACACATCCAGATGCTACAGTGATGGTGTACAAGATATGACTCTTTATCCTCCCAAAGGTTGCTTTGAGAAAATCCTTCTCAGGTACTCCTTATCTCCATCAAGTCTTTAAAAAAAAGTCCTTGGTGGAAGAACACGTACTGCTCTAACACCGTATCTTCCTTGGAGGTTATCTCCAAGGAAAAGATGTATAATGGTATTATGGGGTGGCTATTTGTACAAAATATATTCATGAAAATGTTTTAAATGACTGTGGGAATTTGATGCTTAAAGCCAAAACATTACAGAAAATGCAAAAACGGAGATGTGAACATATTCATTTACCTCTATTTTTCTTCCCCCAAATCATTAAAAAGAAAGTAAAGGGGGGCGCCTGGGTGGCTCAGTGGGTTGAGCCTCTGACTTCGGCTCCAGTCATGATCTCATGGCCCATGGGTTCAAGCCCCATGTTGGGGTCTGTGTGGACAGCTCAGAGACTGGAGCCAGCTTCAGATCCTGTGTCTCCTTCTCTCTGCCCCTCCCTCATTCACACTGTCTCTTTCTCTCTCTCAAAAATAATAAACACTAAAAACATTTAAAAAAAGAAAATAAAGGATTTTTGTTTTATTTTAAATATAAACATACAGGACAAAGAGAATGGAGGCATCAACTGCAACATTTTGGGAGGTGTGCCTATGAAGGTGAGGCCCTGAAGGCTGCTGTTCTGCATGAAGCCGTGTGCTCTGTTCCAGAATATCTAGTATTGAAGAACCCCAGTTTATTAGGGTTTCAACCCAAACCTTGAAACTCACTCTAGTAGTGTAATAAGAATCATGAAACAATGCTTTCCAATTTCTGAGGGACAATGATTCCTAATCTACATACAATTCTATATCTAACCAAACTATCAATTCAATAAGAGGAATGAAGACATTAGCAGATACTCATGGTATCAAAGCTGCTCTGCATCAAAAGCCTTATCTGACAGTCATCCTGCTACCCTGTACCTTTTCTCAGGAATCTTCTGAAAAATATGCCTTACCAAATAGAGAAAGACATGGGTCCCTGGAAACAGGGGATTCCCAGGACATTGTGAAGGATGGGCCCCAAAAGACACCTGTGTGGCATGTCTAGCAAGCAATCCATCCAGACTGGAGGTGGATCAAAGGCTACAGGAGGGATTTCTTAAAAAAGAAGAAAGATAGTATTATAGTTAGTATACCCAATATTCTTGACTGTACTGAGAGGAGGTTACACAATTGGGAGACAAGTTTGTCTATAGATTAGTAATAAAATAGAAAACCAAGCCAAAATAAAAGGCAATTTTTAAATTCAGTAAAATAAATTCAGTAAGGAAAGGAAAACGCATGCTAGCACACAACATGATGAGCTATGATCAGCATTTACAGACTCATAATGACAAACAGTGAATATTGATGCAACCAAAACAAAAATGTAACAGTGTGGAGCATGGAGAGAGGAAGTATGTGGAGAGTGGAGTGAGGTGAAAGAAAGCTCTTCCATGATGGAAATTCAAAAGACAATGCCTAAGGGGAGTGTGGGTGGCCCAGTTGGTTAAGCATCTGACTGTGGCTCAGGTCATGATCTCATGGTTCATGAGTTTGAGCTCCGTTTCGGGCTCTCTGCTGTCAGTGAGGAGCCGGCTTCAGGTCCTCTATCTTCCTCTCTCTGTCCCTCCTTGCTCTCTCTGTCTCTCTCTCTCAAAAATAAACATTAAAATAAAAAAAGACAATGTCTAAAACCCAAAAACTAGCAAGGGACAACAGAGGTATGTTACTGGGACATTTGGAGGTAAAGATAAAAGCATCAGGGGCACCTGGGTGGCTTAGTCGGTTAAGCGTCCGACTTTCGCTTAGGTCATGATCTCACGATTCGTGGGTTCAAGCCCCGAGTCTGCTCTGTGCTGACTGCCAGCTCAGAGCCTGGTGCCTGTTTCAGTCTGTGACTCCCTCTCTCTCTGACCCTCCCCTGCTCACGCTGTCTCTCTCTCTCCTAGAAATAAATAAAACATTAAAAAAAAAAAAGATAAAAGCATCAGCTAAAATAGCTAAGCCTGGGTGCCTCTGGGGAAGGGTGATAGGGGAGGCTATCAATTGGAAGTAAGTGCTATCATTTAAACTGTGTAAACTAAATGACAATAATGGAAGTTCTTGAATTTATTACTGTAACATACATGTTAAAATCAGCCAACATGTCCAATGTGAGCTTAACAAAACTCAAAATTGGGGGGGACATCCTGACATTTATTGATTAGGCCCTTGCAATATTCTGAACTGTATTTAAGAAATCATTTCACCTTCCAGACTCTCCTGTTTCCAGATTTGTAGAGAGTGTGCTACAAGAGATGAAATCTGAGTTTCCTTTCAAATCTGAGTCTATTTAAATGCAGTTCATTGAACACATAGATATATCTATGGACCAACTTATACATACTTTAATAATGTAGGGTGTTCCATTTTACTTTTTTTTATTTTTTTTTAAATATTTTTATTTATTTCTAGGAGAGAGAGAGACAGCATGAGCAGGGGAGGGTCAGAGAGAGAGAGGGAGACACAGACTCAGAAACAGGCTCCAGGCTCTGAGCTGGCAGTCAGCACAGAGCCCGACGCGGGGCTCGAACCCACGAACCGCGAGATCATGACCTAAGCGAAAGTCGGATGCTTAACTGACTAAGCCACCCAGGCGCCCCTGGGTGTTCCATTTTAAATGGGCCTCATTTTCAACTAGTACTCACTAATGGAGTTTGTTTTACTTGGGGACAGGATTTTCAAAAATCAGCCTAAATGAAAGAAAAGTTCTGTACTTTTTGTATTAAGTAGATCCATTGGATTTTTAATGGTCAACAGTAATTGTATTAAAAATATCATTGAGTCTAGGGGCACCTGGCTGGCTCAGTCGGTAGAGCATGCAACTCTTGATCCCAGGGTCATGAGTTCAAGGCCCACATTGGGTGTGGAGCCTACTTAAAAGAAAAAAGGAATTTAAAAAAATCAATAACTTTAAGATACATGACAAATGCTGATACAAGAAAGGATAGGCCTATCCTTATAAGAGGAAGTTTGATCATGCCCAACAGTGGGCTCTATCATTGCAAAATGAATCATAGCATGTATGACAACTCAGGTCATGGAAGAGGTATGTCACTTTTCTGTGCTGGGAGGCAAATGTAATAGACTCAATTCTATGTGCCTAAGAGAAGCAAATCAGGTTGGCTCTGCGTTGTGTTCAGCTATGACCAAACCTCACCTAAGTAAACTTTCAATTGATTGATGTATACCCCAGCTAGGTGTTAACTCTGGACTTCCATTACCTTTTGGAAACAGGTGGAAAAAATTATTGCAGGTTGAGGGTATTTACAAAACAGTGGCTGATTCCTATGTACAGTAATCTGAAAAACGAACAAACAGAACCAAGCAAAGCTACAGGTTATAACCTTTTTGCCCCTAAATTAAAATTGGAGATGTGAGATTTCAAACTGCTTTTGACTTACCCACCCTAAACCCAAGTTCTTTAAAAGAAATGAAAAAGAATCAGTGGGATTTGTCATCTTCAAATTTGGGGACCTAGCCACAGAAAAGGCCTTAGGTGTCATGGTTATACTAGACAAAATGGCCCTTACATCTGATACAGTAAGGCATGTATCGTAAAATACACACTTACACTCTCTTGATGGTTTATGTCAGTGGCTTTCAGCTGGGGGGGGGGTGACTTTGCCCCCCAAGGAACATTTTTGGTTGTCTTCTGGATGAGAGGTTGCTACTGACATCTAGTGGGTGGAGACCAGGGATGCAGCTACAATGCAGAGGACAGCACAGCAAAGGGTCATCAGGCTCAAACTGCCAATCGTGCCGAGGTTGAAAGAACCTTCACCTACGCTGATTTTCTGGTATGGTAAAAATAAAAGACAAAAATATAGCAAAGCTAGTAAACTGCTCTAAAATATCAACAAAAGGTTTTCTGGAACATCATTCAGTTAGGATTCTGAAAAACAGCTTTAAAACTTGGGCTTGGAGGTAAAGATATACTGTCAACTCTGGAAAAAAACATTATGCATTCAGTCTGCTACTGGACACATTTCTTAACTCCTCAAAATACAATTTTATTATTTTTGACACTGAAAACTTAATTTCTTCTGTTTTAAAAAAAATGTCCAAAGCAAATTACATTGTTTCCGTTTGGAGTGGAGAGTGTTTAGCATGTAAGTGCTCAGGAGTTGAGAAAATGGTAGCAATACATCTACACATCGACCTGAAATAACAAGTACCTAAGTTCCAGACTCAATAAGTTATAAACGTGGCCTCAGCTGTAACTAAGAATCCCTTCTTAGGGTGGTTGAGGGAGCCATCCACAACCCGTTAGGACACTTCCTTCCCTGTGTCAGCACAACAAGCCACAGCATAACTGGAAGACTAGTCTGCTCAGCTACAGAGAAGTTAGAAAACCCACAAAAATTCTGGCCCAATAAGCCTCCTCTGCTAACCAGAACAGGGTCGCCCAGGTTATAGTGGCTAACTGTATTTTCCCGAAAGGAAAGGTATCAAAGGCTAAGGAGAATGAAGAAATTTGACAAGGTAATAGACTAAATGAAATAGGTTGGCTGTAAGTCTCTCTTAGAAGAAGGCATAATCAGAGCTGTCTTGGTAATGGTCCTGAGAAGCTCTCTGGTTGGCCTCTGAAACAGAGCTGGTCTGGCAGAAAGCATGAAGGTTCTTTCAAGAACCCAGTATGTTGGGTGCCTGGGTGGCTCAGTTGGTTAAGCGGCCAGCTTTCCTCAGGTCATGATCTCACAGTTTATGGGTTCGAGCCCTGCGTCGGGCTCTGTGCTGCCAGCTCAGAGCCTGGAGCCTGCTTGAGATTCTGTGTCTCCCTCTCTCTGCCCCTCCCCAACTCATGCTCTTTCTCTGTCAAAAATAAACATTTAAAAAAAATTAGGGGGAAAAAAAAAAAAAGAACCTAGCCTGTGCCCTTGAAAGCAAATGTAGAAAAGATGTATAAGGAAAGAAAAATTTTCCCTTCCTTTCTAGATACTTTGGCTGCCCTAAAAATTAAATTGACATAAGACAACTTAACAGGAGAAAAATAAATAAATTTAATTCCATATATATGCAAGCCACAGAAATATGAGACTCAAAGAAGTGACCAAGCAGGCAGCCTTTATATCTTTTATAAAACACAGAAACAATTATTTGTGAAGAACTGACGAAGGAGTTTGGGTTTGGGGTAGCAAATTGAAGAAGTAACAAAGTTGTCTCTATAGGCTTCTCAGCCCTGAATCCCCTACCCCGGGTGATGAGGACGCTTTTACCCACCAGGTGCCAAGAGGGTGCCCTTCACATGGGAGTTTATTTCCTGCTTTCGGGGGACAGAGTGTCCTTCTTGCAATGGCTATTTCTTAAATAATTTTAATTCAACATAATCCATATGCCAAAGTGGCATATTTTGCTTCCCTTCAGTCTCACCTTTGAAACTGCAAAAAGCTTCATAATCCAGAAGCTGAGTTGGTAGATTATTTTACTATTGCATTGAATTAATCTCTTAGTCTTGAGAATAGCTTAGTTCAGTTAAATAGTTGTGTCTCATTTTGGGAGGTGGTAATTTATATAACTGGGCTCCCACAATCAGGCCTATAAGGTGTGAGAAATCAAGTATTTATTAAGGCATTTCTATGAAAACAAAAGAAAAGCAAAGGTTGATGATTAGAACAAATTTTAAACCAGCTTCTAAGCCCAGGGGCAGCCAGTCAAGAAAATTTCTAGATGTCAGGGTCAAACCATCTTTTGTGGTTTGAATATCTCTGATAACATCATCAGGTGTTTAGGTAAACTTTTTGAGTGGCGCATACAGCAGCAGCCATGAAGATTGTCTAAACACGAATTATTGTGGCCATTTCTCTGAACTTTATACCAAGTCATTCATATTCAGTTTACAGGGCTTTGAGGAAAAGGGTAGTTTTGTACTTAGTGATTCCAAGTCTAAACTGGGAAAAAATGGAATGGTGAAGCTGGAGAGCCAAACATCGGGGGAAACTAGAATTCAGGATCCAGTGACTTTACAGGTGGAAAACAAAACCTGAAAGCTAATTAATAGCACTAGAACCTGATATTTATAAAGTGTGTCTTTTTAAGTTTATTTGTTTACTTTGAAAGAGACAGAGATAGAGTATGTGAGGAAGGGGCAGAGAGCAAGGGAGACAGAATCTCAAGTAGGCTCTGCACTGCCGGTGCAGAATCTGATGTGGGGCTCAAATTCATGAAATTGTGAGATCATGACCCGAGCCGAAATCAAGAGTGGGACACTTAACCAACTGAGCCAGGTGCCCCTCGAATCTGGTATTTATAAAGGTGTGTTACTGAAACATAGTTTTTCTGTCTATCAAAATAATTACAGGAAGACTAATTTGTTTGCAAATTAAATCTAGTTTCAATAAATTTGGCCTATTTACACGAGTGTAGCAAGAATAACAATTGATCATGTAGGCTTCTTCTAAACCTGCTTTGCTGGAATTTTTCATAAGGAATTTCAGATTGAATTCTTAAAAGCCTCTTGAGCTAGGAAGCCAAGCCAAGGACTTACTATCAGACTTTGCCTGCAATACCTACAAATCTGTGTTAATTCCTCTCTTCTCAAGGTCCCCCAAATATTCTGAGGTTCCTGAGCCTGCCAGGAAGTGACCTTCCTTATTCACCTAGTAAGGTTGCTGGGAACCCTATAAGCAAGATACCAGGCCAACTTTTCCAAGGGGCTCTATTGTTTATTGGCTCCATAAAGTCAGCCTTAGTTTCTTAAAGCTGTCTGGTCATATCTGAGTCTATGTAGATCTCTCAGATACGACATTCCAGTCAAAGCCTCAGTAATATAACCAATGTTTCCACTTATGCTCATTATAAGAACAGATTCTTATTGAGCTTACTCAAATAACTGTACTGCCATGAAAATAAGAATACTCACTAATAGTTGTTAAATAGTTGTTAAATTCTGCAGATGTAAGGTAGGGAAAAAAAGTAATTGTTTCAATTCTGCTTCTAAAGGAATACTTTAACAAACAGCCATAAATCATAGATAATTTAAAAGAGAAAAAGGTTTTCTTAAATCTGGAAAAAACAAATATTAAAAGAAACCAGCAATGTTTCAAACCAAAAAGTTATAAAAAATTATGATCATCATCCTCAGTTCACTCACTCCCATGTTCATTTAACCCCATGTAATTAATATTTGTTCTGTATGAATCCAGTTTTTCTGTAGTTCTGTAAATTCTTACCCAATTCAGTTGGATGACCTTAAAGGTATCAGAAACTTGTATTCCACAGTACTTGTTAGAGTCCATTCATTAATCTCCTTGAAAATGAAGCACTTTTGCAGGAAAACTTTTATAAAATATCAAAATAAAACAATAACTGTCTGCAAATGATAGACAAAGGACTTAAAAATGGCCATGCTTAAAGATCTGATAGAGTTCATTACAATGCAATTGGCAAGAAAATCTGATTCTATCTGGGATATACAACATTTTAAGATAATAACTAGAATTACAGTGATAACATAATCCTGGGACATCTGATTTCTAGGAATTTCATATAATTTCTGCAACACTTAAAACAGATGCTTATACAGATGTAATGTAAAGAAAACTTAATATTTCTTATTTAACAATGCTTCCCATGTAATTTAGCATATCATATAAACCAATTCATTTAGCATCTCCCTTTTATAATGAGAGAAAATAAATCTTTTGAGATGTTCCAGGGGCCCTCTGTAAAACTCCAACTTATTTTTCCAGGTCAAAAAACTGTATTTAAAAACTGATTATGGAACGTTTGTAAAAAGTATCAAAAGGTTTGAACACGACTAAATAACATCACTGGTAATACTTAATTATCTATTTAACCAAAGTGACAAAAGATTTTAAAGTCAAATACAGAAGATTACATTGTTTTAAGTGAAATTCAGCTCTTAGTGTTAAGACTCAGTAAAGTAATCAAAGATCTGATAAAGACAACATGAAGCACAGGAAATTATTTTAGTAAAACATAACATCTTTGCTTTTCAGGCAGATTACTTAAAAGGTAAAGAAAACCATTCATAATATCTTATCAAGAGCAGACCAATAGTCCAAGTAAATTTTGCCCTTTCAGCAAATGAAAGAAAATTATATAAGCAAGCTATTAAAACAGAAAGCAAGCTTATTATTTTTAAAAACCCTTATAACAATTCAATTTTTAGCCAATGTGACTAGAAAACTAATTCTCTCCCTACTTTCCTTCCTCCCTCCCTCCATCTTTCTCTCCCTTCCTTCTTTCCTTTCCTTTCCTTTCTTTCTCTTTTTTCTTAAAATAAATTTCTATGTCCTTAGTTTGTCCTTTCTCTTTCTCTTTTCCATTCTGAAAGAACCAGCTTTACTTTAGGACAAAATTTACCTTCTTTTCTCTTAACAAACATACATCTCCATACCTCACACCTTTTCTTAGCCAAAAACACATCCTAGTTTCCTTGCAATACAGAGTTGTTTTTTATTGTTTCTAGTAGTTTGAATTATATATATTAGAAGCTTTCTACAGTTACATTCACAGGGTGGTTCTCAACCCCCAAGGTCATCAGGAGAGCTGTGAAAACAGACTGCAAGCCGCCACATCCAGTTTTTGATTCAACAGGTCCAGTGGGACCCTAATAATTTGCATTTCTAGCAAGTCCTCAGGAGGTGCTAAAGCAGCTTGTCCACGGACTCCACTCTGAGAATTGTTCTCTCGTGCTTCTGTCTTCCACTAGACTGCGAGCTTTTTGAGATGAGGGAGCACTTCTTACACATCTCATTTCCAGGGTCTAGCCTGTGTCCTGTACTCAGTCAGTCAATCAACAAATACTTACTGAATGCCTATTATGTGCCAGGCACTATTGCAGGCACTGGATTCATCAGTTTAAAACATTTATATATTTATATATATAAATATAGCAATCCATATATTCATATATATATATATGTACATATAAATTCATAGATATATATATCCCTGACCTCACAGAGCTTTCCTTCTGGCACTACATAGTAAATTCTCAATAAATGTTGAAAACTGACCAGTTGTAAAGAAGGAAATATGGCATTATTATGAATATTTTAATAGTGCTTGGAAATATCAATTTTCTATTTCCTAATAAGCCTAGTTTTTCACATTTTATGCTTCTCCCTTCTGATATCCCCTCAATGTCCGGCACATCCATCCATAAAGCTGGCAGTATACCAGGCTTTTGGATCTTATAAAATATCTGCTGATTGATTTATAAAATATTAAGTGTGGATGACATATTAGTAAAAGAACAACAATTCTAACATGAACTTAAGCATGTATAATTAACATGTAATTAATATACTGAAGTAAGCAAATCTCAGTATTTTCATATTGATAAATGTTTTATATTTTATCCTACTGGTTTTCAAATTAGCCTTGGTTCCCTCTAAGTATATCTTTCCTCCCCTCTCTCAATATTTAAGGCATTTCTCAACTGGCTGGTATGATGACTTTGAACTCCCAGTGCACCGAAGTGGGCTGCTGTACAAATAGGGGCATCGGTCAACATTTGGATTGTCCTGTGTAGGTTCTGAGAGACTCAGTTAGGAGGCCTCATGAGGCTAAGTGGTGCTGTGGAAGGGAAGGCGATGACCGCAGAGGCAAACCTGATTATCTCCGCACAGCCAAGGCAGGTGCTCCTCATGATGTCACATGCAGGCCCGTGGGCCGTGGGCTACGCGCTCCCTCCCTAACTCTAGGAAAGTGCAAAACACGTACCTTCATCTTTGGACTAATTTCCTGAAAGTTTCTCAGCAAATAAAAGTGAGAGGTTTCACAAAGAGCAATTTGGAATGCAACCTGAACTGACTGGCCATAATTTTACTTTCAAGATTCCTGGTATTAAAGTTTGCAAATATATATATATTTTTAAACCTTCCATTGAGAGCCATGAGACACTCTGTTAACATGGAGAGAAAAGTGGGCAGCATTTATGAATGGAATTCGAAAAAAGGATAGTTTCAATATTCCAGACTAAAATATTTCTTCACTGTTAACATTATGACCAAAGTTGGCAGTGTGAATGATTTCAAGAATCAGTGCTTATCAAAGAGTAATTAATACTGCCTCAGAATAATATTTTCTTCCTACTGCTACCCCAAACCAGTGATTTAACACTCTAGTCTAACAAATCATTGTGATTTCTATATACTGGAAGGTTTTTTTTTTTTTAAATTAAGAATTTTGTTAGAAATATACTTTTACAATGGGGACCAGGTGTATCAACTTCATTTTTTGATTTAATCCTAATTAAATTATGATTGTTAAAAAGCTTTAGGTATAAATGTGAACTTTTGGTGAGCCATACACTGGCTTAAAAATGGCCAGGTCATCATTTATTTCCCCAGAGCAGTTTACTAATTATCACCTTCATAATCCAAAGGAATTCATATTTTTTAAAAGGTATAAAATTCTCTGCTGAGATATGACTAGAGTGAACCAGCCTCTTTAAAAAAAAAAAAAAAAAATCCTAGCTAATATAAAGCTAAGACAAGGAGAAATTAACCTCAACAGGTGATTAAATGGGGCTCATTAAATTATTGCTACCTCATTTAATGTAATAAAAGACCACATCACTATATTCTGGAAAACACACAAATCTAAAATAAAAATATTCTCATTGACATCATTCATTCAGTAGCAATAAACTAGCGTCCTTAAATTTCTTCTTCAGTTACTCACAAAATCCATCCTTACTCTCTCAGTTAACAAGGCAGAATTTTAAAAGTGCAATGAAAATTCTTGAGGCCTCATTCCAGTTTAGACAGGACTTCTTGGCGGTTTCCGAGACACAGCTTTTTGTGCTGGTGCTGCTCTTCCCCGGGAGGTATGGGCCTCAACACACCGTCTAATGTTCAAGAATAACTTAACATCAGGAAAGTTTCACTTCAAATACATGGGTATTTGTTAAAGTCATATAGGTTGTCAGATCAAAATAATGCTTAAATTAAAAAGGGACATTCATTTGATCTTAAAATTCTCAACTGTTAAAAAACAGACAGACTCCAGAAAACTTACTCCAGTAATACAGGATCTGCCCTATTGAAGAGCGGATTCACTCAACTCTGAAATGTATGCTTTGAAAGGGCAGATTTATGATATATAAATTCTACCTCAATAGAGCTGTCGCAAAATTGAAAAAGAGACAGGAATATCATTTGTTGCTATCAAGCACTTGTTCAAAAATATAAAACATGAACGTGCAGTTCAGTGAGCAGTCATAAAGCAAACAGACATGTGACCATCCCCCAGGTAAGTAAATAAAACACTGCCAACAAAGATGAAGCCCTCCTCTTGTCCCTTCCCATTGTAACCTCGCCTTCCAATCTCAGGACTGCTCACCGCAGCATGTCTTCCTTTCCTTGGTGATTCAGGAAGAATACATCCTAGATACAAGCCCTTTATTGATGGTAAGTGGCAAATATCTCCTATTCTGTGGCTTGCCTTTGTACTCTTTAAATGACATGTTTTGATGAACAGATGTTCTTAATTTTAACACAGATAAATTAATTCATCTTTTTATGGTTAGTGCCAATTGTGTCCTTTCCCTAACAACAGGGCATTATTAATTGGTCCCCTCAAACACTGTTATTGAATACACATTCTTTAATCAGATCCACATATATTTTT
Source organism: Crocuta crocuta (assembly GCF_008692635.1). Lineage (NCBI taxonomy): Eukaryota > Metazoa > Chordata > Mammalia > Carnivora > Hyaenidae > Crocuta > Crocuta crocuta. The sequence goes on from NW_027527955.1 coordinate 11,339,036, forward strand.
CTTTGCATTTTTTCTTTTTTTCCTGATTTTTTTTAAAAGATGCAGTGAATAGGTATTTTTCCCCCAGACTGCAAATAAAAAATATACTACTTGAATAAGTAAAGCTAATTCAGAACACACGAAAATCAAGACATTTGCACAGAAACTATAGAATAGGAATTCTTTTCATAAAGACCTTTATATTTCCTAATTTTCAGGGTAATTAAATCATTGTTATCAAAAAATTTTACTTACTATAATAAACTTTGATTTACCTAGAATCCAAACAGATAACATTGCTAATATTTAAAGACAGTATTGTATAGCAATAACTAATGCTCAAAATTATGAGGCTCAGGAATTACAAGATCTCCCAAAGATGATATTACATTAAAAATACCTGTGTTAATATGCATATAATAAAGCTTTGAAGACTAGTAAGTAATTCATTTATGGTAGCTGAGATGACATTAGTCACACTATTCAAATAACCAGAGTATTTCCTTTCTCTGATCAATCTCTGCAAAGGTGCTTTTACTCCAATAAAAAAGTCTACAGCCTCTAATTTGGCCTTAGAGCCATCTGTATTAATTATACATACTTTTCCTTTCTAACTGTCCAACAAGCTTTTGTTTGGTATAGGAGAGCATTGTTGTTTACTCTTGCATATAAATTTAATTTATATATTCAATTTGTGCATAATTATTTGTATTGAACTGAAGATTCTATAAGACTGATTATAAACCAGCACCTTCCATTGAACCTAGCATATAGTAGATACACAAATGTTTGTAAACAAACTGAATGGCAAAAATCTAACCTGCAGAAAGAATATGCTCTAGCTACAACCACAATTTCCAACACCTGATCATGAAAACTCACTATGTATTCTTTCTTCTTAGCAACAAAGTTAAGCTTAATAAAAGACTTTTAAATACTTACTCTCTCTACTTTCAGGCTCATTTTGTTCACCCACACAAGTTCTTGCTGGATTCAGCTGCCACTGTAAAAGGGCACAAGCCTTTTATTTATATGTTTAAGAAGGATTTAATAAATAGCATTTCAGCACCCTGTTGTCAATATCAAAACATTTTTAAAAACATAAAAGAGTTAGCATGTTCATACCAACCAGGCCCTATAATGACCCTAAATGACCCTGAATGATATGACTTCCAGGATCAGAGTCAATATTCTTAGGGAAGGAAGGAACTTTAAAGATCCTTTACCTCCGTTTTATTTTTTTTAATTTTTTTTAATGTTTTATTTATTTCTAGGAGAGAGAGAGAGAGAGAGAGAGACAGCTTGAGCAGGGGAGGGTCAGAGAGAGAGGGAGTCACAGACTCTGAAACAGGCTCCAGGCTCTGAGCTGGCAGTCAGCACAGAGCCCGACGCGGGGCTCGAACCCACGAACCGCAAGATCATGACCTAAGCGAAAGTCAGACGCCTAACCGACTAAGCCACCCAGGTGCCCCCCTTTACCTCCGTTTTAAAGGTAAAGAAGTAGAAGACCAGAGAACTGTAGTGACTTGCCGACTAGCTAAGGGCACCAGCAGAATTAGAACCTGAGTCTGCCCATGCCCAACACTTTAGAGTTTCCACCACATCACATTCCATCTCCACGTCCTACAGCATCTTGTGATAGCTAGAGAAGGCTTAGATATAAAGAGGGAAATATGAACAAGATAATCTTGCCTTTTAATATAGTTATATCATACCATATATCATATCTCCTCTGATTACAGAAAGAAACAGGGAAGCCTGATGGTTCTCAGATAGCACTGAGATGCCTGGAGCAGCTGAGAAGAAAAACTGAGTGTAACCAGAACCTCATGGCACAGCCCTTCCCTTCTCACTTGGCTAGAAATCCGCATCATCAGAATTACTAATGACTTCACCCAAAGGGCCTCATTAGGACACTACCTCTAGAAAGGCACAATTCAGTGTGCAGGACCTGGTTTTCTTCTGTGAGCACCAACAAGTTCATCAGACAAACTAGTTAATATCACAATCCTTGAGGGGGAATGAGATACAAGACATTTTTCCGTGTATAAAAAAGTCTTTGGAAAGGGAGGACATCTAGAACTGGTTGGTTGTCTATAGAAATGGGATGGTTGGGATCATCACCAGGAAAAAGAGGACTTATAAGGCGTAGGAAATTATATATGAACTTAAAAAAAAAAAAAAAAGGCATGTTTCAAAACACGTCCACCTGCTAAAATCTATTAATTTTGGCAAAGTAAAAACTAATAGCCCTGAATTTATATTTAAGGATAATCATAAAAAGACTATTTCTAACTTTAAGAAACTTAGAAGCCATTTAAGTGCCTCACAACAGAGGGATGGTTAAATAAGTTAGATCTGTAAGTTGGAATATTGTATAACCATTAAATGTTATTTTTGAAGAATTCTCAATAATGCAGAAAATACAGCAACATGTTAACAGAAGTATCTATGAACTGTAACAGAATATCTGTTCTTTTTTATATCCCTAGTCCTCTAAAACAAGCATATATTGCTTTCATAATAAGTAAATTAAAAAAAAAGTAATATGACGTAATAGAGAAAAATGTACATGTATTAAATAGAAAAAAAAACCTTCTGAATAAATGGACGTGGGTCTACACTGGTAAAATCTATTCTTGAAAATACTGTTGCTCAGCCCTAGCCTAGTTTGCAGCAACCCCACAGAACAGAATCACCCATCTCAAGGTATCTGGTAATACCTCAATGAGAAAAGCAAGTTTTTCAAACAAAATTAATTTCAATTTGCTTTAATCTTAAAGAAATCAATTTTGGATACTCCTATACTACTCTTGACAATTTAAAAATAAGTGTAATCATTGACATTCAGATTTAGAATGAAAACTAGTTCATGTTAGTTTCTGGTATTAACAACAACAACAAAAAACCCACTAGCATTGATCTAGCCAGGGAGTTTAAGTCATTTACATACTACTGCAAACCAGGACAGATGAGGGAAAAGGAGGAGATGGAGAGAGGTGACCGTCACTGGAAGGAGCACAGAGAAGCAGCATGTGCACCTGACTAGGGTACGCCTGTGGGTCTTGGCCCATCTCTGCCGAAGGGCCTCACACCCTGTAAACGTTTTCCCCCCTCCCTCTGCTTCTCTCGTCCTATCTTACATTCTTCTGACCTCTTCATTCTCTTTACAGTGAGAAAGCTACTCAAACTCACCAGTAAGCAAAGTATTTCAGAATTCACTTAATCTGTCACAGTCCTGAAGAGCTAGATCATTTCATCTTTATGGAGAGAATATGAAAAAACTATTTCCTCTCACTCCTCAGGAGGAATGAAGAGACAGAAAACAAAAACACAAAACTGGAGATTTCTCTTTGACTAGCTGGATGTAAGCTTTTGTTTACTTTTACAAAAGAGGTGCCTTGCTCATCTCTCCTTTCTCTTAGGGCCCTTTTTCTTTTAAAAATCATGATGAATTTAAAAAAAAAAAAAAATTAAAAAAAAAGGGGCGCCTGGGTGGCTTAGTCGGTTAAGCGTCCGACTTCCGCTTAGGTCATGATCTCGCGGTTCGTGGGTTCGAGCCCCGCGTCGGGCTCTGTGCTGACTGCCAGCTCAGAGCCTGGAGCCTGTTTCAGAGTCTGTGGCTCCCTCTCTCTCTGACCCTCCCCTGCTCACGCTGTCTCTCTCTCTCCTAGAAATAAATAAAAAACATTAAAAAAAAATTAAAAAAAAATCATGATGAATTTTAAATAAAACTGGAAATAAAAAAACAAAAATAAATGACAAAGATAAAAAGGGTAAACAGTTATGATACTTCATATACACACAGAACCTAGGCAATATGTTGTTATAGTTCCAAAATTTTTAATATAAATATAGATGTATATGTATACATATAGTTGACTTTTATTTTTTTTAATGTTTTATTTATTTATTTTGAGAGAGAGAGAGAGCAGGAAAAAGGCAGACAGGGAAAGAGAGAGAGAATCCCAAGCAGGCTCGACACTACAAGCAGAGTCCAATCCGGGGCTCGATTCCACAAACCATGAGATCATGACCTGAGCCGAAACCAAGAGTCAGAGACTTAACCTACTGAGCCACGCAGGTGCCCCAAGACTGATCTGGCTATCAGGTCAACAAGTTACTCTCAAATGTTTCTGGATAAAAAAGTTCTTTGTAGTGGTTTTGTAACTTTTCTGTATGTTTGAGATTGTTTCTAAAAAGTTTTTTAGGGGCACCTGGGTGGCTCAGTCAGTTGAGTGTCAGACTTCAGGTCAGGTCATGATCTCATGGTTTGTGAGTTTGAGCTCCACACTGGGCTCTCTGCTGACAGCTGGGAGCCTGTTTTGGATCTTCTGTCCCCACCTTGCTCTGCACCTTCCCCTGTTTGCTCTCTCTCTCTCAAAAATAAATAAACCAAAAAAAAAAAAAGTTTTTTAAAAGCCTAAATAGTAATAGTTAAAAGTTCTATGCTATCCATGAACTATCTCAGTACTTTTTTTGAAATATCAAATATTAAATCCCTTCTAACTTTTCTGATTTTTCCCATGAGAAATGCGTGTCATAGTTCACGTGTGCACGCACGCATGTGTGTGTGTGTGTGTGTGTATTTGTGTCGGTCCCTGTCTTTTGGGTAATCTTAAACTATTTTCATCTCTTTACCACTCCAAAACAGAAGAGTGAGGGAAGTAGGTGAGGGATTTTAATTTGTTAGCCACCAGATGGCGCTGAAGGGTCCACCAATTCAGGATCTGTAAGGTCAATAATGTACAACTGGATACAGATGATATCAATACACAAGACAGAGATCCTAAGCTGAACATCTGTAATTAGATGAATAGTTGCCCATAAAAATAAACTCAGTGATAACAGTTTGGTGAAACGCTTTAGAAGTGTGAGAATCGCTAACTTAAAATATTCAGCAGGGTAAGTAACAATATAATAGAAAGTACCCTTAAAAAAAAATGTGTATCTACTTACTGTAAATTTGCTAACACCCTCAAGTTCCCCAAATCTCATGTAAGAGATGTCTGCTTTCTTTTTTCCAACATCTACATCTCCTGCATAGATTTGTTTTATGCCTGCACCTTTAATTAAAGGTACACACTCATCACATGGACACTTTGTGACAAAGATCATACTTCTTTCTTCAGGCTTTATTTCTTGACACCTACAAAAAATTTATAAATATTAGGAAGGCAGCTTCCACGTGGATAATTACATTTTAGAGAAATCTTTACTAAAACTGAGCTGCTTTTAAAACAGATTTACAGCATTATAAACAATAATAAACTTTATTCTTGCTAAATTAGTGAACATACAAAATATATAAACTCATAAAATGTTAATATACAATCTGAACATGACAATTATTATAATTAAAATTCATTTATTATTCTAAGCAATTGGTGAGATGTTCACTATTAGATTACAAATAAAAACAGAAAAAGACACTGAAAGAGGGAGGGAGGGAGAGCAAGAACAATGCCTTCTCCAATAAGAACTTTGCGATGCCAGAACGGGGGCTAAAACTCACATCCTCTTTGAGAGTTTACCTCTTTGAGAGCAATTAGACATTAGCTCACCATGGTAGCCAAAAGATCTAACCCTTCTCTAGTATCAACTGGTTATTTAATTGATAAATTAATATTTAAATTCTACTTTGAGTTACAGTTCCTTTACCCCCTCCCTGAGAAAGGATACTTTATTTAACAAGCGTTTGGCTTTGACAGATTCATACCTCCACACAAAGTAAGCAAGTAAACCAACCCGTAATGAAGAGCACAAGGAAAAGAACAGAGAAACTGTTTCATGAGCGAGTTTAGGACCCAGGAGTGCTCTCATCTGAGGCTACAGGGTTTGCATTTCCAGTTCTGTGGTTTACACTGCTCTTGTCTTACACAATCATCCACTCTCCGTATCCATCTCCCCAGTTCAGACTCATTCTATTTGCCTAGACTAGGGCAAAAGAATGTTATGCATCTGGTCTATTTCAATGATTTATCTGTGACCTAAGTGATGGGTAGGGTAGCTCTGTCGATGCTCTTCCATTTCTCCACTTTTAAACTCAAAGTCCTCGCTTGTCCAGCCCTTACCCACTCCCATGTGCTCCACCGTCCAGCCCAGTTAGAACATTCGTGTTCCCAAACCAAGCATTTTCCTACTTCTAGACCATTGGTCTGCTTCACTGAAGCAAGGATGGCTTCCTTTCAGGTAAGCCTCTCCAACTGCCACAATCTTACCAGACCTTCAGAACCCAGGTCAAATGCCAGCTCCTCCTTAAAGCTTTCCCCTCTCACTCCCCCTCATCTGTAGCAGTCCCTGAATTTCTACAGGATTTTGTGTTGGCCTTTCCCAGAGAACCGTTTTTCACCTTAGCTCAAAAGGACTCTTCTATCCCTCTGCTGCATTAGAAGCTCCTCAAAGACAAAAGCCATGTCTCGCTCAGTTTTGAACCCCCTAAGATCACTCCCTTAGTGGTAATGGCTGAGAAATGTTTGTGGAAATGCTCTAAATGAACACCAGAAGGAGGTGGTGCCTGTTATAATCTCTAACCAAAACTGTGCTAAAGCAATTTGGTTCATAATAAAACTTATATATTCATAAGTTTATCTGTTCTAGATCTAGAAAACAAAGGACATCTTACAGCACAGAAATGTGGAAGACCCTAAGGACAAACACCAAGCAGTTTTATATTGGAAACAGAAGGAAGACAAGAAAAAAAAATAGGTTCGTTCAGTAAATTCGAAGGTGTGGAGGATCTCTGGCAATGGCCTCAGGTCAGTCAGCCCAGACCAAGTATATCTGAAATTATACTTCTGAAAAGAATATGTCTTAGAATTTAAAAAAAAAAAAAAGGAATTAAATTATAGCTAAAAGAAAACTAATTTCAACTAATCCTTGCTTCATTTTAAAGAAAAGACATGCAAATGAATTTCATACCTAAACGTCAAGGCATTCTGTTCCGCATGTATAATGTATCTGAATTTCCTTATTTCTCTGTCTTTCTGTTTATCATCCATGTGTGGGAAGTCAGCATACTCGGACCCGACAGGAAAAGCGTTATAACCGCATCCTATGAAGTACATGGTGCCAGTTCCATCCCAGCTCCTCTGTGAGAGGGAGCAAACCAACAAAGCTGAGCTGTCAACATAGAAGGGCACCTGGTGGTGTATTTTAAAACCAGGCATCACATTTTATATAACTAATTCCATTTTCTGTGGCCAAAAAAATACAATCCTACACATTCCTACTGCAGCATGGTTTTGTCAAAGCTAAATTTCAAGAAGGCTGATTATTTCTAATGTATAATCTCAAAGCAATCCTTGGTGTTAGCTGTTAAACACCAGCTTGTTTAATTCACAAATTGTTTCACTTGATTGAGACATCTCTCCCCAAATAGGTAATAAGATCCTGGAAGACAGAAATGTTTTATGCCTCTCTTTTATGTCTTAAAGTACACCTATTACAGTGCTCCATATATAACAGGTATTCTATAAATAATGGTTAATTTTGTATATGCTCTGTGCTATTCTACTGGTTAGCAAGCCAGAAATGCTGAAAATATTTTGAACAATTTCAGCTATGCTGCTGTGATACAGTTGGAAAATAAAAATGCACTTTCCTTTAACCTTCATATTTATTGTGTGTTTTATTTGTATTGTATGTATATACATATTATATTGTATGTTATATATACTATAGTTCATGTATATTATATATATGAAATACTATATATTTAATGGAAATTTTTACTTAAGTGGCTTTTTTTTATTTCTCATGGTCAATGGCATATTAGGTATAATATGAAAGCTTTATCAGTTACTAGAGTGAAATATTTTATCAAGCATAAGTGTTTATAATAACTTAGAATATGCTATAAATCACTAAATTTCAATATATTATAACTACTCATGTGATAATATCAATAGACTTATTACTATGGCAGCTTAATAAAAATCATTGTTATGATGAGCCAACACATATAAAATGTTATCTCACTAGTAATAATAATAATAATAATAATAATAATAAACAACACTTCTTGAACATTTACTGTCAAACATCATGCTGAGTTTTATATGTATTATTTCATTTAATCAATCCTCACAACAATCTAGACAGTAGTACTATTACTTTTCCCACTTTACAGATAAGGAAGCTAAAGCCCAGAGAGATTAAACTTGTCCAGGGTTATAAATGCTAGTGACATAGCCAGAACTCAAGCCCAGGTTGCTGGACCCCAAACCCATGTCTTTCCACTTTACCAGGCTACCTACTACAGATAACTTGACTGGAAACTTAAATTCTCTACAGAGCACTTGAGAACCACATGTTAAGCCAAAAGGCTACTGGGCATTCATGTCAACACAAATGAGAGTTCCAGCCATAGGCCAGGCACTGTGCTAGGTGCTGGGAATACAGCTGTAAGCAAGACAGGGACCCCCTCCCTCATAATCTGGAAATAAGAACCTGTGCACATACTTTCAACTGGGATGAGTGTCATAAATCAGGTACACCGAATGCTATGGGAGCCTGTGGCAGAGGAACCTATTCCAGTAGGTGTTAACAGGTGGGGCAGAGACAGATAGAGTCAAGGCATCTTTTGAAGGTGGAATTCATAGCACTTGGTGATTGATTATACACGTGTAACAGGGAATGGTATGGTGACCACTGAGGAAGGAATAGGATGGCAGGGAAGACACTGGATTATTGATTGGCTAGGCTGAACATGAGGGCCTTATGATACATCCAGGGAAACAGTCAAATTACTTGCTATAAAGTCTACTGAGGCAAAATCTAGGCTCCCTACTCATCTTTCAGCCAGGCTTATAGTTACTAAGTGTCTTCTTGATTCCATACCCTTCCAACCCAAACCCACAACTCCATGAGGCCTCCAAAAGGCCTCATCATTTCCTTTTTCTTAACTCCCTAATTTGCGGTCCAGCCCCACTTCATTCTTCTTATAATGTAAATCTGATCAAATTATTTTCCCAGTTAAAATATTCCTGGATTGCACTGTCCAATATAGTAGCCATTAGCCACATGTGGTTAGTGTGAATTCAGAGGCACTGTAAGTGTAAAATACACACAAGATTGTGAAGACTTAATAACTCTCCCCAGAAGCAGCATATTTTATTAATAGCTTTTATACCAATTACAGGTTGAAATAATATCTCTGGACATATGATTAAATAAAATATATTCTTAAAATTAATTCACCTGTTTCTTTTTTTTTTTTTTTAATGTGGCTCCTAGAGAATTTAAAATTAGGTGTGTGACTTACTTTTTATTTCTACTGGTTAGCACTAAAGTGTCCCACTGTGGAAAGGGTAAAGTCCAAACTCTCTACATGGTATACGAAATTCCACATGGTCCAGTCTAGTTTTTTGTTACACTACTATGCATATAGTATGTACTCTACTATACAAACTACAGAGCGGACTACACACCAAATCACTTGAATTTTCCCAAATTCTCTCTCGCACCTTCAGCCTTTGCATGTTATCTTCCCAGTCACACTAATGTGCTCCGCTGATGCCTTCTTATGCATTCTTCAAGACTAATGAATAGTACCCTACCTCCTCCAAGAATATTTTACTCATTTCTCCAAGCAGTGTAGAGACTTCTGGTCCATGCTCTCCTAGTGTCATGTTATATTTACAGTTATATACCAGACCCTTTTTCATTCCCCTGTCTCCATTAACAGACTATTTAAGGCCACCAAGGGCAGAAAATGTCTTTACCTCCCCACTGTTCATTGTGGCACAGTGCCTACCCTGTGGAAGATGTTTAATAAATGTTTGCTAAATCAATTAATCTACCTAGACAATTGTTGACAGAATGATCAAATAGAATTTAATAAATGCACCAAAATGAAATATTAACCCCAATGGGTCAATAAAATGTAATGCACTTAAGACTGAAGTAGGTTTAAACAAAGTCAAGGTTAAGTGTTTAAAGAATTACTTTCATACTTACAGATTTTCCTTCTGCCCAAATGACTGCTCCAACTCCAGTTTTATGATCCTCTGAAAGATAAATGTCATTTAACACAGTAAGGATCAGTGATTTGTTAGTTTCAAAAATACATGTTTCCAAAAACAATGCATATTATTGAAACATATTTCACAATGTAGCCGCGATCCTTGACATTTTCACTAATTACAGAAATAAATACTTTTTTATTACTAAATAAATTTACTTAGTAAAAGTTCACCACTAAAGTAAATACTTTCAGGCATGGAATATGGGGACCAGGTACTAAATAACCAGACAGTGTCACTACCAACCCAATCGCACATGGTCTGTGCTGAGCTCGTGATAATGGCAGTGCTCACAGCCAGAGCACCACAAAGCTATAACCAGAACTGAGTGTAATTTTATAGATTCTCCACCAACAAATCAGTTTCTAAAAGACTATTTCTAACAGATGATGGAATTGGCTTAAAAAGAAGTTTCTGAACTGATGAATTTAATGTTAACAATAGTTCACAACAATTAAATCTGTCTTCTAGCATTTTTTGCACTCTAATCATGGAAAATACATTTTATGGAAATATTATTGCTAAGAAAGCTCAAACTTATAATACAAACAAAAGCAAGTTTTAATGGGCTTTTATAGCTATATGAAAGTCCTTTTCCTGACCTTCAGACTTTATTTTAAGGGGAAAAGAATGCCAACTTAGTGAATGATGCTCATTTCTAAATCAAGTGGCAGAACTTATAAACATAAGGTTAAAATTTCCCTGCAGAACCAAAACCTCTACAACAAATAAAGCTGTATTTCTTAAAACCATGAATCTGGTTTTAAAAAACCAAAATAGAAATTCTCCATATCAAGGATTGACTTTTTCCTTCTACTAATACAAGTTTCAAATTTCTAAAGACAATTATACAGTAGTTATGAAAACCACAATATTTATTAAAGTCTTAATAAGGGAAAGGACTGATGTTAGGTAGGTACATTTACACAGAGGTGGTAACAATCATCTGTGAACTAACTAGGGCATTTTCATATTGGTAAGGATTAAATGAAACTGTAGTTTCATCCTACAATTTCCTAAAAGTTAATCCCTCCAATGATAACTTTATTCCATCTAGGTATTAAAAACTAGTTTGCTTTATAAATAAGTTAATTTTTAAAAATTATGATACTATAACAAAATTCCCCATCTTCAGTTCAAGCAAGCTCGAGTTTTCACAATTTTATCACAAAGCATTTGTGTAATTTATTTTAAGCACTTTTTAAACATTATCTTATTTTTACCATAGAGGTAAAACAGATAAAATTTCCTTTTCTAGATGAGTAAACGGGCAAAGTAATCAAGTGACTAAAATATAGCCCACTACATGAAACCTACCCCTCCCTTTGACATTAAGAATGTCATAACAAAGATTTCCCTTTATGGAATGCCCAACTAAGACAATGGTGAAAAGCTCCTGTATTCATGAAATTTATAGTCCGATGTGGGAGGGAGACAGGAAGAAGCAAACATATAAGCACCTATGTGCTGTGCTTTTAATAGAATGGAAATGAACACCATGCTGGGAATGGAGAGTATGGGAAGGCTTATTCTAGAGTGGAGATTCAGGGAAGAGATTTTGATGTAAACAAAATTTTGTTCCTCCCAAGGCATTCAGAATATAACATAAGGGTGGAAAAGAATATAATTATGGCTTTATGCTCATTTCTAAGGCAAGTGGCATAATAAACATAAGATTATATTTGCCTGAAAAACCAAAACTTTTAAGTAAAATTATCGTGTATAAACCTGAAACAATGAGAACTGAAATAGAAATTCTTCATATCAAGAGTCTATTTTTCCTACCATCGACACGAAGTATTTTTCATGTTATGTTTTTTAAGTCTCAGGAGGCACTTTTTCTGTTTCAGTCTGGGGACAGACTAAACCTTGTCGGGAGGGGGAAAAATGTGATTTTTCCCTCAGTATGTGGCTCTACTGCCTAGCTAGGGTTAGTTAAACCAACAGAATATTCTTTTCTATGTCTTTTAAAATCAGAATAAAATTTCACCCATGTTAGATGGAGTAGATTTCACACAGCTCCAAGGCTGGATGACAGATGAGGTAATTTCTCAAGAATCTTTTCATGTCTGCAATTTTTACAGAAATTGCTCTCCATGATCTGCTCATTCACAGGTTTTCTCTGTGTTCCTCTGAAGGTAAAGGTCAACTTCTAATCACTGAGCCAAATTCCTGAGATTCCAATCACCAAAAGTCAGAGAACTCTTTAGCCCATGATTCTGGAACACAAGTGTGGTTATTTTAGCTCCTGATTCTGTGGTCATGTTAGCATTTTCCCAAGTGTGGTCCACAGTCACTTTATCAGAATCACTGGATGTTTGCTAAAAAAAGGACTCCTGGCTCCCAGGGAAATCCCCTGAAGTGACCTCTCCAAAGGAGTCAGGCAGGGTTCGGGAACCTGCATTTTTCATGAGCATCCCCTCTTATTCATAGGCAGACTACAAGTTGAGAACCACCAAGTTATGATCTTAAACAGTTAACTTTCACGGCTACTCCAACCTACTTTCATCATCAAGTTGTGGTTCAGGAGGAAGGCATAATCCTCAGCTTTGGAAAAAACAGTCTAACGGAAAATGGGACCCCCAAAAAAGATTTTAAAATCATACTTAAACCAGGAAGACAAGACGCAGTGCATTCCTCTTTTTTCCCCTCTAGAGTCTAAATGAATTTTGTCACATTTTTGCTACCTCACAGTTTCCTTTAATGACACCTCTGTAGAGCCTATTTATTCATCACTTAAAACACAATTATTAAGCACCAGCTTCTCAATTATTTTTGAAACTCTGTTGTTAGAGGTTCTGGAATTCATTTTACTCATATTTTTAAATAAAATGGTTTAATGAAATGGTATCTTCACCTATAGGGTGAAATAAAGTCAAAGCAAGCTAAGCAGTGTGAAATTAAAAGCCTGAGTTATTAGGACACGCTTATCACGGGGGTATCTACCTTGCTGTACTGCCCTCAGTGTTAAATGAGATACATATATAAATTGCCCTGCTCTGTGCCTGACACATTCTAGGTACTTAGTAATTGTTACCATTATACAGGTCCAGAATTTGTTTTCTGAAATCCCTTTTACCAAGTTGTTGTTTGACAGCTTGATGTACTTATTTCATGGCCACACCTGACCAAATATTTAGTGCACATATTCATACATTCTACTCCACATGTATGTGCTTGATTATCATGCACTGTACCCCCTGGAGTGCTGCATCATATACATGTACCATATTACCTTTCAAAATCTGTAAAATTCTGAACTCCTTTTCATGTGGCTCCAAGAATTTTGGATAAGGGATTGCAGACCATTTACCTTTGGATGTTAAAAGACTTCCTTTATCCATTCAGCACTCCATGCTTAGTGCTAAGGAAAAAATGATGGTTCTCTTCCCTGGGAAGCAGAGAGTGGAGTGGAGTGTGTGACAGAGTTGCATCCTATTCATGATTTCGGTTCCAGGCAAAAACGTTATTCACAATAAAAAAATTAACCTGGAAAAATCTTTTAAGTTACCCACCAAGTGCAGAAGCACAACTTTATGTATAAAACTCTGCACAGAAATAGTGGATAAATTTAGAGTATCTTGTAAAGAACATAGATACAAATTTGTATCTGTATCACTGCAAATTTGTATCACTGCATCTTTACACACTGGAATCATATGTGGTATGATGAGATGGTCTTCTATGAGAAGAGGTACTGAGATCAAGTAAAAGAACAGCAGATTCTGATCTCCCAGCTTACGCTCACTCTGGAATCAACTGAATTCTAATTAGCAAAGGAGAATTAGTGAATTATAGCTGTAACAGCTGTTCCTGTTTATGTTTCTGCCCCTCCAGAATGGTTTAGAGAAAAATTCTTTACAAAGCTGATTCTGGCAGAGACTAACATGCAGCACACGATACAACATAATTACATTAAATCAGACTTATACACAATTGTTTGGAGTCATACTGCTTATGCCTGTAGTAGAACTACATTCTTTAATAAAAGAGTTGAGTGATTATTAAACCTGCTGAATGGCAGAATCCTTTGCAGAACTTTAAAAATTCCTAAGCCTAGGCCGCACCGTTAGGAGCTCTGTTCAGTAGGTCTGGGTTGAAATCGGAGCATTTGCGCTTTTTAATAAAAGTTTTGTGATTCTGATATGCTTCCTACTGAAAGCACTTTGTGGTCTTTGTTTAGAATATAGTGCAGACCAGTGGGATTTGTATGGACCTTTCTTAAGATTTCCTTCCTTCTCCTTCTTTCATGGAATAAGCAAAAAAAAAGAAACA